>NC_137982.1:28107556-28692556 GCF_963924665.1 Micromys minutus | reverse complement strand
CTGTGGTTGTCATTCTTAAGTTTTTCATTTCAAAGTGTATTATGCAGTGATGCTCTCACCTTGAAGAGAATGCTGGAAACTACAGGTATTGATAGAGATGCCTTAGCTCAAGGTCCTATCACTAGGGGCCAAGGAAGAGACATGAATAAATGAATATGGCTCTTCACTGTAGTCTTCTAGCCACCTACCAACAAAAATTCAAACATTGAAATCTCCAGAAACAATAAAGAATTTCCACCATTATGAGAAATAGTAAAATAAATATTTCCCAAATGATTAATCATAACTTAGTCCATCAACTATTAACTTGTTCAAACTCTAGCTTCTAATACACTGAAGTGACACAGATAATTCATCAGAAATAAAGACCTAAGGACATTTGAGTACTGTAGAGATATAAGCCACATTGTTGTGTCTACAAAGGAAAAAAGCCCAGAGAGAGGTCAGAATCCATCTCTCTTTATAAAACAGTCAACAATTTTACCAAAAATGCATGAAACAAATTGTGCTTAGGTGCAGTAGATTAAGCAGGCTACTTATACTAGTAGGCCTGTGTTTTTGTCCTTTGTGACTCTATTGTAACTTGATCAGCCTACTGCAAATTCAGGGAACCAAATGTAACAGAACTAGTCTCATAAGTCATCAAATCAAACAGTTATGGTTTAGATGACTGACTTTTGTTTTCTCACTAACAGTTATGATTTTCTGAGGGCGCAGAGTCACCCAGTTCACACATGAGATAAAAAGGAAAGCAGTTATGTGAGACATATCAATTATGGCATTAAACTGAAACCAAAAACTGGTAGAAAATGAAGCTTTATGGAGTAGAGGAAAGGACCTGAATGAGCAACATGATAATCAATCAATCAATCAATCAATCATTCAATCAAACAAACAAAAAACCATTCTCAAGTACATGAGCAACTCGCTCAGAGACTAACAACCTTAACTGGAGACCTTGCGGATTTTTATAGAGATGTGTTGAGGACACTCACCATCTACACAAGCAGTAAAAAATATATTCTATACAGCCCTAAGGTGTACATGACAATCAAGAGATCTGATTGTTTTCATAAGAAAGAAGAAATGGTAGAGATTAAATAAATGGCAAAGGATGGAGGCTCTAAAATGAACATAACGATTTGACATAAAAGGTTGTTGAATGGGAGAGCGAATTTTGGCATTTGAAAAGAACAGTCTGCTAGAAAATTTACAAGAGTCCATAAGTCCATACGCTTAGGTTATTCAAAATCATTTGACTTACATTAATTCTCACTCCACAAGTTTACCCACTATGAAATGAGTACTTCTGCTCTCTCTGCCTGCAGTGGCTTACGCATTAGGCCAACATGGTACTGGCAATAACCGTTTGCTCAACAGCAACTTTAAATGCCTACACGGAGAGGAAGCTACTTTGAAACTTAATAACATCCATTCTAAAAGTCTCCACTAAAAAGGGAGAATTGCAAGGTTACTAGAATTAGTGATCTAACAAAAGCAGAAATTAGGTTTGTACGTAAGGCTGTGAAATACAGTAGCAGGACTATGGAAATAGCTGTTCCTAAGGCTATTTCAGTGTGAAAGGAGTAATTAAGAAGAGGGGCTGCACCTATTAATTCTTGTCAATATGGAATAAAGAAAATAATCCTAAAATTTTACTAGAAGCCCTTTAACATTAGTAACATTATTACAAACTACACCAGAATTAAAAATTATAGATCCTGACATTCTGAACTTTCACGTAATGGGACAGGAATAGCAGGTTAAATTTCAGGAGCCTACTCTCTCAGCTATTCAATCTAATGCATCTGAATTGTTCAGATTATGTATAAACCAAATACTTTCCCCTTTTGTTCCATAGCAAGGATTTCTACCAATTATAGCATTCAACAATAGTTTATTGTTCCTTGCATTGTTAACAATTATGAAGGTTGTCAGTGATTTATCATAGCTCATCTCCTCAAGTATTTATTCACATCAAAGCATCTTGGCATACTTCTCACTAGCATTACTTCATGAAAATTTTTATCCCAAGGCATGTTACCTCATAGTTGTTATGTGATTATGCCAACAGCAATCATTATAAATACCTAATTAAAGAAAAAAAAAGATTGAGGAGAACAGCTAATTTCTGGGTTTTTTTTTATGTTATATTTAAAAGAAAATATCTGATACTTCCTCCTGACCTTACTTTTCTATGTTGTGTTGGCCAGTGTTAGATCATATCCTCATCCCTATTGTACAAACCTATTTATCCCTTTTTGAGGGTTAGGGTTTTGATAATTAAACAAGAACAAACAAACTGGAAAATCAAATATAGTTTCTACACATGATTAATAATCATTTTATATTTATATTATTAGCATATGTTTTTAAATGAATGTTTTATTTATATAACATTATAAATACATGAAATTCTCTCTCTCTCTCTCTCTCTCTCTCTCTCTCTCTCTCTCTCTCTCTCTCTCTCTTTCTTTGCTATAAAAAGGTGTACTTGAATCATCTTTCAGGAGCCTTGGACTTATTTCAACCATTGTACTCATATTTAATTCTGAAAGCTACTAGCTTAAAATTTATTGCTATAGTACAATTCAAAACTACTTGGGCTATTCAAAAACTAAATACATACTTTCTGTCTCATTAATTTTTTATGATAAACAACTATAATGTCAATTATTCTGAAATAAGAGTATTATATTTGATGCTCTATTCATCTTCTTTCAGTATAATTAATGTACATATTTACTTGGTTGCTGGTTGAAAAAATACTTTCTCAAAGAGATCTGTACTTTTATATTTATATATCTTTTCCATATATGTGTGTCAACATGAATTTGTGTGAATATGACACTAATAAAGAACTATAAAAATACATTAAAATACATTTGACAAATGTTTGAATATCTCTCAAGGATCCACTCGGAGTTTATACTGGTATTAAAAACCTCACCAAAAAAATCATTACAGTAAGAATGTCATTTCAAAGATACAAATAGGTAGAGACCAATCAACAAATAGGACCTTATAAAATTGCAAAGCCTCTATAAGGCAAAGGATGCTGTCAATAGGACAAAATGGCAACCAACAAATTGAGAAAAGATTTTTACCAATCCTACTTCAGATAGAGGGCTAATATTTAATATATACAAAGAACTCAAGAAGTTAGACTACTGAGAATAAATCTATTAAAATTGGGGTACAGAGCTAAACAAAGAATTCAGAGCTGAGGAATACTAAACGGCTGGAAAGTAACTTAAAAAATGCCCAACAACCTTTCTTATCAGAGAAATGCAAATCAAAAACCCTGAGATTTCACCTTACACCAGGCAGAATGGCTAAGATCAAAAACTCAGGTTACAGCAGAGGCTGGCGAGGATGTAAAGAAAGAGGAACACTCCTTCATTATTCGTGGGATTGCAACCTGGTCAACCACTCTAGAAATCAGTCTGGTAGTTCTTCAGAGAATTGGATGTAGTACTACCTTAAGACCCAGATATACCATTCCTGGGTATACAACCAAAAGACACTCTACCATATAATAGCAATACATGATCCACCATGTTTATAGCAACCTTATTTATAATAGCCAGAAGTTGGAAGGAACCCAGATGTCTTTCAACAGAAGAATGGATACAGAAAATGTGGTACATTTACACTATGGAGTACTACTCAGCTATCAAAAACAATGACTACATGAAATTTTTAGGCAAATGGATGGAACTAGAAACTCTCATCCTAAGTGAGGTAACCCAATCACAAAAGAACATACAAAGTATGCACTCACTGATAAGCAGATACTAGCCCAAAATCTCAGCATACCCAAGAAACAATTCACAGACCTGCTGAAACTCAAGAAGAAGGAAGACCAAAATGTGGATGCTTTAATCCTTCTGAGAAATAGAACAAACTACTAAGAGGAAGAAATACAGAAACAAAGAATGGAGCAGGACCTGAAGCAAAGTTTATCTAGAGACTGCCTCACCTGGAGATCCATCCCACATGCAGCCATCATACCCAGTGACTGTAGCTGATGCCAAGAAGTGCTTGCTGATGAGAGCCTGATATGGATGTCTTCTAAAATGCCCTGCCAGAGCCATACTGAATCAGATGAGGATGCTTGCAGCTAACCATTAGACTGAGCACAGATGCCCCAATGGAGGAGCTAAAGAAAGGACTGAAGGAGCAGAAAGGGTTTGCAACCCCATGGGAAGGACAACAATACAACAATATCAACTAACCTAACCCTGCAGGGCTCCCAGGGACTAAAACACCGACCAGTGAGTACACACGGTGAGATCCATGGTTCTAGCTGCATATGCAGCAGAAGATGGTATTACATTAATAGGAGGAGAAGTCTTTGTTCCTGTGGAAGCTTGTTTCCCCAGTGTAGGGGAATGCCAGTGTAAGAAGGTCAGAGTTAGTTGTTGGGAGTGGAACATCTTCGTGGAAGCAAGTGAAGGGGAGATGGGCATAAGAGAGAGGGAAATGGGATGACATTTTTAATGTAGATATATAAAATATCCAACAAAAAGATTCTAGAAATAGATGTAAATAGAAATTCCATGAATTTACTAGTAACACGTAAAGCATGCTGTTATTTATGATGACCACATGCACACAAAAAATTTTACAGATGATCCTTGGTTATCTCTAAGGCAAAGATAGGGAAGAAAATAACTGTTTAGACTTTCAAGACAATGTGATGACATTATAAATTGAAAATTCATGAAACCCCATTCTTTCACATGATTAAACTGTGTAGCACATTAGAAATGCCACTTAAAGCTTTAAATTACAATTTTGGAACCAACTGCCAGTAGCATCTATCTTCCTTAAAAGTATCATCTGTGAAGCTGGCAGTGTGACACCAGATTCATGGACATTGTGGAGTTAGATATCACATGCCTTTCTCTATTTTCCAAAATATCTTCTTAAACCTAACTCTTCCTTATCCATTTCCTTAAAAACTTCATGTTATATATGAAACAGTACATAAGTAATTATATAGATTGAGATATAGATATAGGTATACTTTATTTCAGCATTTTAATCTCATTAGTTTCTTAAAGGGATTTTAGACAAATGTAGAGATAATTATGTCCTCATTATCAATTATATACAACACAGACTTTACAGCATGTCACTGAGTCTCTAGAAAGGTATTTGAAAGCTAGATATTTGGACATACCATCAAGCAAGTTAGAAGAGTATAAATAAATCTAAGTAATTTTTATATGACAGATTCAGACATCTGAAAACACTCAAGCCATAAATTCTATCTCAATGTATCATCCAAGTACCTCATTCGAGTCTAGTTATTCATGCAGCCAACAATCAGATTCTTGTAATAATTCATAAAAGACCAACAATAAATGTAAAGATATAGAACTAAGGCTTTGGGCATCTTGTCATTGTCAGAACTTTGCTTGAACAGAAACTGAGAAGGGATCTCAGGGCAATCACTCAGATACAGCTGTTCATGAGCTATGGGAAATCCTTCCCTAGAACCTAAGGTAAGAACCACTACATTCCTTCTTATATAAATACACAGCAGAACTCCCAGACATTCAATAAAAAGCATATTATTGTTAGAATGAAATGTTTATGTGTCTTCCTGAAGAGCAGTGTACATTCTTATGTCTAACTTCTGGTTTCCAGGGTACATTCCAATACTGACCCTCACAACACTATGACTGTGGGATAATGGAATTAACCTGTAGACTTTGACCCATACGGTCTTCTTATGTTCCTAACTTTGGTACCTGAGCACCACATAGTTATAAGAATAGGAAGAGGACTGAAGAGCAAGTTGTAAAGCCATCACTTACATTACTAGACTTGGAATGTGTTATTGTAGGGGCTTCCTCACATTTAAAGCAATGATTCTTAATCCGTGGTTTGTAACTCATTTGGGGATGGAATGACCATTTCACAGTGGTCACATATCAAATATCTGTATATTAGATATTTACCTTCAATTCAAATTATAACAAAATTAGAGCTATGAAGTAGTAACAAAATAATTTTGTGGTTAGGGGTCACCATTACTTGAGGTCGCACCACTACAATGGTTGAGGATCACTGATTTAAAGGCTAATGTGTGTAGATACATGGAGATACTATGATATTATCTGTTACAGCATCATATTTGTTACCAGAAGTAAAAAAAGGTGATTAATGGTAAATAGTAAGACATATCTGTGATAAATTTTGTATTTTCCTTTGTTCTCTGAACTTTTCACTCCCTAACTTCCTCCTGCCCTCCTTCTCTTGTTCTTTTTCCTGTTGTTCTTGTTCTTGTTCTTCTTGTTCTTGATCTTTTTCTGCACTTTGTTTATTTGATAGTTAATTGCTACATCAGCTTATATGTTCCATATATGTTCTCATACTAATACCTGAAACTATGTATTTCCAATCTACAGATTGAGTTTTCACAAATTCTGGACCATCAGTCAGAAGTTCTTCGGTATCTCTTTTTACCAAATTTCAAAGAGAAAAGTGAGATGCTTCCTCTGATTTTCAAAATGAGATGAAAAAAGTTTAAAAAAAATAGCCAGGCAGTGGTGGCACATTCTTATAATCCCAATGCATAGGAGGCAGAGGTAAGTGGAACTTCCTGCATTCAGGCTACACAGCAAAACCTGTCTCAAAAAACAATAGTTAAAATAAAATTTTAAAAATTAAAAGTTAACAACCTAAATTGAGTTCAGAGCTATATATCCTACAAGTAGGAGTCTGTAGGGCCCAAATCTCTGAGTCAGAATTTGTTGCTAATGTTCCATGTTTTGGTCTCTTATCTTGACTTGGTCCGAACGACTATGAGAATATCCAGCTGTCAGTGGTTGCTGTGTATAGTGTGTTATGATGAAAATGTTTTGATTCCATGCATCCATCAGAATTCTGTCTAGGAGTGTATAGTCTTCAAAGTTTTCACTCAGAGTAAGCCAGCTACCAGAATACTATTAGGTTAGTTTAGCACTCATCACGAGCTTCTGTTTTAAAAATTTAGCATGTTACTGAAATATTAAACATGTATGCTGTGTCTCTCTTTTCTTGCTATAAAATGTATCACCAGTGTATGAAGGCTTAAAAATCTGTATATACACAGTTTAAAATTAGTTATAAATATTAGACACAGAAATACAATTTTTGTTGTTTAGTATAAGAGATAATGTTCACATAAAATGTATTTTACTTGTGCTTATTTTCTCTATAAAGTTTTTAAATTTTTTCTATTGCTAGTTTTGATTTTCCAAACAAAGCCAACTCAATTAGTAGTGTTTGAAAAGGTATGCTTCCTAAAATGCATAAATTGGCTTCCCAGAAGCGTTTAGAAGCCATTTCTTCATTAGATACTCAAATCTCTCCTAAAAAATGCTACTCCAGCCTCACAGTCTGCTTCACTTATTGTTTAAAAAATTCCAATTTGGAACGGAATCCCTGCAGAACGGAAGCAGAACTGCCTAATAGGAGCTTTTATTTCCCATAAGTGGTAACAGTGCTACCAATTAAGAACAACAAACAGCCAAGAGGAGGGAGGAATAAAAACTAAAAAACAAAAACCAGAAGCATAATGTTTGTTAATTTGAGAGGTTTGTCAGGGAATGTACTAAGTCAGGGAAGCAAGCACTGGGGAGCTTCAGATGTGCCAGAGATGCATGAGGGACATTGGAGGTCAGAGTATGCCAGGAGAGATGGAGACACACCCACTGTAGTTACTATCCAGTTTGATTAGGCTCTGTCTTGTAAAATGAATGAACCCCTTATGAAGATCATGGAGACACTTTGCTTCTGTTACATCTTTTAGAGGCCCCTCCCCACAATTTAGTTAATTTAAAAACAAAAAAAGCTTGGAGTTATTTATTGTTTGCCTCCTTTTCTGTGGTACTCATGGTGACTTATAACAGCCCTGATTATGAGATACAACAAGTTCTTTTCTAGTATTAAGTGAAATACTACTCAGAATTCAGTGAACTATGAGTGAGCCATTGTTGTCTACATTGCTACTTGGATCTTCATCTGAAGTAGTACTCAGCAGTGTACCTCAAATTTTTAATTTGGGCCACATGTAGCTAAGGATATTCCCCACTAATGTTTGACAAAAAGCATTATTTAGTTTTTTAAAGATTTATTCATTCATCCATATGAAGGCTATTTGCATGTATGCCTGCTTGACAGAAGAAGGTATCAGATTGCATAATAGGTAGTTTTGGGCCACAGTGTGTTGTGAATTTAAACTTAGGATCTCTGGAAAACATCCAGTGCTCTCAACCTCTGAGCAATATCTTCAACCAAAATGACATAATTCTTTTTCATTTTTTATTAGACAGTTTATGTATTTACATTTTTAAATGTTATCTCTTTTCCCAGTCCCCTTATCTCTTACCCACCCATTCGAACCTCAACTCCCTGTCATTCCCCTGCACTGGGGAAATGAGGCTTCACCGGACCAAGGGCTTCTCCTTCTATTGATGCCAGACAATGTCAGGAATGTCAATACTGATTGTTATCTTCCTGGTGAGTGAGTAGACTTGAGAATCTCAGCCATTCCCAGTGATGCTAAATTTCTCCAACAAGGTACAGTCAATCTCTGTCTCGTTTCTTTTAGTCTCCTAATCACTAGCTCAGTATGTCTTCCTTTATGTTCTACCATCTCTTAATTCGTGTACAACCATAAGCAGTTACATATTTCAGTACTCAAGGTCTTTCATGGAAAACTATCTATCCAGGAATTCATTCATAGCTCTGATGGCTGAGAGAGAGAGAGAGAGAGAGAGAGAGAGAGAGAGAGAGAGAGAGAGAGACAGAGACAGAGACAGAGACAGAGACACAGAGAGGGACACAGAGAGAGACAGAGACACAGAGACAGAGACAGAGAGAGGGACATAGAGACAGAGACACAGAGAGAGACAGAGACAGAGAGACAGACGGAGACAGAGAAACAGAGAGGGAAACAGAGAGAAAGTTAACAGCTAGCTGATTAAGAACATGGATTTCAAGTACTGACTAAAAAAATATATTCACATGGTTTTATGTAAAAATTATTTTAATGTCTGAAAAAACAGTACTGACAAAAATGTATAATTTTAAGCAAAAAATGTTTAAAATCTGTACATTTATCTTTGTTTTGTAAAATAAAGTCGTTTTAAAAAAAAAAAAAAAAGAACATGGATTTCGTATTGAGATTGCAAGCTTAACAACAGCAGAGATCAGTGTATGACCTGAAGGATGAAAGAAGAAAGGCCGAGGGCTAATGGGGAAGCAGAGGGAGGAAATACAAACCTGCCAGAGAGCTTTGCATCAGCCATTTGCTTTTTAAATACGTTGACAAGTAACACATGCCAAAAGCTGGAGATGGAATTACGGCCTTAATTTATGTATGTTTTCAGAGTACAGTGCTTAAAGTAATACAAGACACTGAAATCTGCTGGGGGAACAGCAAGGCTGCAGAGCCATTAGCGTCTACCATTTAAAGCTGTTAAAAGGCAGTGCCACAGTCACAGTTGAGAGAGCTGCTGACACACTGTGGAAAGGCCATAGCCTGCCTAAACCCCACGGGAGACGAAGAGATGGAACGGCTGCAAGGCGGTCAGCAACTGCTCTCAGGCTCAGTATAGTTCTAAAGGCAGTTTGTTCAAGAGATCAAATTTCTGACAAAGCCAATGGTACAATTAACACTTAGTAGGTACACAAAAATATCTCCAGTTGCAATTAACCCTTATAAATCAGTCTAAATAACAAATAGGACACCATGTCCCCGGAAGATTCACAGAGCTTTGAGAGCTCACCAATTGAGGTTTTTGTTTGTTTGTTTGTTTGTTTGTTTGTTTGTTTTGCTTTCTCAGGGTTGTTATTTTATTCTGTGCATGCCTCCTATCTTATTCTTAAAAGTTGAAGGCGCTTGTCTGTACAATTTACCGTGGAGAAAACGTAACATAAGTCCATTTGTTTACTTGAATTCTATCTGCAAGGAAAACAGTGTTGAGCCCCCAGAGGGTTGTGATGTAGCCAGAGAGATTGTCTTTATGCAAATTTGAAAATGCACATTCGAGAAAAGAATTCCATGGGAGGAATGTCCATATAGTATGAGTTATTAACAGCTACATGCACACGGAAGTCCAAGAAATAAAGAAAACAAAACAAAACAAAAAAATCTTTACACAACAAGAAAACTTTGACTATTTTCATGTTACATTTTGTTTTGCATGTACCAATTGGGTTTGTAAGTGAAAGTGTTGTGATACCCTCAGGCTCCTGTTCACAGCAAACTGGGTTTGCTAAGAGAAAAACCTCCACGACCATGTGCAAATGGATGACAGACACCGTCAGAGAAAATGAACTTCACCAGATATATATTTTATGTTCACAGATCAACTATGAGACTAGGAATGTGCAATCTCCAAGTGGCATTTGAATTTTAATTAGCTCTCAATTAGCAGCTTATGGCAATATTCATAACACTGGCATTTGTGACTGGAGATGAATAAGAAGGAAGGAAGGGTTATGCATAAAATGGCATTATCCATTTTGTTTTTTCCCGTGATCTAAATTTAGACTAAATAGCAAAATAAGCTAGCACAGGAGCGTTTCTACT
This sequence comes from Micromys minutus, assembly GCF_963924665.1. Taxonomy (NCBI): domain Eukaryota; kingdom Metazoa; phylum Chordata; class Mammalia; order Rodentia; family Muridae; genus Micromys; species Micromys minutus. The sequence continues at coordinate 28,681,962 of NC_137982.1, read as the reverse complement.
CAAGAATTCTGTTCATTTCATTTTGTTTTGTTTCTCTTAAGCAGGTGGGGTCTTCTTCGGAGATTGAATAGTGACCTTATGCACTTTTTATTCAACATTTGATAATGGCTCATTTTTCTTCCTTAACTATACTTTTATGAGTTACTAAAGCCTAATGCTTTGAGTGTTTCTTCATTTTAAAAATTGTGCGCCCATGATAGATTCATGCAATATGAATATGGTTTCCAGAGCTTACAAGGATTACCATCCTTGAATGTGAAAAGTATAATACAGTATTTGAAAGAATTTTAAAAATACTTGTGAGAATATCTTAATTTTATCAAATATTAAAGGATGTTGCTATATATACCTATAACATTTATTTCCTTAGAGTTTCAACAGTCTGTTTTGAAGACTTTTTTACACGTGGAGAAATTTTCTTCTTACTGGAAGACAATATTGAGAAGTTTGAAAAGATAAAACTATTCTAGCTCAGTACTATCATAAATTCTAAATTGAAAGGACAAAAGGTTTTAATATCTAGTGTCCCAGATTATCAGGAACACATTATGATGTGGGATTGATTTAAGGGGTGTTTTTGAAATGTGTGAATCACAAGGAATATCAATGCTTCAAAAAAGTAACATTTTATCTTTGAATGCCCTCTGACTCATTTTTAGGGACTTTTCCCAAAATTTAGGGAAGGAGCTCAAAACAATTGAGACATCATTTAGGGAAGAGAGAAGTGGTGATTATTAAAAATTTTGTCGAAGACTGGAACAGTCTTCGCATAAAGGCGGTAATATATGACATCACAGTGGGAGAGAGGAGGAAGTTGGCAAGTTAGTAGGCATAGAAGAATAGCTGTCTGGGTGCCAAGCAGTTGAATTTTTTCCAATTAATCATGGTCATTGGAAGGTATAGCCTGTCAATGGAAGAGCCCGGAACCTTTAAGGACAGTCAATAGGAGAAATAAAAGATGACTTCATCCAACTGATAGTGTGAGAGACACTGAGACATTACAAGAAAGACTCCAGAAACACAATGCTTGGAGCCTCCACAATGTCCCTGAAGCCAACAGCATTGTGATGTCTACTCAAACTGTACTGGCTCTGAACTAGTTTGTACAAGAGAAATAAATATGAGCAGCATGTTCCTCATCAAAGCGCATTCTGTCTTTTTGCTTGATGGTTACACTTATTTCAGTTTCAGAAATAATGGTCTCCTATCTGATAAACCCCCACCACCCTGCAAACATACATGTAAACTAAATTCCATATTTGTATTGATGAGGCTCAAACCATTAACAGTTTCTGTCATGCATCTAAATGCTGGATATGGGAGTAAATAAGGATAGATAATATTTTTCCAAAGTATCAACATCTCCTGTTGGATTGGAATTTACCACTCATTTAAAAGATGATTAAAATATCAAATCCTGGTTCTATCATTCTCTAGACTATTATACTGATAGGATCCCCAGTTTGTCTGAACCTTCATATTTTCATCTATAAAATGGGAAGTTTATAGCTAATGCATTAACTTACTACATGGATTACAATGGAGAGAAGAAAAGGGTTGGACAGCTTCTATCACATTACACTAAACTAGCCCAATCCAGCAGAAAAAAACTTCAAGCTTCTTAGGATGATATTATGTTCTAATTTAATTTAATTTCTCTTATTAATTGTATTTAATGTTTCCACTAATATAACGCCACATATTCATTTCAGCACTCTGAGATTAGTAATTCTGATAAATGACTACTTCAAAAACTTGGCTTTAATGGTGGTTGAAAATGGGTTGAGAACTGAGTTAGAGATAAGAAACTACAACAAAATTCCTGTGTCAAAGCTTAAAATAAAGAGGAACTAAAACATTGTTTTACAGACATTTCCTTTTACTTAAGAGCAAAAATGGTTCTTGAATTTTTTTCCGAACAACATTAAAACTAACTTTCAAGAAATGTATTCTTAAATGAAGCTAACTAAAAATAAAAAAAATTACTATAGAGGCACTGGATTCTATGATATAGGATGCCATTGCTTTTTTAGAAATTTGGGTTCAAGACTACTTGGTAGATAAAAGTTATCAAACAACACAACATCCGGATACAACAGGGCGTATACCTGTATGAACCCACAGTGACATTCACAGCATTCAAAAGACCTGCAGATGTTTAACATGAATAAAATCTCTGCCCTAAGAGGGGAAGTAGATACAAAGTCATATCCATACCTAACCACAAAGATATTTGCCATAGATTCCTGCTGGAACAGGAAAAATCAGTTTTGATCAAAGTAGAATTAACAGGTGTATCAGTGACATTTCAAAACAGCCTCCAAACACAGAAGTAGTTGCCTCGTGTAAATCACTCTTGTTTGGGAATTTTGCTTATTGGGTTTTTATTTGTATGTTTTTCTCCCTTCTGTTTTTTTGCTGACTTTTGTTGTGTTTTTGAAAGTTAAAGAACATGAAATTTGATGGGTAGGTGGGTAAGTAGGTTGTAGCACAGAGTATAAATGATCAAAACATTGTTTTATTATATTCCAAATATATTTATTTTATATGCATTTTGTTTGTATGTATTCATGTTTACTGCATGTGTGCCTAGTATATGTGTAGGTCAGAAGATGGTGTGTGTGTGAGATCAGTGTTGAATCTCCAGTAGTTGGAGTTAAAGACAGTTGTGAACCACTATGTAGATACTAATAACTGAACCCAAGTCCTCAACATAAACAAGTGAGTACTCTTAACCACTGAGCTATTGTTTTTTCAGCTCTCCATCAAATATCTTTTATGTAATTGTTATGTATGACTAGTTACTCTTACTCCAAGTCACTTATTTTAAATAATTCCCAATGTCTGGTAGCTACCTCCATGATGACCAAAAAGTAAAATTAAAGAAATACTTAAGGAATAAGCAAATTGGCATAGTCAGGATGGACGGACTTCAAAATTTCCTAGTAAAACGAAAGCTTAGGCAATGACTCCAGGAGCTACAGTTTAACTGAGAAATTAGAATACATATTCCTTCTTCTTAAAGGGGTATGAATAAGATATATCTAATGAAAAATGTAGTTTGCATTTTCATGTCATCAAATTTGAAATTTTCAAAACCCCTTTTTTGTTTGAGACTATAATTACAACCTTACTTGCTTCTCTTCCTGTCTCTAAATCCTCCTATGCCCCTCCTTGCTTCTTTTCAATTTTTGGCCTCGTATTTATTGTTATTATGTGTATATATGCATATTTATATACATCCCTGCATACTGCTAAGTCTTATATAATGTTACTTGTATGTATGTTTTCAGGGCCGACGGCTTGTTATTGGATAACAAACTCCGGTGTCTCTCCCAGAAGAAAACTATTTCTCCTACCTTTCCAGTCCTTAGTTGCCTGCAATACTTTGTGTAGGGCTGAGGCTTTGTGAGTTCTTCCTTTCCACTTTGGCATGCTTATCGTCCTTCAGCTCACATATGGAGAGCCATGTTGATGAGGTTTTATGGGTATAGCTTATATATATATGTAGCTTATGAATATATTATATATATATTCATTTGTTCCTACAAAGTTTTGAGAGTATACAAAATTCTGAGAATGTTAAATTCAAATTTTAATAAGAAATAATTATTTTCACTTGATAAACTTTAAATTCTGAATGATGTAGCAGGTTCTGAGATGCATAAGCATTTTTTTTAAAGTTATTTCAGCTCTTGGCCTCTCTTGCCCTTGTGCTCTTGCAGCTTTGCTCTCTCACCCCTACCCCTCCTCTTCCTTTCCCTTCCCCCCTCTCTCCCATGTGCTCATGGCCGGCCTCTACTCCTCTACTTCTCTCTCTCTCTCTCTCTCTCTCTCTCTCTCTCTCTCTCTCTCTCTCTCTCTCTTTCTCTCCCTCTACCACCCTCTTAACTCTCCCATGACCTAAATAAACTCTATTCTGTACTAAAAAATAAATAAATAAACAAACAAACAAATAAATAAATAAATAAAAAGTTATTTCATAGAACAGCAAATCAAATGCATAGCTGGTACACTTTATATAGTAGGATTAGAAGTAAGTTTTATTTTTTTACCTAGTCATGTGTATACATACTTCAAGAGTTTTATCTGTTATGAAAAAGCAACCAGCTTGGAGCCCTTGTAAAGACTGAGGTTGAATAATCAAAACTATACTTTTTTATTCGAGAACAAATAAACACCAAGTGATGCACAACACTCCCATTGGAAAATTACTCTTATATATTATCTAAATGAAGAGAATGGTTTTATGTGGCTTTGTGTGAACAAACATGCTTCTGGTGTGGAAACACAGAGAGATGGCAGGAAAGGTTTCAATACCCAAACTCATGTTACTATGTTTGGTTTGTGGACTTCTTTCTTTTTATGATTGCAAAGATTTTCTGACCTGTAAGAACCATTTAATGTATGTTAGAAACAAAAATCATCAATCTAGACATCTTATCCCATTATTGTATTTCTATCAACAGCTTTGGCCTGAGACATATTATTTCTCTTGAGTATACAACATCCTACTGACTCATACATGTAATGGAGGTTTTATGTCCTGTACATCTTTCCCTCTCAAGTTGAATTTAGACTTTGTCTCTCAGAACACAACAGGGTAAGAATCTGGCAATGCAAAGAATCAGAGGTGATAGAAATGGTCATGAAACAGCCTAGTTTCTCTCTGGGTGTAACCTTCAGAGTGAGCTTGTCCTCAAGCCAGGCAGAACAGCAGCAAATGAGTGTCAGTGCACCTGCAGTGTGTGTACCTGGTGTATAATGTGTGCCTCACATCCCTTTGTCTATACACAGAGGTCGGGAGGCTATTTGGGTTCTGATGCCAGCAGTAGTCAATGATAATGAAAATGAAGATACTCTACATGTGGGTTGGATACTGTAAGAATTATAATGACCATGCAGGAAAGATGGGTGAGGTATTAAGAGCTAGGCTCACAACAAAAAACACAAGAAGTATGGTGACATATAGTATTATAAAGATAAAACATATAGACTTTAATCAATTCAAATATTCAAGAAATCAATACCTTTATTATCACACCTTAAATTTTGAGTCTTATTTTCTTTATTTTTCATTAAACACAGAAAGGCAATTAGAATGTCAGGAAATGTATTCAATATTGAATAAACATTAAGTACCAGAGAGCTTTGCACAACAATCCATTGTCTTTTATACTACGAAATCCTGTAAAAGGACAGTCATAATACTGTTAGAAAAGGTGTGACACGAAGTCCATAATATCCATCCCAGTAAAGATGAAGAAGACAGGAGTAAAGGAAGACACTGAGGTGCCTGTCTAGGATGCGCAGGTCTATTTCATGGAGTAATCAGGTCTGTTCCCACAAGAAGTTATGTTCATGCACACATACAAAGGAGCTTACTGGAGCCTTGCTGTGTCTCAGTGGACAACCAGATGCTGATAGAAGCTATTTGATGACAATGAAAAGAGACACCTGTTGAATGTGAGGACTCACATCTAATTCATCTCTTTGGATACTGGACAGGAGGATTGCTATGAATTCAAGGTCAACCTAGGTTATAAGCTCCAAGCCACATTTTTGGTTAAAGAATAAGAGAGTAAAGGAAGGGACAGAGGAAGGGAGGAGGGCAGAAGGAAGAAAGGTATGGAGAAGGGATAGAGGAAAGGAGAGAAAGAAGGAAAAGAACAAAGAACCGTTTATCTCCAGGTATATTTTCTGCAGTTTAAATATATTTCTATGGTGGTTTGTCAATATTAGAAGATTATTATTAATAATGGTTATAGTCTAGATGAGTACAGTAGTTCTTTAAAATCTGTAAAATATGGATAAAACCTTAAATAAAACTGATGCTAAGAGAAAATTTTGCTGTCAGACACTACATGCTGATTTTCCCCTGCATCCTTTGTCATATCAGTATGCACTTCTTCCCAAAAGAAGTAGAAACCAAGTTATGCTAGTTCCATTGTTGTTTGCCTGAGTCATGTAACTTGCTTTGTCTATAAACAGAGTGCTGGGATCAAAGGCTTGAGATGCATTAATATAATCAGGCTTACACTTTATGTGCCTGGCTGATTCTCTGAGAAGAATATGGTTTTGGATAGCTGGTGTTTTTTATGTTTTTGTTTTTTTTTTCATGGAAGATGAAAGACAGATAGAACAGACTTGAATCTAACCTGTATGGATGGAAGCCAATCTTTCGCTGTCTATGTCAGCTGCACTCCAACTACCTGCAGAGATGTGAGAAATTAAATACAGCAAGGGAAAACAAAAACAGATTCTTGTAAGTCACTGGTGTTTTGATTTTTTTAAATCAATGGCAATTATTCCATTATTTGATTAAGCAACAAGAACACACTTTTTTTTCTTAAGGTATTGTGGATGTGATGCCCATGGCTCTCAGAAATTCTGATAGCTGATATACAGGTGATAGCGATGACAGAAAAGTCAAGTGAGTTACCTGAGACTAATCAATAATGATATAATTCAAAACTCAACTTTGACTCCTAGCTCAATGCTCTGACTTCCAAATCCTGCTAGTTATCAATATTTGTGTTACATTATGGTGTAATAACAAGTTCTTTAAGCAAATCAACCACTGCTGCTAAATGTACACATGCAGCAAAATATGTAGTGCAGTAGAATATAGCTGGCTGCTCTGAGGAACGCTGAGGTATGCAATGTTCAGTGGTTGACATGGCCATTGCAAAATTAACTGGATCAGTATAAATGAGGTTATTGAATTTTTTTTTTTGCAATTCCAGCTTTAATGTTAGTGTTTATCAAATAACTTGTGTGTGCATACAGGAACTTATTTGGGCTCAGTCTTCTGGGATTTTTTTTTATTACCTTATAAAACTATATTGGAAATATACCATTTACTCTATGCTGCAATAAAATTCCGTGTTGTTACTATGTGTGAAAATATTTGAATTTCTATTAACCTAACTGAGGCTTCAGCCTGCACTTGCTATCTGATTGGAAATAAGTCAGTGGTTCAGACGCCACTTGCATTCCAGAAAGGAGGCTGCTGCTGCTGAGAAGCAGAGACGAAAATAGCCTTCTTCCCCAGACAATTCTCCCAACTCACATGTGCTTCCAGACAATAGCCACTTTGCGTGTTTCATTACCATTGCTCCAAGCTCTAAGGCTTCCAGCAGAGAGTTTTGTTTCTGCCTTGAACACAGAGGTGCATTTGTACAACCAGAGGAGAGTGTTTCATGTTTCCAATGAGAAAATCATATTCAACCTACTAACTGTGAAGTGGAAAGTGGGATAAAATTAAAGGTGATTTAATGTTGCTTCAATACATTTATTATGATTCCCAAATAATATAGTTGTGCTAACAACACAGTAATTTATTGCAGCATTGAATAAGCATGACCTGATTCCTTTAATTTTTAAAAGTAAAGAACTTTATTTAATACAATTTAACATTTAATTACAAATTTAGTAACCAAGCTAACAATATTATGATCTTTTAGTCAACATATTGAATATTTCCTTCTTTTAAATGTTCTAGGGATTAGAACATTTTAAATAATGTAATGCTATATTGATAAAGGTTACTTCTGATCTTTAGTATATTATCAATGCTGTGAAATATTTCTAATCAAGATGAAATACCATGATGATTTAAATGTATAGTATATTGAATATATAATAAAGCCTTTATGGAATTTGAAAAAAGGAATATTCTGATAACAGAAGTTGATGCTAACTAAATAGAAAATGAGCATTTTCAACTAAGATACCCTTAGAAATAACCAAACTATATATCCTATATATCTGTATTTACTGAAAATAAACTATCTGGTGATTACTTGATTTAATTATTATTTCACTGTAGTAGGAATCTATGAGACACTTGGTATAATCCCCAAGCAGAGCATCCACTTGAGTTTATGAAACATTTTCTTATAATCTACCAACCAATCAATCAACCAATGTAGGGAAGAAGGACACATGCAAGATTGACCAGTCTATTTTACTTATATTCATTTTATTTTCTGAATGTATATGCACATGTATGTTCATATATGCCATCACACACATGTATAGGTCATAGAAGAACTCTAGAGAGTCAGTTTTCTTCTTCTAGCATGTGGGACCCAAGGGTCAAATTCAATTTATAAGACCTGGTAACAAACACCAGTAACAGGTGAACCATCACACATTCCCTGTAGTCCTATTGTGAACAAAGATTGACAAGGACAAACATAAAGACCAGTCAAGATGAAAAGATAAGATGATTGAATTACACCAAGCTACAGCTAGATAAACAAATGTTATACATTGAATAGACTAAAAAATAAAGAACAACTCTGAAAAATGCTAAGCAAAAGACATGGACAATAGAATAGCAAAGAAGAAAATAAAGAAGTGGGACAATGACATTCTAGAAAAATATACCCTAAGAAGACAATGAATATGTATGTAAATTGTCTATGTCCTGTAGGATGGGAAAAGAGCTTAGAACATATAAAACAAAAGTGAAAGGTTAAAGCAAGCACGAAGCTTCTCACCTTAAAAACTATTAGATTCAGTAAATAACACACACAGCTGCCTGAAAGGATTACCGTTTTGTTTCTAGTGACAGGGTGAGAAGGGACAAGGAGACAGCGGGCACTGAGAAAACATCAGTGGCAATGGAGACCATGTGTCTATCACACTTTTCTTCATATCACGTCTTGGAAATTGTTAGTATCAGACCTGTCACACTGGAAAAGCTAAAGTCTCGCTCTACACTTTACCTGTCCATCTGCTTCCCTTCACTCATCTGATGGCTACCTGCCCCGCCCTCTTGAAATCTCTTTTCACTTGGCTTCAGGAAGTCCGTGTACCTTACTGTCATTTTATCTTGCAGGCTTTGCCCTTTCATGATCTTTCCAACTTGTGATATTGAAGAGTTTAGAGATTAGTTTTTTGTGTTTAACTCATGGTCACTCACCAAGTGATCTCATCTGGATTCATGCCTTTACTTTCTACTTTTAAAATTCTTACAACAAAATATAAATCTTCAATGAAATCTTAGTTCTGAACTTCAAACTCACATATTTATCTTCCTAGCTGGAAGCCCCTCCCAAAATTCATTGCATGAAATGAAGTGCTTAACGTCCATCCCACTGTGTCTTTTAAGAACAGTGTTCTGTCTCAGCTAATAGCAGCTTTGATTGTTTGGGCCCCAAAAGTGAAATGATCCTCATGGTTTTCTCTTATGTACTGAAACTAGTACACCAGCAATTGTATTGACTACACATTCAAAGTGTTTGCAGAAAAGCTCCCTGGTTTCAGTCATTATTAACTTTTATCTGGATTATGACATGAAACTTCAGGTCACCTGCCTCTTTAACCGAATAATAAGGCCAAGTCAGCATTAAAATACAAGCAATGTCATACCATCTCTTGCTTCAGAATTCCTTAGAAGTTTTACATTACATTCAATTGTAAACAAAAGTCTTTCACAGGAAATTTACGTAAAATTGTAACCTAGCTAACTGTTGCCTCTGGCTTCATTATCACCTATTCTTCTCTCCAAAACCTAGCTCTAGCTACGGTAGTACTCTCTCTAATTCTAGGATACTTGGATTCCCTTACTTAATTTAGTTTCCTTAATTGTCATTTTATTAGTAACAAATTGTAACATCTTGGTGTTGTCTTAAAATATCATGTTCCAAATCCATACTCTGACCCTTATCTATCCAGTTATAGCACCTTAGACATTCTCTTTCCACAAGACTGAAAACCTGCCTCATTAGTCTTGTTTTTTACACTGTCATTATTATTTATTTATTTTTGTCTCAACCTATCTAATTTTACACACAGAGTGGTGATATGTCTAGACTGGCACACTGATCAGGGTAGCTGTATAGGATAATGAGAGAAAGAGCCACTGGTCATTCTGTGAAGGCTTGATGTCTTGGCACAGGGCAATGATAGGGTGGTGGGGCAGAAGTGGGTGGGTGAACACCCTTGTGGAGGCATGGGGAGGGAGGATGGAATGGGATGTCTTCAGAGGAAAACCAAGAAGGGGGATAGCATTTGAATTGTAAACAAACAAGCACACAAACAAACATAAGAACCATAGGTAAGAACATAGAGTGAATCTACACTGCTTTAGGAAATTACATTTCTTCAGATGAGTTTTGCTAATAGGTATAGGGAGAATACCGCTGGCTACATCAGTGTACTAGAAATCAGGAACAGAGTTAGTTAAGTTATCCCAACTAATGAATTAGCATCTGGAGCAGCTGACATCAATACGACATGAACTCTGGGATGACACAACCATGCTGTTCAAGACACAGTTGTACACAGTTATCAGAAAACCTTTGGAAAAGAGCTTTAGTTCTTCTGTATTTCTAGGTATCTGCTCCTGTTATCATTAACTATAACTCAAATCCTCATAAATGTACAGCTTGACAGCTTTGTAAGAGCAAACACTGCAACTATATGCCTACTAAACAGAGCAGTAGAAGTCCTCCATAAACCACAGGAGTCTCTTAATCACTACCTATTCAAATGCTATTTATTCCAAAAATAAACACTATCTCAGCACTAATAAAATATTGTAGCTCTCCCCATTTTTATATAATTGATGTAGAAGGAGTAATAATAAATTATTTACCTCTTGGTTTGTATTTTGCTTTCCCACTATCATAGTATATGGCATATAAAAATAATGTGTTATGAGATTTGCTTACATTATTGTAAGGAACTAGACATTTTTTGATTGCCATTACTGGATAGTAGTTTATTGTGAATGTATAATAAATATTATTCAGCCTATCTTTTTTGAACAGGTGTTTGGGTTATTTGCATTTTGCCCCATTTATGTTCCTGCTATAAAAATTCCAAAGTGTATTTGTTGCAGGTATTGTATGATCTGTGGGTTATATTCCTACATCAGAATCATGGTCTCTCAGCACATTTACTTGGAATAAGTTTCTTTTCTCAAACTAACTGTGCAGGTTTTCACTGTCACCAGCCGTGCATGAGAGTTCCAGCTGCTCGGCATACTGACCAGCAACTGCTTTTCAACCCTTTTTCATTATGTGTTTCTAATGTGTTCATAATAGTATCATTCTATACTTTTCATGTAATGAAAAATTCTATGTTCAATGTATAATCATTTATCTGGTGTGTGTGTGTGTGTGTGTGTGTGTGTGTGTGTGTGTGTGTGTGTGTGTGTGAAGTATTATTCAAGAATTTTCTCCATTATTCTCCTAATGAATGTAGTTTTTCTCATGTTGACTTATTAAAAACTTTTATGTATTTAAGATAAAATTCTTTTTTTTTTAATTTCTTTTTGATGGCTTCCTGTTAAGAATGTTACTTTTTGTGGGATGAGAATTTGGGTCGGGTTGGGAGTTGTAACCGAAGACTTCCATGTCTGTCTTTCTCAAATATGTGCCTGCAATCATTGGTAGCTTCCTTACTCTTTACTGTTAGTGGAAGCATGGATCATAGGCTTCCACATGGTTTCTGGTGACATCACATAAACATAGCCCTCAGTTGCAACAGGACCATGGACCCAGACAAGATCTCCCTAGGCAGTCTAGACCACAGACATCACCATGGCCCCAAGTCACAGTACAGGCTACACATGGCCCATAGATGTCAACATGGCTTGAGAAGGCAATGCAAGACACTAAATTTGGCATGGTCTTCAGTGGTCACATGGGACACAGACATTGAAACAGACTCTGGCTGTGGTAGAGTCATGAACCCTGCCATGGCTCTGGGCAACCTCACAGGCCTGGTTGTCATTACAGATCAGGTGCCTTACATCAGCCAGATCCTCAATGCAGTTACATCTCCAGTTCCACATCTCTCCAGATCACGTGGACTGATCCATTTTTCCACCTTCCCTATATCCCTCACATACTTACTTATCTTAGAGTGCCTGTGGCCTGCACTGAGATGCTGGGCAGACTGGCTGGCTTCTGCCACCTCTGCTATGAAGCAGGACAACCTGGCTTAGAAATTAAAAAAACAAAAAACAAAAAACAAAAACAAACAAAAAAACCCTCTTTTAACAGAAACAAAACATCAAAAATATATTCTTACTTTTCATCAATATTCATGAAGCCATTCTACCAAAGTACAATATGCATACAGAAAGAACATAACAACACAGCTGTATGAACATCTATTTCTTTAGTAGAACCATGCAAATAGCACCACAAACAAGAACAGTTAACCTTTCTCTGAAGCCATCTTAGCATTGATCTTCATTAATAATACTTACTCTATTAATTTTTGTCAAATCATATAGTTGATATGACTGAAAGCACAACATACAATCTTCTATAAATTTATGTTATCTTAAAGTTTTCATAATATGGTTTTGTGGTTCATTAGTATGATTGGGTACATTTTCACATTGTTCAGTTACATTGTTTGAATTTACAACAGCATTTGAGCAAATAACCGTTAGCTCTGCTAAACACATGGGAAAATGATCAACTCAAATAAATCAGAGGCTGAGGCTAGGCTTGAGTACAAGAGTAGTAAGACTTAATCCAACTCTGGTTCAAAATTCTCCCTTAAGCAAGACTCACCTGGGTATTTGGATATGGTGTGGTGGACATATTTCTCCAATATACATGTGTTTAGGAAGTAGCATTTGAGATCGAATAACTTACCAAGACTCCCAAGCTTCTCTTTCATTCAGTGACCAACAATTTGTCTATTGCTCCTCATCTTGAGGTGGGGACTCATGAGATTTCTCTCATACACTATGACATATCTACTGGGTTTATTGTTGTATAAGGTTTGTTTTAACAACCATATTGTTCAGATTTCATGAGTGCAACTTTTTTATTTTATACAGAAACCACTATTCCATAGAAGACGTCCTGGTTCTGTGGTTCTTACAAATTTTCATGTCTTCTATTTGTGATGTTCCCTGAGCCTAGGTTTATTATGTTTATTGCAGATTTAGGACTTTGTGGCATATTTTGAGTAAATGTGGATTTCTGTGGTGGTCTCATTCTTTATCAAAGATGTAGATGGGATGTAGATGGCTCAGCCATTTAAGGTCTATACACATAACCAAAAATACAAAAAAAAAAAAATAAATAAATAAATCCTCTAGAACCCAGATGTCCTTCAGTAGATGAATGTTTAAAAAATGTGGTATAATTACACAATGGAGTACTACTCAGCTATTAGAAACAATGACCTTATGAATTTCCTAGTAAAGTGGATACATCTAGAGAATATCATCCTGAATGAGGTAACACAGCACCCTCCCAGCATGTGGTGCACTCAGACCTTAAATCATTAATGTTCCAAAAGCTAGGAATATAGCCTTGCGGCAATTTTTGGTATTCAAAGGTCATTATGTTTAATCTATACAAACCAACAAAACTTTGACAGTTTCCATGTTACCTTCTGTTCTATATGTACTTTATGCTTATGGTAACTAGTGCGATTTCAATGCATGCTATCAAACCTCTGAAAGAATCAAGTACTGCCAAAAATAAATTCATATAGTTATATGCCACAATGCTTTTAAAAATCTGTACACATATCTCTCTTTTAAAAATAAAGTTTTAAGGAAAATATCCTCTTAGAAATTATACTGTTCTAGGAGAATGGTGGTAGTAAGTACTCCTCTCCATAAAATTACCAGCCAAAACTTGTAGGTTAGGTTTACAAGCTCAGACATGTATTATCTCTAATTGAGCAGGTGTTAAATACAATTAGACAGCTCTTACTTTCCCCATAATATAAGCACTAGTGCTGCACCTTGGGATATAGCTTGCATTTCTGGTCATTATTGTAATTTCTAGGTTTTATGGCTGGGAAGGACAATTGACTGCTTTTCTCTTTGATGTTTTCAGATACTATGGGAACCAGTTCTCATGGAGGAGGTTTTCATATCAGATTCATCTCAACTCCTCCAAGATTTGTGTCCAAAATTAGGGATATCTTCATAAATTTTATTTTACCTTCAAGTCTGGTAGATAACCTAAGGCAACAGCAATGGCCTGCACTGTTTTTTAAGTTTCTTAGAATGCATAACTTGAAGGGATGTTTTGCATTCCTAGCACTGAACCTTCTGTTGATAGTCTATGGTTGTTGGGAAGGATTTATATGCCCAAGTGGCATACATTCACATACACACACACACACACACACACACACACACACACACACACACACACATACCTCACAATAGATTTTTTTATTGTATTAAATTATTTTGATTACCTTCTTTCCCTTATCCAGTTCCTTCCAGATTCTCTCACTGCCTACCATCCAACTTTAAGTTCTTTCCTAAAAAGAAAGCAACAATTCAAAACCAAGAAAACAAAATAAAACCATGTTCACCTTCCCCAAAATCTCCTAAGTTGTAACCTAATGAAAACACACAGAAAAAAACACATAGTTTCATCTTTGCACTAAGTCCTAGGTAAGATAAAGATAATCTCTAACTTATTCTGATCTCTATCATTTCTCAGGAATGCAGCTGGTGGACACACTGGCAATTTAGACTCATAATGGCCATTATGTGTTTCAAATCAGCACCCAGAAATTGATCCCAAAATTTTAAACTGGGACAGCTGAAATCAGAAATAGTCATCTTTAACAAAACACAAATCCACCTTCAAATTGTCGCATTTTTGATCAAGAACACCTTAATTTAATGATTAGTATGAAGACAGCCAAATCTTCATAAAGAAAAATGGCATCATTGAATGCTTATCAGCCCCTCCCCACAATTGGCCAATATCAAACTTCTCAAGCATTCCAAAACATAATATCAATTACCTACTAGAATGTAGACAGATAGTTCACAATGTATAGAGTAACCTATTGACCTACTTAAGAACTATATGAAAATTTAAAACTTGTAGGAGGGGAGGAACAGATGAAAATGAACAATGAAATTAAAAACTGTAACTGTTGCTATAAAAATATTCAAATGAATACATTTAGTAATAAAATGTACAACAAACATAAATGTAAGCAGAATTTGAAAATTGTGAGGTCGATCAATTTTAAAAGCATAAGACCTATTAAAACTGCTCAATATGTGTAACTTGAGCCCAAGAAAAAAAGGGAGATAAGAATGAAATAACATATATTAGTTTTTGAACCAATTTTATTTTTAAAACTTATTACTTATATTAACAAGATTCAGTTCTGGACTTTTACGTAGATTTATTTTCTTTACCAAACACAAGCTGGATTTGGAGTTGTCCAAGAAAATAAATCTCAATTGAGAACTTATAGGCAAGTATATAGTGCATTTTCCTGGTTAATGATTGATGTAGCTGGGCCCAGCACACAGAATGTGGTGCTATCTATGGGCAGGTAGTCCTGAGCTGTAGAAGAACACAGACAAATCAACTGGTGTCCTCTGCCTAGGAAATAGTATTTGCCCCATACAGCCTTCTTTAGTTTTGTAAGGTTGAGGCCACTTAGGTCTTGTCTTGTCCACATTAGCCTACTCTGCCTACTTTCTACCTGATCTTTGTCCTACTTTCATTCCTCTTTTGCCATAACTTGCTGTATTTAATTAGAACTATTAGTATGAGTATGGGTGAGGAATTATTTATTGAGGAATTAGTAAGTAACCAATAGTTTAACAACTGAAGAATGGCTTCACACCCTCTTTCTAGGTAGCCATTAACTGACAATAGCTTCTCAAGGAGATAGTAGAGACTAGAAAACTCCTTAACAATCTATGAAGGAATATTGAAGGGCTACATTTTATGTAAGTCTTGCATAGCTAACTGTTCCTGATTTCATATCCAGAAGATAGCATTTATGAAAGCACTGATGTAAATGCTTTCTGTCCCCAAAATGTTCCCTGACCGTTGAAGACGGGGATATAGAAGATTCATTTAGGTCTAAAAATGTAACAATGCTTATTATCGGGACTTTGACTGTTGCACGTCTGCATTAAGCACTGCGGGGACCATCTCCGATCAAGGTTGTTTGAAGCACTCATTTGTGAATATAAATTAACTTACAAAGAAATGTGGCACTGCATCAATACTGCAAGAATTAACAAGTAGTAGTGAAGAGTAAAAGGTTGTCAAAGGACACTGATTCCTTGCCCTAGGGATTTCCTCTGCCGCTCCCAGGAAATCCCACCCAGGAAATCCCACTTTCTTGAGATTTGAGTTCCCAAAATACCACAGAAGGTCCGGATGACCTCTGTGGAATGTTCCAACGCCCTAGGTGTGCCTGGGGGTGTACTGATAAAAAATGTATGATTCTTCCCCTTATGAATTTCCTCATTCCCCCTGTCCTCCCCCTCCTTTGTGATTTTTGCCTTTATAAGCCTGTTACAAGTTCAGGCCGGGGTCGAACTCCTCTACCCCTGCGTGGTGTATGTGTCTCGACCCCAGCATGCTGGCCTGAGATCTCACTCTTTCACTTTCAATAAACTTCCTCATGCGGTTGCAGCAAGTCTGGTCTCGGTGCCTCGCTGGGTGCGCGCCTCTCCTGAGATTTGAGTGAGGGTTTCCCTTCGGAGGTCTTTCAGTAGATGTCCTCATAGAATCTCTGCCCTCACAAGCCATGAGATTTGAGGCCATTTTATAGCATAATTCATGAGTTTCTTGTGCTGTAATGGACTCAAATCTAAGTCAAAAGTAGTTGGCTGCCCACATAAGAAAAATGCCTCTAGTCCTCTAGTCTCAGATCAGAGCTTGGTGAGCTTTTTTTTTTTTTTTTTTTTTTTTTTTTTTTTTTTTTTTTTTTTTTTTACAAACTGTGTACCACAACCTAGCACAAAAATGCTAGTCAGCAGAGCAAAAACACCCAGTTCAGTTTCTGCATGATTTACTTATGCCTTGCAACCAAACAATGATCTCTATCTATATTTATATCTAGATATAAATTAGGGTCTTACCTAGCAGTTACAATTTTTAACAAGAAACACTGGCAACAACCTTTATTATTTTGCCTTCTCTTAGACATACTTGGCCAGAACCATTGGTCATACATGCAGGTGCATCTGATCACATTGTTTAAATTGTTTTTGCTTATTTATATATTATTTAATTATTTTGTGTTTATATTTGTATATGTACATTTATGGGCATATAGATGCTGTGACTGATATGTGGAGTTCTCTTTTTCTAATATTTTGATTCTGGATATCCTACTCATATAATCAGGCAAGGCCATTGGCTCTACCCATTGAGCCCTACATTTTAAAAAAGCTATGTTTTAAAATAGCCTACATGAGTATACTTCATATGACATTTTCATATCTCCTTAATTTTAGTTAACTTTGTCTCTCAACTCTTTCTCTCCATCATTTTCCCTGGGCCATTCTGCCCTAACATTTCTAACTCTAGTATTCCACAAGGCTCTCTACTTTAACCTCATCTATGTCCTCCAATATCCGCCCCCTCCCTCCCGTACTAAGGCTTTCTTTTGTAAAGACCCAAAGAACAATACCTCGAAGAACAAAGACTCAACTAGTATGTAAATAGAAAGAATGTTTTAATTCCAAAATGCTGAGGTCTCCCATTACCAAGATAGAGAGAGAACCAAAGGAGTGCTCAGGCTCCTTTTAAAACACATTGAAATTTCAGGGTAGATGAGCTTTATCTTACTCTATCTCTAGGAATTCCAGAACCATCATCAGGGCCTGATGGCTGGAGCTGGCTCTTTTCTATTAGTAACTGACTTGCCTGGACCTGCCCAGTCCTTAGACCTATTCTCCTTAACTGCCAGTTTGAAATCTGTCATAGAATCAGCCTAGCCTTCTCACTTTCTATTTTTTTGCTATATAGATACTCAAAATTAAACATAAATATACAAAACACTGAAGCTAAAAATATATGAGAGAATGTGGGGCAGTTGTCTTTCCTGGCTTTGGCCACCTCTCTTAGGATATTTTTTAAATCCTAAAAAACTTAAGATTTCACTTTATTTCACAGTGGAACACAACTCTGTTGTGCATATGTATCAAATTTTTCGATCAATTTGTGGCAATAAAGTCTAATTCCTTTTCCTAGCTATTGTGACTAAAGCAAAATCAACATGGCTGAGCACATATCTCTGAAGTAGGAGATAGAGTCCTTTGGGCATATACCAAGTAGTGGTACAGTTGGATCATATAGTTGTCCTATATTTATTTTTTTTTGTGAAACTTCCACATCTATTTATATAATGGCAGCACTTGTTTAGAATCAACAGTAGATGCAGATTCTTCTTTCCTCAAATCCTTACTAAAATTGGTTATCACTTGAATTCTTGATAATAATCATTCT
This sequence comes from Micromys minutus, assembly GCF_963924665.1. NCBI lineage: Eukaryota > Metazoa > Chordata > Mammalia > Rodentia > Muridae > Micromys > Micromys minutus. The sequence goes on along the minus strand of NC_137982.1, from coordinate 28,663,732 downwards.
GACTTGGGTGAAGTTAAATTTCAAAATAGTTTTAAAATGTATTTTCCTGAAGGCTAAATATATTGAACACATCTTCAAATTGCATTTATTAACTCCAAATCATCAGCACAGCCAAAGGTTTCCTTAATGATATTTATCTCTAAAGGTATGAAATGTAACAGAGACAAGCAGATAATGGACAAATAGGTTAAACAATAGAATGGTTATTAGTATATGACAATGAGTTTAATATTATTTGTTATGAAGAAAATACAAATTAATGCAATGTTATCATTCTATAATCAGAATACAATCTAAATACAAAATTTTAGCATGGATATATATATAAATACATGTTTTATATAACACTTCTAGAAAAATTAATTGGTCCATCAACCCTGAAAATCAATTTGGTGGTACTTATTGAACATATACACATATGTACACACACACATAACACAACATGCACACATATTTATATGCATACATCACACACATAAGCACACATGCACATACATGCACACACACATGCATACATAGACATCACACAGTACCATTACCCAACAGTTGAATTCCTGATACATACCACATATAACCCACCAAAAGTTTAACAAAATGGTTGCACAAAAAATGGCAACAAAACTGAATAGCCAACAAAATATTCAAGAGAAAGCAAGTAACAAATTTTATTATTTTTAGAAAATTCAATTCTAAGAGTTGATAAAAGTGAACTGTTGCTTTATTCAATACTGTTGAGGACTTATATTATATTGAATGAAGGAAAAAAATACAAAATAAGATGTAGTACTTTTAAAACTAAGTTCAAAGTTGCCAAGCTAGGAAATAGAAATTGCCTAGATAGCCATGAAGTGATGAATGGATAACAAAAATGTGATACATAGATACAATGGAGTTTTACTCAACACTAAAGAAAATAAAATTATAAAATCTGCAAGAACATGGATGAACTAGGAAGTAACCCAAGCCCAGAAAGACAAATGACATACATTGTCTTCTGCATCTTAGCTTTGAAGTTTTAGATTCTCTTTCATGGCGGTAGTGATTGTAGTGGTGATTGAATAGCTGAGAAGACCAGGGAGTACGAAAGGCCCCTGGTGTGGAGAAACCTGAAATATTGGAATGATAATAACTAGCATTAGAAGGTTTCAGAAAACCAAGTAACACAACTTAAAACTGGGCTTCAGAGCTAAACAGAGAATTCTCAACAGAATAATCTGTAATGGCTGAGAAGCGCTTAAAAAAAAATGTTTCTTATTCATCACGGAAATGCAAGTAACAATGACCCTGAGAATCTGTCTACCTCACATCCATCAGAATGGCTAAAATCAAAGAACTCGTGGGACAGAGCATAGTGGGAAAGATGCAGTAAAACAGGAACACACCTCCATAACTCATAGAAATGCAAACTAGTAACCACTCTGGAAATCAATCTGTTGGTTTCTCTGAAAATTGGAAATAGAACCAGCTATACTGCTCTTGGGCATAAACCAAAAGATGCTCTACCATGTCAAAAGGACATGTGCTCCACTATGTTCATAGCAGCCTTCTTCATAACAACCAGAAACTGGAAGAAGCACGGGTGTTCCTCAACTGGAGAATGGACACATGAAATGTGGTTCACTTACACAATGGAATACCATTTAGCTATTAAAAACAAGGATGTCATGAATTTTACAGGCAAATGGTTGGAACTAGAAAATATCCTCTCAATGAGGTAACCCTGATCCTCAAGTATATGTGTACTCACTGGTAAGTAGACATTAGCCAAAAAGAACAGAATACCCATGATGCATTCCACAGACCCTAATAACATAAACAAGAGGAAACGCCCAAGTGAGAAATAATAATTATGGGAGGCATAATCATGGGAGGCAGAAAGAAGGACCTGGATAGATGAGGTGAGGAAAAGGAGAAAAAGGGGCAGGATTAGGTAGCAGGGAAACATGAGAGAGGCCCAAAGAATCAGGACAATGAGAGGAACTATGCAACTGTTGGGGAACCTCTAGAAAGTACCAGAGACCTGGGATGGACAACGTTCCCAGGACACAATATGGCTGAACTTAGCTAGAAAATCCCCAACGGCTGGGATATGAATCTTGAAGATGCTACCTCCAGTAGTCAGACAAGATCCCCCAGTGGAGGGATGGGGACACCAACCCACCTACAAAACCTTGACTAAAAAAATGAGCCCTCTTTAACAGGAATGTAGTGACAAATTGAAGCAGAGACTAAAGGATTGACTGAACAGTGACCAGCCCAACTTGGGATTCATCCCATAATCCCATAGACAAGCACCGATCGCTGACACTACTGCAGATGCTAAGTTGTCCTTTCAGACAGGAGCCTAGCATGGCTATCCTCTGAGAGGCTCTTCAGCAGCTGACTGAGACAGATGCAAATACTCACATCCAAGCATTAGTTAAAGGTTGGGACCCCTATGGCAAAGTTAAGGAAAGAATTGAAGAAATTGAAGGGAAGGGAAACCCCATAGGAAGACCAACAGTGTCAACTAACCTGGGCCCCTGGGAGCACACAGAGACTGAGCCACCAACCTGGGTGCATACATAGGCTCATCTGAGGCTCACAGCACATATGTAGCATAGGGCTGCCTTGTCTTGCCTCAGTGGAAAAGTATGGCCCTAATCCTGTATAGACTTGATGCCTGAGGGTGCAAGATACCTGGGGGAGGAGAACCCTCCCAAAGGCAAAAGGGATGGGGCCTGAAGGTAAGAACTCTGATAGGCAGGACTGAAAGGGACAGTATTTAGGATGTAATTAATTGATTAATTAGCTAATTACAAAATAAAGGTTTTGGTTGTGAGCCTAGCCTTTAACTGCCAAGCCAGGGAGCCTAAAAGTGCTGTTTCAAAACCAAACTCAAGGCCTAAAAGCTTGTTAAGGAGCTTTTTTTCTTTGTGCTATGGATATTCTCAGTTTCCATTATTTCATGGTAGAGTTTTATTGTTTTATGTTACATGGCCAACATTAGAGCACTTACAAAATACAGAGTATTCCTCAGATGAAGTCAAACCACAGACAATCCTACACAGCTATCCTTGTCAGCTTAGAGAGTAAAGGTTGCTAACAATGGCTGTTAACAACCTGTTCTTAAGCCCAGAGATTTCTATGAGACATCTTTTATGTAAAAATAGTTTTACAAAAGAAACAACTGTCGCAATCCAGATGTTCATATATGTTCTGTCTCTACTTAGTCAATAGTTTGCAATAAATGTACAGATTTTTTTCATAAGAAAAATAATTTTGTGGTCACCAAAAATCCGAGTTAATTGAAAAATCTCATAAAGGATGGATGCATATTCATGCTTGGGGACATTGCCCTTCTGAGGAGAGGCTCTTGGTACTCTGGATAATGAAACGTGTGCAGTGGACTGCTCGTGCTTCCAGACTAATATAAAGGAAAGGAAGCCACGTTAACCCCACAGTCATGTCTCATAGTTGGGTTGTTTACAATGCTCTATAATTGGTTCCTCTTATTCTAATTAAACTGCTGACCTTAGGAGCCTTTCAGCCTGTTACGTCCCTTCTTATAGGAGCTCAGATTTTCCAAACTTGTTTTTATTTTAAAGACTTTGAAAATGGACATTTTCAATAAACAAGAATAAACAGTGTTTTATAAGTAAAATTAGAAAGGTTTTAATGCTTATAGAATGGGGAAATTTTTTTGGACGGGTATGAGATGAGGAATTATGAAAAACATTCACATGAAAATAATTACTATATTAATTAAGCCTGTATTAAAAGAGTTAAAAGAGTTTGACTGGGAGTATACTGCAAAGGTGCATGATGCTGTTACCCAAAGTGACAGGTTTTAATGTAAAAATCTCATTCCTAAATGTAAGAGACTTCTTGTACTTTTTGAACAGGAACCTTCCAGAGACTATAGCCATCAGAATTAGATAGTAAAGATCTAGTGATGAATACGCCAGACACTTTGGGCATGGGATAACTGTCAAAGAAGCTGGAACTAGATGCAAACTCTGTCACTGTTTGAATGGTCACAGTGTCCGGAGTTACTATGTAGGCTACTAGGGAGAAAACTCATCAGTGACCAAGGTCTGCAGCTAGAAATCTCAGATTATGGGGAGGAGAGACCTACCACTGTTGTTTGAATAGATAGAAATATACCTATAGTATCTTCTAAATATTTATTTAGGTACCTATATTTTGGGCTGTTCTCAGCCTCAGAGAGATTTTCCCCAGTAGGTGGCAGTTAATAAAGATGCCTGTAACTGATTAAAATTATGAGAATTTGTGAACTATAACTTCCCAACTAACCCCAAATGGAATATCTACATAACTCCTTTCAAGGCTCAAGGAATTCTATAAAAAGTTGGCAGAGAAAAATATATAAAAGAGCTGCAAAACTCCAGAAAGCTCAGAACACCCCAGAAACAACTCACAGACTGTGTAAAGTTCAAGAAAAAAAAAAGAAAAGAAAAGAAAAGAAAAAAACATTATGTTTACTCCTTACACACCAAGAAAACTTTGATTAATTCCAGGTTACACCCTGTTTTACATGTACTTTATGCTCATTGTAACTAGTAAGATCTTAATGCACACTATCAAACCTTAAAAAAATGAAAGCCAAGCAATGACAAAAATGTATTTGCATAATTTTATGCAAAAATGCTTAAAATTTGTACATTTATCTTTGTTTTTTTAAAATAAAGTTCTTCAATATAAAAAAGAGCTGCAAAAAAAAGGAATGTGGTGAAGCAGTGTCCCCCAGGGATCAACACCATGTAGCAGCTGTCAGTACTTTCACAAGAACTGCTCAATATTTGGCTCTTTAACACTCCACCATGGATTAGGGGCAAAGGGTAAACATGACCTTACCTCACTGAAATGCTTTAGTGGTATAGCCATTGGGTAAGTTGATTGTTCTCTGTGTAGCGCTGGCTATCTTGGAACTTACTCTGTAGAACAGGCCTACTTTGAACTCAGAGTTCTGTCTGCCTCTGCTTCTAGAATGCTGGGACTAAAGGTATGTATCACCACCTCACCCATCGCACCATTAGTTATTGAGCCGCAAACAGTGGATGTTTGAAGGCAGCAGTATATAGGACATTTGAAAATGTGATAACAAATGGATTCTGAAGAGGAAAATGAATACTTAGTCTGGTACTGGCAATGATTATATTAATCAGGAATTAATGATTTGAAAGAATCACTGAGGCCAGAATACATGAGTGCTGCAATGGTGTTTCACTCTACTTCTTTCCACTCCCCACAGATGAGTGTTTAATGATGCTCCCTGGTACCCTAGTTAAATATTTTAATATGTGATATGATGTTACTGTCAAGCAGAAAAAAGTTCAGGGTGATGGCCCTTTTTGTAGCATTTAACTGGAATGGAATATTGTTTTTCCTCATGAAGCAATGAAGAGTTCATGCATAATGGTTGTGAGAAGAGCCATATCACAGACACAATGACCCAGGAAACTACTATGGAAATGGCCTGGGAACATTGCTGAACATGAAAACATTGACATAGCTCACACTAGCAATAGTCGTAACAACTTTTATTCTGTTGCTTCCTCTAACCATCTATATTCTCCTGAATTCTCCATGTCAAAGTTTAACTGCTCCCAGGATCTCTGTAAACTGGCAGCTCATCCTTTAAATACATGAACTGAACACTCTCTATGCCTGGAATATGTACACATTCTCAGAATAAAGAAACATTACTATCAGATTTTATTAAGGGTGGTTGATTCTATTGACACTCCTGTTAGGTGATTTTTAATGCAAACTTTCAGGTTCTGAAGGAGAAGAGGTAGAAATTAATTGTTTCTTGTCACACGTTTACAGCATTTTTTTTTTTTTTGCTTCTTTTCCATCACAGGTGTGAAATGAAAACAGAGGTTCTTTGAGGTATCAAGACATTTACTACTGAGGATAAAGGAATCCCAGAAAATGCAGTTAGTCTCAAAAAATTAAGTGTGATGAAAACTCTAAAGCATTTAATATGATCAAGTTTAAAGCCTGAAACAACAGATTGTGTCCAGAGGAGGCATGAGCCTCTAGAGAACATTAAGAATGTGTGAGGAATTAAAAGGACAGGAATATCTCTCTCAATGTTTGTAATATCATATTATTGACATTCCTTCCAATAAAATGTAAGTTTTAGGAACTATAGCAAACCTTTTGTATTACAGTACAATTCTCAAATTCCCTCAAAACATCAAAAAGTTGGGAAGATGTTTTTCTTAAGCTTTATCAATAGAAATTTTTTGAGATGTAGCTTTCAAATTACATAAATACAAACTTCAATTTTCAATAAGAGTATGTGGAAAGCTAAAAAATCTAGTCATATTTCCGACTCACTGATAGGAAGATATTTATAAGCAGGATCCTATGAGCCAGACACTGTGCTTGTTATTGCCTGTATGATTCACTTAAAGTTTTTATTAACTTCACTAAGAGTGCCATGTAGAAAGTCAAGTGCCTTGTTCAAGTTTTGTAAAGCCATAGATTGTCATGGCCAAGATTACAACCCTTGACTGGTAACATGTTGAATATCTCTCTGACCTGTATATAAACATTTTTAGCTGGTAAAATAATAAATATTTATTCTTCAAGATAAGTATTTCAGCCTTTTCATCTTTTTTGAGATTGACCTGACATTCATAACACACTTCTTATAACTGTATAATAAATCTGAGTATAGACACAATAGCACAATTTAAAAATCTACTTATGCTATGTGTCAATCAATGTAGCATAGGAAAAATATGTCTGACAACTGGTCACTTTTATCACTTGGTGCTTCTTCTAAAGTAACTGGATAGTCATCTCCTTAAAACACTTATACTAATGTTTATCTATGGATATTTTTTTACTTTACCAGGCCTTTTAGAACAAAAAGGAGACTATAATGTTTTATCTTTTATTTTATTACCATATATACAAAATTATACTGAATAAAACATAGATTTCAAAACCTCAGTCATTCAGTCTGTATGCCTCACTCTCAAGTCATTTGAGAACTAACTAAATCATGGATTAAAAACTGAGACAATTCTTCAAGGAATACTATCAGTAGTATTTGAGAATATATTTTTTTTAGTATGGTAAAAATGTTCATTTGTAACTTTGATAGATATTCATAATCTAAGAAGAGGAGTGAACAAAACATGGTCTTCAGCTGTTGATCTGGAAATTTGCATAGTCAGCTGTCGTCTGGTGGTCTCAACAAAATTTATTAAACACAAATATCATATGGCACTCACTAATCTGAATGTTATGAATTTGAACATTCAGCATGTTGTTTAGCTCCTATGATAAGAACATATAGCAACAGTGAAGGCAAGGGCATTAGCCTTACTCAATCACAGAGATATGCTGGGGCCTAAGCAGGTAGCAACTGCTGTAATGGTGTCTTTCCATAGACACTTCAAGTTTAAGACATCAAATAAATCTACCAGCACAGACCCAGGTAAATAAGTGAGAAGATAAGCTTGTACTATTAATAAGAATGAAAGGCACATTAAAGAAGGCAGTAATATAAGCACTGGGAATAGATATCTCTTCATATCCAAGCATTTCCTCTGTAAGCACAGTTGTTTTGGTGGAGGGATATAGGATACAGTTGTGGTATCAGGTTTGAAAACAGTACTAGTCCTATGATAAAGAAAACTAGAACAGTAGTAGACAAAACTTCATGACCCAAAGTGCCAGCTGTGTACAGGCAGATTGAGTTGCGGAAAGTCCATAAAGTCAGAAGGGTGGCTGGTTCTATCACTGTTTTTCCAAACTTGGCAACAGAGTAGAGAACAGAACTCACTCTGCTAGGGGACCGTTTTAGGATCCAGTACTCTGTATACTGTAGTAAGGTTTACTATTTAGTAAGCACATGTTTTCTCTCTATCGCAATAATAAACCCTGTGACCAAAAGCAACTTGAGAAGAGACTTCTTTGACTTATACTTCTACATCACAGTTTCTCACAAAGTGAAGTCTGAGCAGGAACTTAAGGCAGAAACCTGGACACATGATTTAAAGCAGAAGCCATGAAAGACAATTCTTACTGGCTTGCTTTTCATGGCCTGCTTAACTAATTTCTTATGCAACCCAGGACCATATGCTCAGGGGTGACACAGACCACATTGACATTAGTTAATTAATCATTAATTAAGAAAATGCTTCCATAGAGTTACCTACATGAAGTCTGATGGAGAAATTTCCTCATTTGAGGTTTCTCCTACTTGGTGACTCTAATATTAAGATGACAAAAACTTAATCAGGATATTGCCATGTATATACAAGAGTCTATAGAGAGAACCGCTAGACTTCTAAGTATGCCTTCTAAGACTGTACATGTCGCTGAAGTTATGGGGCTTAATTTCTACCCTGCTTATCAATAATCAAACGGCTATGTTCAATACCAAACCTTAACTGTAGGCTGCATATCTCATTAGTCTAGTGTTCTCATGTAGGTGCCAGCTTCACAGATCACCCAAAAAAATCTGAATCTTTTTTCAGGATCATATTTTATCATTTTGCTGATCATTAAATCGGGGTTCACTGAAACAGTGCACCTGTCAGTCTAGAGTCCTAGAAAGCTGAGTACCCACATTTATAGCATTGCACAACAGGACAATTCCAACATACTCTTTGCCTGCAATCTATTGTGATTTCACCAAATGAATGGCTCATTCAGTGCACACAATTAAACTATCAGTCACTTTGGACTCCAGTGTGATCTATGGCCTGTCTTCTGGACCTGAAGTATTTGTCAGATCCAAGCTACTACATTGCAGGAGGAGGGGTTAGAGGGCTTGTCAAGTTTAGAATATCCTTTCGCTCTCCAGCTCTTCAGAGTATTTGAGCCACAAGAAATGTGTGTGTTGTCCTTACATTTAACTTTTCAGGAAGTGTGGTGCTCTTCCTGGAAAGGATGCTTACTCTGCTTTCAGACTTGATGTCCTCCATGGATCGCTGCTGACACAATAACCACCCACAGGCTTTCAGAAAGCTTTAGTCACCATCACAGCATAATATAAAGCATGATTTATTTCTTCCTTCCTTTCTTCCTTTCTTTTTTCCTTCCTTCATTCCTTCCTTCCTTCCTTTCTCTCGCTCTCTCTCCTCCCTCCCTTCTTCCCTCCCTCTCTCTCTCCCTCTCTCCCCCCCCTCTCTCTTTAGCTTTTCATATAAGTTTATGTGTTTGACTCTCAATCCACAAACCCTCTACACAAAAAAATTAACTCAAATAAACAAAGATACAAACTACCCTTCTATATGACATATTAGACCTATATAATCCTTAAATGTTCATAGCTATGTAATGCCAATTAATCCCACTTGGATCTAGCTGGTCTTCCTGGACCTCTATTTTGTGACCTCCCTCCTCATCCTCTGATCTCTCCCAGATCTTCTCTCTCTTCCTCCCTTTCCCTGCCCAGTCACTGGCTTTCCTTTATTTTACTAATTAAAATGAGAAGGTTCAGATGAAGTCACCTCAAGAGTATGTAACTAGTCAGCCCTTCTTTGAAAAGTGGAATTAACATTAAAATAGAAAGTTTCAGGACAATCTACATTTCCTCCTTTTTGTCCAGTTAAAGTTTTTGTTTTCTCTCAACTATAAGATGAATATAACTATTATCATTTTACAATAAAGTATAAGACAGCCTTAACATTAAGCCTATCAACTTTGTCTATCAAATAAAGCACCTTTTTATCTATCTTGAAAGACTATAATTCTACACCAGATTTATATTTAGGTTTTAGATTGTATGTCATTTGAAAATCTCATTTGTAGATCTATATTAACTTTCTTAATGCCAAACGGTTAGTTTGGCTATGAGGCTACCAGTCTTCAACAATATCAGAAATCTCAGAATGACTAATATTACCTGATAATGAGAAGCACAAAACAGCTTCCAAAACTAGCCAATAGAGACTACTGCTGATCACTTGGACAGTCCCACATCTCTTCTAATGTTGGACATCAGTCTTCTGCCTTCTGGCCCAGAATAATATCTGACAGACCTTTCTAATGCAGAAATCTGAAGGGCTGATAATTCTGGCTAAGCAAAGATTATCAGTCAAATATTCCACATGTGTCCCTTTCTGGACAGTACTGTCTGTAGATGAATGAGACAATTCTTACCAAGTGGCTGTCTTGCCACAACTGGAGCAACTCTATTGATGCTCAATTTTTTCTTAGACTCTAAGAAGGGGATACAGCACCATTTTAAACCAAGGAATCCACTTCACAGCCAAAGGAGTGTGTCAGCAAAGCCATGCTCAGGAAATTAACTGGTATTAGTACATTTCCCAGTACTCTGAGAGCTTTCTTGAGAAAACAGTGGGGTGGCACAGCAGCAGACCAAGTAAGTGGCAGTATTCCATAGGGGTACAGGGGCCTGGAAATAGTTATTCAGAAGGCTGTATATGGACCGTATGTGTGGTCCTGTTTCATACATCCAGACTCAGAGTCCCAGAATTCAAAGCGTGGAGATGGGAATGGCTTCATTTACTATTAGCCCTAGATATCTAATAATTTTTTTTATGCTTTCTGTCTTCCTGACCACATGTTTTGCTGGTCCATATGTTTTGGATCCAGAAAAGAAAGTCTTTTGGCCAGGGTACAGAACAATTTTATTGTACTGGAAGCTAAGACTCCCCTCTGGCATCTCTTGGCTTCTGATGTTGTTAAGTGAAAGGCTATAAAGGAATATCAGTGTTAGGAGGGGTGATTGACCTATACTATTAGGGAGAAATTGGACTGCTTCTCTACATGGAAAAGCAATACAGAATATTATATCTGAGGTGCAGGAGATAATTTAGAGCATCTTTTGATATTGTCGCACAATGTTATTGATAAGGTGACTAGGAAACAGCAAGCCTTAACTGAGGCAGAATAATGAAGAGCAAAGACCCTTCAGGGACAAAGATATGTCTTACCTGTCTAGTAAAAGAACCAATACTTGCTGAAGTATTTGTTAAGGGTGGAGAAAACACAGAAAGGAAAGTATAGAAACATACTCATAAGTGTCAGCTAAGGTCACAATCACTTGTAGAAATAGTATTGACAAGAATATTTTTGTCCTATTTTATGAACATGATTCTAAATACATATACAAGCATGAAGCTGAAATCTGAGCCTTTCTTTATGTTTTATTGTGGTGTAATATTGAGTGGGACGATAACAGTGGTAAAATATTATGAATTAGTGTTATCATATTTAAGTTATGAAATAATAAAGACTAAATATTCCTCAAGGAAATTATCTATATACAATAAAATATAAAGGCTGTTTCTCTTTATATATGGAATAGCTATGTTATGTTAGATAAATGTATAATCATTTTCTTCTTTTCATTTGAAAATTAAACACGACATAAGGTGTTGTGATCAAGTGCTTGACTGATAAAGCATGGATTTGTGATGGTTCATTATCACTGTTGACTTGAGTGCATGGGTAATCATGTAAGTCATGAGCCTCTGCATACTCTGGTGAAGAATTTTTTTGATCAGATTATTTGAATGAAGAAGAACTGCCACAATTTGTAATGCATCCTCTGGTGGCAGCTCAGATAAGATGTTTGTGTGTGTGTGTGTGTGTGTGTGTGTGTGTGTGTGTGTGTGTGTGTTGGGGGGTAGAATTTTATTTTAGTAAGACAAACTATGCTTGTAAGCTGTAGCTGAAAAATTAGCTGTAACAAAGAAATAGTAGTATTGTTGATGTGAAATCTTCTGAGATGTATTTTCTCAGTGTCAGTACACAGGAACTGCAGTATGGGGGAGGCTAAGGTTTAATATGAAACTGGTAGCTGAGTTTGGCACATTATGTTGATTTTGAAGGCATAAAGACTTCACATAGAGGAGCTAAAGATAGGCACTGTTAGAAGACAGGAATAGCTGTTGGTGAAGGTGCAGGCTCACTTGTAATGGAGAACCCAGGACTGATGGGGTTATGAATGGAAACTGAGGAATGAAACCACAAGAAAACAGAAAAAAAAAAACCACTGAAAATGCCATTGCAGTAGAGATACCAAGATATTAGATTTGCCAAGTCTGTGAGACATCCTTCAATAAACAGAGCAGGAATGCATTGGCCTGACTATATAAAACAAGCTATGTGTGGGGCGGGGGGGGGGGGTGGCAAAGCCGCAGGAGTAGAAATCCCAATGACCTCTGAAGCCCAGAATTTTGTCCGTTGTCAGATACTGAGCTACAAGATTTTTGAGCTAAAATGCTGAACTTAAACGTTGGTTTTGCTTAAATGTGGTTGTTTTGTGCTATTGTCCTCTCTTAGAGTAAGAAATGAATTAATTTGTTTTTATTGTTCTATTTTACAAAAACCTACAGCTGAAAAATCTTAAAATTTATATTTTATTATATCTTGTAATTTAATATAACATCTTGGGAACAAAAGCCAAAGGAAAGATTATAGTTTTATATGATATGCTCATGTATCAACTTTGACAAGGAAGAATACCATGTTCAGCCCCAGTCATCAATGTGACATGCCATGAAAGGGAGAAACTTAGTTGATGGATCTGGACTACAGAATTTGCATGTGGGAATAATTTTGCTTCCCATGGTGATGGTTTGTGATTGGGATACGTAAGCCAAATAAACTCTTTCCTCTACAGGTTGATATTTTTCATGGTGTTTATCACTTCAGTCAAAAAATACATTAGAGCAGTTTATAAGGATTTAGTTTCTGTCCAGTGCATATGGTGTATCAGCTAGATGTATTTGAACTTGTCACATACTGTAGTCATCTGAAAGGAGAAAACCTCACTTGAGAAAATAGATTACCATACCTTGTGATTGCTATGGAGAATGGGAAACAACAACCCTTAACTGAGGCAGAATAACGAAGGGAACAGACCTTTCAGGGACAAAGGTATGGCTCCCCCTTCTAATAAAAGACCAATGGTTGGTGAAGTATCTGGTAAGGATAGAGGAAATACAGAATGGAAATTATAGAGTTCATAAATGCAAGATAAGGCCAGATGTCTACTTGTCCATAAGATCAGTTTGTGGTTTGTCTTGTAGAATACTTTTCTAAATTTAGTATTTAAAGGAGACGAGCTCATTGTGAGTAGTGCCATCCCTGGGTTTGTGGTCCTGAGTTATATTTTATATTTAAAAAAAAAAAAAGCCAGGCTGAGGAAGCCATAAGGAACATGCCATGAAGCAGCACCCCTACATTGTCTCTGCATCAGTTCCTGCCTCTAGCTTCCTGCCCATGTGGAAGTGGATGCCCAATAATCCTCTCCCTAATGGTTTTGGGTTATGGCATTTTGTTACAGCAATAATAACACTAATGTATATGAATATAGGTTTTACTGTACTACTTGTTAAAATATCTCTTGAGAAATAATGACAAACAATGTTTAAATCGGAAAGGTCAGGGAGCACAGAGAAATTCTTCTTACTGGTTTGTTTTCAGGCTTAAATAAAACTGCTTTTCTTATATAGCCTAGATCCATATGTTTAATGATCTTAATGCTCAGTGTTTTCTGGATTCTCGTATATAAATTAAATCAACAACAACAAAATTAGCATGCTGATTAACAATGAAAGGAAAGGTACCTCACACCCATCACTGGCTTTTTAACTTGGCAAACTTTGGCTTCTATTGTAAGCAAAAAACACTGCATAAAGTAACTTCAATTAAATTTTTGTATGTGTGTGAACCTTATAAAATAGCAAATTCCTACATATTTTAAAAATTCTTAGAGCTAGTTATCCCTCCTTGCATCTCTTTCTCTGGTTTGCTTTCTCACTCACCTCTGTACTTAAGTTCTCTCCCCTCTTATCACTGTTGAAGTTGACTTTTCTTGAGGAGTATAGAAAGTCACAGCAGAACTTTTTATAGGCCACTTTACTCAATAGACATGTATTAGATATGTCCTCATATAAACACTCAGACACACTAATGGCACTTCCTGTATGTAAAAGGTATAAAATGAGAACTCATCTATAAGTAGGCAAAAATATAAAGGAAGGAACAAAGGAAAGAAATAAAGAAAAAGAAAGAAAGAAAGAAAAGTAATGTAATTTCTTGTCACTATATCCAGTAACTGAGTACCTGGTTTAGGCTAGGCTCACCAGGAATACTGTAAAACAGCCTTGTTCATACAGAATTAATTAAATAAAACAAACAGTCTCCCCACTACCACAACCACCACCACACAAAGAGGCACACACACACCCACATACACACATAGAGAGAGAGAGACAGAGAGACAGAGAGAGACGGTGGGCACAGAACTTACAGTGTTACCGTTATGGTTATATAATTAGGCAGTCTATTAGAGAAAACATGAATAAGAAAAAAGAGACCATTCCAGTAGTCTTTGTACAATATCTCCAGTATTAGAGATAATGTGATGACTAATGCATAGTAAAAAAAAATGTATAACAAGAACACTTGATCTTCAAAATGGAACAAATATGAAAAAAGTAATTTTTACAAATCTGACTCTTGGGAAGAATTGGTGGTATTCCATAATGTCCAGATTGTTACAATCCTATTTATACTTTGAAATACTTGATGGCAATCGGTAGCTAATTCTTTTAGAGCATGGTTCTCATTAGATAACATGCATTCATTTTCTACATATCGTACATTACAGGAAACTATTTTTTTCAGTGTGCATTGATAAGTGTGTGTTCCATTAAATTTTCTCAACTTCTGTGTCCTACTTCCATGTTGTTTCAGAGACAGCATCACACCTTGCATTCATTCAAATATAGACCACAATTTTGGCAGGAAACCTACTGGTGATTGAATCAGCAACACACTTGGCCAAGTGTTGTCTTATCCCACTGTGCACATAATTATTCTCAAACCAGTCAGAAGCTGTGTTTTCATTTTCATGCAAACAAAGCTGCAACTTGCTAAGAGCTCCTGGAATTTTGTCACCTGAAGGAAATAATCTATGTAATTAAATTATGTATTTTTATTATGAGGTTTTCACTATTAAAGTATTATATGGCCAATCCATTCATCTAAATTTTAAACTTCTGGATGAAATATGCTTTGAGATGGACAAGAAAGATACTATTTACAATTTGTTGACTTCACATTTCAAAACCTTGGTTGCATCCAAAACCAAATATGTTGTACTTAGACTCGATTAAATTTATTTTATTTTAGTCCTCAGTCCATTAGGGAAATGGAAATTAAAACAACTCTGAGTTTCTATCTTACACCAATCAGAATGGCTAAGATCAAATACTCAAATAATAGTACATGCTGACAAAGTATGTGGAGCAAGAGGAATATCCCTCCATTGTTGGTGGTAGTGTAAACTTGAACAACCACTTCCAAAATCAATTTGATGGTTTCTCAGAAAACTAGAAATAGTTCTACCTCAAGACCTATCTATACCACTCCTTGGGCATATACCCAAAAGATGCTCTACCATCCCACAATAGTATTTACTCAACTATGTTCATAGCAACTTTATTTGTAATATCCAGGAACAAGAAACAACTTAGATTTTTCTCAGTTGAAGAATGGATGAGGAAAATATGATACATCTACACACCAAAATGATCTTCAAGTATAAAAAAAAAAGTCCACACATCCAGAAATTCTCAAGCAAATGGCTGGAACTAGAAGATATTCTTTTGAGTGCTGTAATCAAGTCCTGAAAGGACATACATAATATATATTCACGTATAGGTGGATATTAGTCATAAAATGCAGGCTACCCATGCTAAACTTCATAGACTAAAGAAGGCTGGACAGAAAAGAGCACACAAGCAAGTATGCTTGAACCTCACTTGGAAGAGGAATGTAATGATAGTGGAAGGCAGATGGAAGGAAGGATCTGAGTGGGAGAGGGGAGTGGGAGGTTTGGGGTCTGGTGTGGAAATGGGAAGCAGGAATGGCTAATGACCATGAGAACAAATGGAAATCTGTATGCAATGGGAAGTTGTGAGGTAGAAATAATCTCTGAGAAAACACACAGACCTGAAATGGGAGAGGTGCCCAAAATTCAATGCTGGTATTCTTAGCTGCAACTCACAGTATTGGGCATATGAAGCCTAGGGAGGCTGCCTCCTGTAGCCAGGCAGAAACCTCTGTGGATTGATAGGTAAGGGCACCAAACTTTCAACCCAAACTGTATTGTCTACAAGAAATACAGGGGTAGGGGATGGAGCAAAAACTAAGGTAATGGTCAACTGAAACTGGCCCAACATGAGATTCATTCCATATTCAAGCACCAATTCCCAACAGTATTAATGGATACTCTGTTATGCTTACAGACAGGTGTCTACCATGGCGGTTCTCTGAGACCCACTTACTAACTGACTCTCTCAGAGGCATACACTCACAGTCAAGCAGTAGATGGAGCAGGAGAATGTTATGGAAGAGTGGGAGGATTGAAGCCCCTAAGGGGATAAGAACTCTACAGGAAGTCCAATGGAATAAACTAACCTCGACACTTGGGGATCTGTGAGACTGAATCACCAACCAAAGGACATATACGGGCTGGACATAGGCCTCCCTTAACACATTTAACAAATGTATAGCTTGGTCTTCATGTGGGTCTAGGACATCTTGAGCAGGAGCTATCCAAAATGCTGCTACCTGCATATAGGATATGTTCTTTAAGCTGGGCTGCCTTGTCGGCTTAGTGGGAGAGGAAGCACCTAGGTTTACAGAAACATGAAGTGCCAGGATAGGGGAATACCCAGGAGGTCCCACCCTCTCAGAGAAGAAGTTGAGGGGTAGCAGGGGAAGGATTGTGGGCAGAGATAAACGGGAGAGGGACAGTAAATGGGAAGTAAAGTAAGAAAGTTAATAAAATAAATAAAACTTATTTTTCTGATAATTCCACCAACTCTTGCAAAAGGATTGCAAATATATATATAGAATATTACAAAAATTGTGAAGAAGGTTTTAGATGAGGGGTGTATAAGCTCAAGAGAATTGTTGTTAATCTTCTCGTTAGCACTAAATTCTCTAGTCAGAATGTTAGAGATGACTCAGTGGGTTGCAGTGTTTCCTGCTGAGCTGGATGACCTGTGCTGGGTCCCGGTCTACATACTTTTGTAAACAACTCCTGCAAGTTGTCTTCTGCTTCCCTCCAGTGATCCACAGCGGATGCCCATCATCCAGTAGATAAGGAAATACATTAAAACAACTAGCAGAGGATAGTCCATCATGCAATACATTGAAACACTGGAAGAATCTCTACATCAGCAAATTCGTTAGGCTCAAAAGATTGTTGCAATTGTTGAATTCTTTATTTCTTCTTATTTTAGAATTAATCATTGGTGGATCTTAGAAGTGTATTTTGATTATTTCACCCTTCCCCCAGCTTCTGTCTTTCTCTACATAACCAATTTTGTACCCTCTTCCATTCACTTTTTAGTTAAAATTTTAAATTTTCTATGTAATGGTTTGTCTATGAAGACTGTGTAGGATATATGTGTCTTGTGGCCATGAAGCTCAGAAAAGATCATCCTGCAACTGGAGTTAGAGAAAGTGAACTCCAGAACCTAAAAGAAAAAAAGAAAGTATGGTGAAGCTATTATAACCTTTAAGACACTAATCTTTTAATTATTATTAGGTATTTAATGTTAGTAAAATTAAAAAAGTTACTGGAACATCACTTTGCAATTTTTATTTTATTTTATAAAAATTAATTTAATCTTATTTATATTGTTCCAGATTTTATTCTCTTTCAGGTCCACTCTCTAATTGTTCCATATCCCATACCTCCTGCCTTATGGATAAGTATGTGACTCCCGTGCCCCACACCAAGTGACCTCCCTACTCCCTGAGGCCTTCATTCTCCCGAAGTTTAGGTGCATCTTCTCTGACTGACAGCAGTCTTCTGCTGTTTATGTGCTTGGAGCCTGAGATCAGCTGGTATTTGCTGCCTGGTTGATGATCCAATGTCCAAGAGATCTCAAAGGTTCAGGTTAATTGAGACTACTAGTACTCTTACAGGGGAACCCTCCTCTTCCTCTTCTTCCAGGTTTTCCCAAATTTAACCACAAACATCAGCAGCTTCTGTTCATTGGTTGAGTGAATATATCTACATCTGACTATTTCAGCTGCTTTCTCGGTATTTTAGAGGGCAGTCATGATAGTGCTTTGTAGCCTCAGTAATAGTGTCAGGCCTCGTGGCCTCTCCTTGAGCAAGATCCCAATTTGGGCCTGTCATGGGACCTCCTTTTCCTCAGGCTTTTCTTCATTTTTTTCTCTGAAGTTTTTTAGATAAGACCAATTGGGGGTCAGAGCTTTGGGCTGTGGGATGTCAAACTTATTCCTCACTTTCTACTGGAAGAGGACTCTACAAATTCCAGCTCTCCACTGTATAGCATTTACTCTAAGGTGTCTTCCTTTGAGTCCTGAAAGGCTCTCACCTCCCAGGTATCTGGTACATTCTGGAGGGTCCTCCCAAGCTCCCACCTCCAAAGGTTGCCTGTTTTCATTCTTTCTGCTGTCCTTCAGAGCTTCAATCCTTTCTCTCCAACCCAATACCCAATTGTGTTGCCCTCTTCTCCTCCCTGTCCCCTTTCCCAACCAGTTTCCTCCCTCCATCTTTTCTACTGATTTCTTTACCCTTCCAAGTGGGACTGAGGCGTCCTCACTTAAGCCCTTCAGCTTGTTTATGCTTTGTGTTATGTGGACTCTATACTGGGTGTTCTGTACTTTTATAAAGCTACTGTCCACTTAGGAGTAACATGCATGTCCTTTTGGGTCTGTGTTACCCCAGTCTGGATGGTATTTTCTGGTTCCATCCACTTGCCTGCAGAACTTAGGATGTCTTCCTTCTTTATAACTGACTAGTATTCCATTATGTAAATGAGCATTCCCATATTTTCTGAATCTATTCTTCAGTTGTGGAACATCTGGCTTGTTTTTTGCTTCTTCTTATCACAAACAAGGTTGCTATGTACATAGTCGAACATGTGCCCTTGTGGCATGATGCGGCATCCTTTGGATATATGCCCAAGAGTAGTATAGCCAGATCTTGGAAGTAGGTCTATTTACAATTTTCTGAGGCATTTTCAGATTGATTTCCAGAATAGAATTACCAGTTTCCAATTCCTCAACCAATAGAGGTATGTTCCTCTTTCTCCACATCTTTGCCAACAAGGGCTATCAACAGAAATTTTGATCTTAGCCACTTTGATTGGTGTAAGGTAGTATCTCAGGGTAGTTTTGATTTTCATTTCCCTGATCACTAGGCACTTTGAAGATTTCTTTAAGTACTTCTCAGCCATTACAAATTAACCTGTTGTGAGTTTTATGTATAATTCTACACTCATTATTGATTAGTTTGGTTGGTTTTCTTTTTATTTTTTGGCACTTAGATTTTGATTTCTTTATATATTCTCAATAATTTTTTGATATTTCAACTTTATACTTTTTTAAAATTTTTGCATACTAGTTTTTATTGAAAAGCTTTATTTAAAAAAAACAAAGATAAATGTACATTTTTGCATAGAAGTATACAAATACATTTTTAAGTTGTAATTAAGTATTTGTGGGTACATATACATACACATATGTATATATGTAACAATAGTATAGGAAAAGAGGGTATTAGTTTGAGCAGATGGGAGAGAAACAAGGAGGGGTTGTAGGAAGGAATGGTGGATGTGATACAGTATTAGTTTCATTAAAATATATTCTTTTTTTTTTCTTGAAATTGACACAGTCTGTGAGTTGTTTCTGGGGTGTTCAGAACTTTCTAGGGTTAGTATCCCATTATCAGTGACTGCATATTATATCTGTTATTTTGTGACTGGGTTATCTCACTCAGGATGATATTTTCTAGATGCATCCATTTTCTTAGGAATTTTATTAGGCCATTGTTTCTGATAGGTGAGTAAATTGTGTAAATATACCACAATTTTTGTATCCATTCATCTACTGAAGGACATCTGGGTTCTTTCCAGCTTCTGGCAAATATAAATAGAGTGGCAATGAACATTGTGGTGCATGTATATTTGTTGTAAGTTGCAGCATCTCTGGGGTAAATGCCCAGAAGTAGAATAACTGGGTCTTCAGGTAGTACTATTTCCAATTTTCTGAGGAACCGCCAGACTGATTTCCAGAGTGGTTGTATCAGTTTACAACTCCAACAACAGTGGAGAAGTGTTCCTCTTTCTCCACATCCTCACCAGCATTTGTTGTCATCTGAGTTTTGGATCTTGGCTAACCTGACTGGTGTGAGGTGTAATCTCAGGGTGATTTGCATTTCCCTAATGGCTAAGGATGATGAGCACTTCTTTAGATGTTTCTCAGCCATTCAATATTCCTTGATTGAGAAATTTTGTTTAAGTATGTACGCCATTTTTAATAGGGTTGTTTGATTCTCTGGTGTCTAACTTTTTGAGTTATTTGTATACCTTAGATATTAGGCCTCTATCTGATGTGGGGTTGGTAAATATCTTTTCCCACTCTGTTGATTGCCATATTGTTTTCTTGACAGTGTATTTAGCCTTACAGAAACTTTGCAATCTCATTAAGTACCATTTGTCAATCTTTGACTTTAGAGCTCGAGCTATTGGTGTTCTGTTCAAGAAATTTTCTCCTGTGCCTATGATTTCTAAGGTTTTCTATACTTTCTGATCTAATAGTTTCAGTGTATGTGGTTTAATGTGGAGTTATTTGATCCACTTGCACTTGAGATTTGTACTAGGAGATAAGAAAAAGTCTATTTTCATTCTTCTGCATGCTGAGTGCCAGTTGGACCAACACCATTTGTTGAATAGGTTGTCCTTTGACCACTGAATGTTTACAGATCCGTTGTCAAAAATCAGCTAACCATATACGTGAGGGCTCATTTCTAAATCTTCTATTCTATTCCATTGATCCACGTGCCTATTTCTGTACCAGTACCATGCAGTTTTCAGCACAATTGCCTTGTATTATAGCTTGAGGTCAGGGATAGTGATTCCCGCAGATGTTTTCTTGTTGTTGAGGATGGATTTTGCTATTCTAGATCTTTTGTTATTCCAGATGAAATTGCATATTGATCTTTCCAACTCAATGAAGAACTGGGTTCGAATTTTAATGGGGATTGCATTGAATCTGTAGATTGCTTTTGGTAGGATGGCCATTTTTAAAATGTTGATCCTTCCAATCCATGAGCATGGGACATCTTTCCATTTTCTGAGATCTTCCTAGATTTCCTTTTTTAGAGGTTTGAAGTTCTTGTCATACAGGTCCTTCACATTCTTAGTTAGAGTCACACCAAGGTATTTCATAGTTTTTGTGACTATTGTGAAGGGTATTTTTTCCCTAATTTCTTTCTCCACATTTTGTCCTTTGAATATAGGAAGGCTACTGATTTTTTTGAGTTAATTATATAAACATCCACTTTGCTGAACTTGTTTATCAGCTGTAGGAGTTCTCTCGTTGAATTTGTGGGGTCGCTTAAGTACACTATTATGTTATTTGCAAATAGTGATATTTTTACTTCTTCCTTACCCATTTGTATTCCTTTGATTTTCTTTTGCTGTCTAATTGCTCCGGCCAGGACTTCCAATACCATGTTGAATAGGTAGGGGGAAAGTGGGCAACCTTGTCTAGTCTCTGATTTTAATGGGATTGCTTCAATTTTCCTATTGTTAATTTTGATGTTGGCTGTTGGTTTGCTGTATATTGCTTTTATTATATTTAGGTATGGGCCTTGGATTTCTGTTCTTCCAAGACTTTTAACATGAAGGGGTGCTGAATTGTCTCAAATGCTTTCTCAGCATATAGTGAGAGGACAATGTGGTTTTTTTCTTTGAATTTGTTTATATGGTTGATTACATTGATGGATTTCCATACGTTAAACCATCCCTGCATCCCAGGGATGATGCCTACTTGATCATGGTGAATGATTGTTTTGATGTGTTCTTGGAATCAGTTTGCAAGGTTTTTGTTGAGTATTTTTGCATCAATGTTCAAAAGTAAGATTGGTCTGAGGTTGTCTTTTCTTGAAGGGTCTCTGTGTGGCTTAGGTCGAGGGTTATTGTAGCCTCAAATATGAGTTAGGTAGAATACAATCTGATTCTATCTTGTAGAATATTTTGAGAGAATATTGGTATCATGTTGTCAATAAATGTCTGATAAAATTTTGCAGTGAAGCCATCTGTACTTGGTCTTTTTTTTGGTTGGGAGGCTTTTGATGACTGCCTCTATTTCTTTAGGTGTTATGGGATTATTAAATGGTTTACCTGGTCCTGATTTATCTTTAGTATCTTGTATCTGTCTAGGAATTCATCCATTTTCTCCAGGATTTCTAGCTTTGTTGAGTGTAGGTTTTTGTAGTAGGATCTGATAATTTCTTGAATTTCCTCAGTTTCAGTTGTTATGTCTCCACTTTCCTTTCTGATTTTGTTAATTTGGATACTCTCCCTTTGCTCTCTAGTTATTCTGGGTAAGGGTTTATTAATCTTGTTAATTTTCTCAAAAAACCAGCTCTTGGTTTTGTTGATTCTTTCAATGGTTCTTTTGGTTTCTATTTGGTCTATTTCTGTCCTACGTTTGATTATTGCTTGTTGTCTACTCCTCTTGGGTGTATCTGCTTCCTTTTGTTCTAGAGCTTTCAGCTGTGCTGTCAAGTTGCTGATGTATGCTCTCTCCAGTTTCTTTCTGGACGAACTCAGAGCTATGAGTTTTCCTCTCAGTACTGCTTTCATTGCATCCCATAAGTTTGGGTATGTTGTGTTTTCGTTTCATTGAATTCTAGAAAATCGTTAATTTCTTTCTTTATTTCTTCAGATGTAGGGTTAATAAAGATGTTTTTTTCCCCAATGTGTAAGCTATCAATTTGTTCTATTGATCATGTCCTATGACTTACAGAAGCTTTCTAGCTTCATGAAGTCACATTTAACAATTCTTGAACTTAGAGTTTGAACCATTGGGGTTCTATTTAGGAAGAATTCCAATTTTATAAGGTCCCATTTATCAAATCTTGATCTTAGAGCATGAGTTATTAAAGTTCTGTTTAGAAAATTTCACTTCACACCAATGAGTTTAAGACTCTTTCCTACTTTCTCTTCTTTTAGATTCAGTGTTTCTGTTCTTATGTTGAGGTCCTTGATCCACTTGGACTTGAGCTTGTGCAAGGATTCAAATATGGATCTATTTTAATTTTTGTGCACATAAGCTGTTAATTAAAACACCACCATTTATTGAAGATTCTTTCTACTCTTTTTATTGTATATTTTGGCTTCTTTGTCAAAGATCACGTGACCATAAGTGTGTGGTTTTATTTCGGGGGTTTAATTCTATTCTGTTGTATTCTGTTGATTAACATGTCTGTGGTTATCTAAATATCATGCAGGTTTTTTTTTTTTTTTTTTTTTTTTTTTTCTTAAATCATCACTATTGCTCTGTATAATAGCTTGAGGTCAGGGATGGTGATTCCCCAGAAGTTCTTTTATTGTTAATTTTTTTTTTTTTTTTTTTTTTTTTTTTTTTGCCTACCTAGATGAATTTTAGAATTGTTTTTTGTGTGTCTTTGACAAATTCTTATGGAATTTTGATGGGGACTGCTTTTAATCTTTAGGTTACGTTTGGTAGGATGGCCATTTTTACTATGTTAATTCTGCCAATCCATGAGCATGGGACATCTCTCTATTTTCTGAGATCTAACTAAATTCCTTTCTTGAGAGTCTTGAAGATATTGAATCACAGATTTTCACTTGTTTGGTTAGAGTTACCCCAAGATAGTTTATATTATTTGTGGCCACTCTGAAGGGAGACATTTCCCTAATTTTATTCTCGGTCTGCTTATCATTTGTATAAAGGATGACAACTGATTTGAGTTAATTTTATATTGGGCCACCTTGCTTAATTTTTTTTACCAGTAGTAGACATTCTCTGGTAGAATTTTGGGGTTCACTATCAACTGTCATATCAGGTGCAAACAGTGGTACATTTTCTGCTTTGCCCAGGTATATCTGCTTAATCTCTTTTTTGTTGTATCATTGATCTAGCTAGACATTTGAGTACTATATTGACTAGAAATGGAGAGAGTGGATACCCTTGTCTTTTCCCTGATTTTAGTGGCATTGCTTCAAGTATCTTTTCATTATATTTTATATTGGCATTTTGCAATAAATTGCTTTTATTTTGTTTATATATGGGTCTTTACTTCCTGATCTGTTCAATACTTTTAACATGAAAGTGGTTGTATTTCGTCAAATGCCTTTTCAGCATCTAAGGTAATGATCATATGATTTTTTTCCTTTGAGTTTGTGTTGCAGTAAATATTAAAAAATAAATAAGGTTTATCTATTTATTGGCTCAGAAGTCTCACTCCTCAGGCCCAATTTTAGTACAAAGCCGACCTCACATCTCTCTCCAGGTCTGAGCTACCCCCACTACCTAACTTTGTCTGTAAAACTCCCTTCCCTGGCAGTTTTTTGCAGCCTGTTTTAGGCCTCTGTCTCAGGAGGTTTGTTTACCCCAAAATCCCCCATAAACACAATTCTATAGCCTGATAGCTTTTTACACAAGTTTATGTGTTCAGTTTTCAATCCACAAACCCTCTAAATAACAAGATTACATCAAATAGACAAAGATACAAACTGACCTTTTATATGAGATATTAGACCCATAAATCCTTAATGTTCATAGCTGTTTAATATCAATTAATCCCACATGGG
Organism: Micromys minutus; assembly: GCF_963924665.1. Lineage (NCBI taxonomy): Eukaryota > Metazoa > Chordata > Mammalia > Rodentia > Muridae > Micromys > Micromys minutus. The sequence continues at coordinate 28,639,106 of NC_137982.1, read as the reverse complement.
TCTACTTGGTCTTTATGGAGGTTCATCTTGGACCTTCCTCCTGTCAGTCTCCCCCTCTGCCCTCTCGTCTGTCGTCTTCCCTCTCTCTACTTCCCTTTCCCTGCCTATTTTCTGGCTTTCATTTATTTTACTAATTAAAATGGGAAGGTTCAGGTGAAGTCACCTCTTGAATACATGGCTGGGCATCCCTTCTTAGGAAAATGAAATTAACATTAAAATATGAACTGCTTTAGAACAACCCACATTTTAAGAGAAAAAGAGAGTGAGATGGAGAGAAAGAGAGAATTTTAATCTTCTTATTGTGTCTTGGATTTCCTGGATGTTTTGGGTTAGGAGTTGTTTTGTTTTTGTTTTTCTGTTTTGAATGTTCTTTGACGGTTGTGTCAATACCTTGTACAGTATCTTCTCCACCTGAGACTCTCACTTCTATCCTGTATTCTGTTATTGATTCTTACATATGTATTATCTGACTTCTTTCCTAAGTTTTTCATTTCCATGCTTGTTCCCAGTTTGCTTTCATTATTGGTTCTACTTCCTCTTCAACTTTGTCCAATGCCTTCATCTGTTTGATTGTGTTTTGCTACATTTCTTTAAGGAATTTACTTTTTTCCTCTTTAAGGGCTTCTAGCTATTTACCTTTGTTTTCCTGTATCTCTTTCAGTGAGTTATTTATATCCTTCTTAAAGAACTCTATTATCTTCATGAAATAGAATTTTAGGTCACCTTCTGGATTTTCAGGTATGTTGTAATCAAGGCTTGCTGTGGTGGAAGACTTTGGTGCTGTAGGTGCCCATGTACATTTGCTTCTGCTTCTTGTGTTCTTGTGTTTGCCTCTTGCCATCTGGTTAACCCTGGTGTTTGCTGGCCTGGGTGTCTCTGTCTGGAACCTGCCTCTTTTGTCCCTGTGTTTCTTCAGGTCTCCTGTTACCTGTGGCCCTTTCTGTAGGAGACCTCCCCTCCCGTGGGGCTTTCAGACTTTTGGGTCTTCAGAGGAGCACTCAAGCTTTTGTTATATGTAAAACTGTTCTCCAGGCAGGCCTCTCAACAAACTTCCATTTGTGCAGCAGAACTTCAGGGAGGTTTTTCACTCAGTTGGGTCAATTGTCCCTCATGCTGTGGAACCCATGGGAGGTCTTCAGACGGTCTGGATGTTTTCCCAGTTGTTTTGTGAGCAGAGGAACTCCTGGGATGCCTTTAAGCTGTGGTGTTTTCAGGGGAGCAGACTAACTTGCAGTCTGTCTTGGTTGAGGGCTCTGGCCAGAAGAGGAGTGGAATTCCAGGCGCAGGGGTTTTGGGGGGTGATGGTTCCTGAGTCCACAGTGCTCCTACCAGCACCTGTGGGACTTCTTGATGGTTTTAAACAGTTGCTCTGTGTGCAGCAGATTTCCTGGGATTCCTCAGGCTGTGGTGTCTTCAGGGAACCATACTAGCAGGTAGCCGGCCTTGGCACAAGATGTCAGCCGGAAGGGCTATTTTATTTTTTAAATTTTCAAAATTATAGTTTAATAACATTTCTCCATTCACCTTTCTCCCTTCAAACCTACCAATATACCCCTCCGTACTGTTTAAGTTACTAATTGTAATACACACACACACACACACACACACACACATGTATGTATATATATGTATATATATATATGTATATATATATGCTTAAATATAATGTATGTGTTCAGTTCTTAAAATGCTACTTGTATGTGTATTTCCGGTGCTTATTACAGAACAAACCAGTTAGTGTGCTCTGCAAATAAGGAAATCTATCTTTTCCATCCCCAGCTCACCTGAGTCGTTCCTTGTTCTTTGTGTAGGATTGAGGCCTTACGGGTCTTTCTCTGTCCAGTTTGATATGTTCACTGGTGTCATCCTTATTAAGGTCATGTTGGTAAATTTTATGTAGTTGGCTTGTGATATTACTAAGAGATACATTCTATCAACAAACACCCTGGTGATTTTTCTGTTTTCTACAATCTTTCCACCTCTTCTTCCACAAAGTTTCCTGAGCCTTAGATTTGGGGGATGTTTTGTTAATGTTTCCATTAGGACTTAGCTCAACAGCTCAACATTTTTCTCTTGGTTATAGTTGTCTCTGTTAATTTCTCCCTGTTGCAAGGAAAAGTCCCCTTGATGAGGAGTACACTTACCTGTTGTTATAAGGGTGAATGTTTATAGATCGTTGTTAGGAATTATGCTGTTTAGTAAATTACTGATTGTTGTTTCTTTTCCAATAACTGTAATATCTCTAACATTGAGTAGTTAGCTAGGTTTCTGGTACCAAGCATAGTCTTCCTCTTGCTCAACAGCTCCAAAATCCAACTAGAGAGCTGTTTGCAATTGCTAAGATATACAAGCCACAATTGCCCCCTCAGAGTCACTGCACCATGCTGGTCCTATCTCAAGTTTTGTATTTGGTTTGCTTACTTATGGATTAATTTTTTTGACAAATAAAATTTTTGTTTTAATTTAATAAGAAGTGATTTGTTATGTCTATCATTCAAATGAACTCCAAGAAATGCAATATTTGTTATGACTCTTTGAATTATGAATAGTGAATATTGATACACATATCTTATAGTTATATTTAGATAGATATAAGTATATACAGTGGAATACTATTCAGTCGTCTCAAAACATAAAATTCTGAAATTTTCAGGTATATGTATGAACTCAAACTATGACTTTGGGTGTTTTTATCCATATCTAGAAGGAAACACATCATATCATCTTTCAATTGTAGTATCCAGTTACAAACCTTCTAATGTGAATATGTGGTCCACAGTAAACACAGAATCCAGGAAGAAAAATTCCAGTGATTGTAAAGAGTATACAATAGGATACAGAGCTTTTACTGGGAAAACAAAAAGGGAGGACTCTACCCAAGGCGAAAGACAAAGAACAGAAAAGATGATGTTAAAGATAGTTGTTAAAGCTTTAGGGAATCACATTATTTTATATTTACCAGAATATTTCTTTATATATTTTTAGACATTAACATTTGATCCTTTGAAAAAGTTATGGTTAGTTTTGTGTCACATTTTAAAATTGTTTTATTTATTTTCTTTATAGTTAGTTTTTTGAGTACCTTTTATATTCTAGACATTAATGCCCTGTCAGAGATATCTCTGGTAAACATTTTCCCACATTCTATAGATAGTCTGTTAACTTTAGTGATTATTTCTTGTACTGTATAGATTCCCTTAAGTTTCATAAGGTTCCATTGCTCAAATGCAGATATTAATGTCTGTACTGCAGGGTTCTTTTTTTTAGAAGGTTCTGTTCTGTAAAAATAAATTCAAGGGTACTCCCTAATTTTCTCGCTCCGATTTAAGCTGTCAGGCCTTATATTGTATTTCTTACTCTATTTGGAGTAGAATTTTATAGACACTGAGAAATAAGGATATAATTTTATTTATGTACAGCAACATTTGTTATATGATTCTATCTTTACTCAAATATGTATTGTTAGCTTGTGAAAAAAAATAGATAGATGTGAGACTGGGCTCATATCTGAGTCTTTGATAGTGAGGACTCAAGCATTTTTATCATGGTTATTAAGAATAGTTTTGGATATCCTGTATCTTTTGTGCTTCCATTTAAAATTTAGGATCAATTTTTCAATTTCTGAGAAGAAATATGATGGAATTTCAATGGAGGCTGTGTTGAAGCTGAAGATTGCTTTCAGTAACATGACTATTTTCACTTTATTAATTCTTCTAGTCCATGATTGAAAGGAAAAGTCACGGGGCACCAATGTTGTGAAAAGATGATGTCCCAGGATTCTGCACCAATTTTAGGGGAAGGATGAAGAGAGTGGGGGGGCATATGGCCCATGGAGGTGTGAGGAGACCTGGGGGCAAGGGAGATGCCTCTGGGGGATCCATGTTGGGAATCCCTTCCCCCCGAGGGACCAGTCACACAACAACAGTATAGTACAGAATAGAGTTTATTCAAGTCATGGGAAAGTTAAGAGGGTGGTAGAGGCAGAGAGAGGGAGAGTGAGGGGGGGTAGTAGAGGAGTAGAGGTTGGCCATGAGCACTTGAAGGAAGAGGGGGCAAGGGAAGAGGAAGAGGAGGGGTAGGGGTGGGAGAGCAAGGCTGCAAGAGGCCAAGAGGCCTGGAGAGGCAAGAGAGGCAAGAGAGAGAGGAGGGGGGCACGTAGCCCCTTTTACAGTGTCAGGTTCCGAGGCAGAGCATACCTGGCTACTGCCAAGTAATTGAGGGGTGGGGTTTACAGAATCCCAACAATGATCAGGGGAGTGCCTTCTATCTTCTGGTATTTCCTTCAGTTCCTTTCTTCAAGTCTTCAAGTTTCATTTTACATATCTCTCACTTCCTTGGTTAAAATAATTTCATGTTTCTGGGGCTATGCTTCCTCTGTTTGTTTTGAGGCTACTGTAAATGGTATACTCTAGTGGAAGGCTTCATAACTGAGTGTATATGAACAACACAAACTGTACTTGATAGGTTTTAAAAGTAAACTGAGGCAGGAGGGATGGCTCAGCATTTTAGAGCATTAGTTCCGCTTTTAAAAGACCTGAAATTGGTTCTTAGCACACATTTGCTGGCCTGCCAAATGGTTTGCCCAGCACAAACAATCATCATCAAATATATATATACAAGTAACATTATATAAACTCAACACATTATGTTTAGGAAAATATGTACATGCATATATGCATACAATAACAATTAGTGAGTGAAAGGCTACAAGATGAAAGACACTATGGAGAAGTATGTTGAAAGGTTCAAAGGGAGAAAAGAGAATAGAGAAATTTTGTAATTAAACTATAATCTTGAAAATTAAACAAAAATTAAAATAAAAATTTAAAAATGATGTACTGGTAACTTGTTCAATTCTAACAATAATTACCTAATAGTAATTAAAAGATCAGTGTCTTGAGGGTTGTAATAGCCTCACCATATTATTTTCTTTTTAGTTGTAGAATATTTACACTGAACAATGAACACATTAAATAATTAAAAATATTAATTAATTAAACATACTCTGAACTAAGATTGAATGCATAAATTCATGAATAAATTAAAACAATAATGCATGCACATTTATAAAGCTATTTTCTCTGCAAGGAAATTTCTCTGGGAAAACCTACTTCAGTTATTTTTATTAACAATTCATTTTTCAAAATCAAGTCTTTGGAACAAACTTTTAGTGACTCTAACCAAGGAAAATAAATTATTAATGATTTTTCCCTATTACTGAAAATTTATTTTTTTCTCAAATAATATATCCTGCTTATGGTTTCCACTCAATATATTCCTCCCAGTTTTCCCTCTACTCCAATACAGATGCAATCCCTTTATGTCTTTCATTAAAAAATAATCAAGATTTTAAGGAAAATAATAATATAAGATAAAAATCAATGCACTGGATTTGGACAAAAATATAAGAAGGAAAAGATGCTGTCAGAAATTCAGAGAATCCTAAGGTCATACTTTGAAAACCTATACTCTACCAAATAAAAAAATCTAAAAGAAATGAATAATTTTCTTTGTTTTGAACAACTTTATTTTAAAAAACAAAGATAAATGTACAAATTTTAAGCATTTTTGCATAAAAATATACAAATACATTTTTGTCAGTGCTTGGCTTTTTTTCCCAAATGTTTGATAGTGTACATTAAGGTTTTACTCATTACAATGAGCATAAAGTACATGTAAAACGGGATGTAACCTGTAATTAGTCAAAGTTTTCTTGGTGTATATGAATTGGCATAATGTTTTTTTTATTTTTATTTATTTCCTGAACTTCACACATACTGTGAGTTATTTCTGCGGTGTTAGGGGCATTCTGGGGTTAGTATCCAAATATCAGTGACTACATATTAGGTCTGTTCTTTTGTGACTGGATTATCTCACTCAGGATGATGTTCTCTAGATGCATCCATTTTCTTAAGAATTTCAATAAGTCATTGTTTCTGACAGCTGAGTAGTACTCCATTATGTAATGTACCACAAGTTTTGTATCAATTAATCTACCGAAGGACACCTGGATTCTGTCCAGCTTCTGGCTATTATAAATAGAGCTGCTATGAACATTGTGGTGCATGTGTCTTTGTTGTATATTGGCATGTCACTGGGGTATATGCCCAGTAGTGGAATAACTTTATCTTCAAGTAGTACTGTGTCCAATTTTCTGAGGAATCCCAAGACCGATTTCCAGAGTGGTTGTACCAGCTTAAAACCCAAACAACAGTGTAGAAGAGTTTCTCCACATTCTCGCCAGCATCTGCTGTCATCTGAGTTTTTGATCTTGGCCAATCTGACTGGTGTAAGGTGGAATCTCAGGGTTGTTTTGATGTGCATTTCCCTGAGAGGGAAGGATGTTGAGTACTTCCTTAGATGCTTCTCAGACATTAGATATTCCTCAATTGAGAACTTTTTGTTTAGCTCTGTACCCCATTTTTAATAGGATTGTTTGATTCCCTGTGTCTAGCTTTTTGATTTTTTTGTATACCTTGGATATTAGGCCTCTATCTGATGTGGGGATGGTAAAGAACTTTTCCCACTCTGCTGGTTGCCATTTTGTTTTTTTGACAGTGTCCTTAGCCTTACAGAAACTTTGCAACCTCATTAAGTCTCATCAGTCAATCTTTAACCCTAGAGCACGAGCCATTGTTTTTCTGTTCAGGATATTTTCTCCTGTGCCTATGTGTTCTAAGGTTTCTCCTACTTTCTCATTTAATAGTTTCAGTGTATCTGGTTTAATGTGGAAATCATTGATCCACTTACACTTGAGCTTTGTACAAGGAGATAAGAAAGGGTCTATTTTCATTCTTCTGCATGCTGAGTGCCAGTTGGACCAACACCATTTGTGGAATAGGCTGTCCATTTTCCACTGAATGTTTACAAAAGTCAAGTGACCATATATGTGAGGGCTCATTTCTGGATCTTCTATTCTATTCCATTGATCCACATGCCTATTTCTGTACCAGTACTGTGCAGTTTTTAGCACAATTGCCTTGTATATAGCTTGAAGTCAGGAATAGTGATTCCCGCAGATGTTTTCTTGTTGTTGAGGATGGATTTTTGCTATTCTAGATCTTTTGTTGTTCCATATGAAATTGCACATTGATCTATCCAATTACATGAGAACTGGGTTGGAATTTTGATGCGGATTGCATTGAATCTGTAGATTGCTTCTGGTAAGATGGCCATTTTTAAAATGTTGATCTTTCCAATCCATGAGCATGGAAGATCTTTCCATTTTCTGAGATCATCCTCAATTTCCTTATTTAGAGGTTTGAAGTTCTTGTCATACAGGTCCTTCACTTGCTTAGTTAGAGTTACACCAGGGTATTTCATAGTTTTTGTGATGATTGTGAAGTACCTTTTTTCTAATTTCATTCTCCACATGTTTTTCCTTTGAGTATAGTATGGCTACTGATTTGTTGGAGTTAATTTTGTATCCAGCCACTTTGCTGAACTTGTTTATCAGCTGTAGGCGTTTTCTGGTGGAATTTTTGGGGTCACTTAAGTACACTATCATGTCATCTGCAAAAGTGATGGTTTTATCTCTTCCTTTCTGATTTGTACCCCCTTGATCTCCTTTTGCTGTCTAATTGCTTTAGCCAGGACTTCCACTACTATGTTGAATAGGTAGGGGGAGAGTGGGCAGCCTTGTCTAGTCCCTGATTTTAGTGGGATTGCTTCAAGTTTCCCACTGTTAATTTTGATGTTGGCTGTTGGTTTGCTGTATATTGCTTTTATTATGTTTAAGTATGGACCTTGGATTCCTGTTCTTTCCAGGACTTTTAACATGAAGGGGTGTTGAATTTTGTCAAATGCTTTCTCAGCATCTAGTGAGATGACCCTGTGATTTTGTTCTTTGAGTTTGTTTATATGGTGGATTACATTGATGGATTTCCTTATATTAAACCATTCCTGCATCCCAGAGATGAAGCCTACTTGGTCATGGTGAATGATCGTTTTGATGTGTTCTTGGATTTGGTTTACAAGTATTTTCTTGAGTATTTTTGCATCAATGTTCATAAGTGAGATTGGTCTGAAGTTCTCTTTTCTTGTAGGGTCTTTGTGTGGTTTAGGAATGAGGGTTATTGTAGCCTCAAAAAATGAGTTAGGTAGTATTCCATCTGATTCTATTTTTTGGAATAATTTGGAGAGTATTGGTGTTATATCCGCAAAAAAATGTCTGATAAAATTCTGCACTGAACCTGTCTGGACCTGGGCTTTTTTTGGTTGGGAGGCTTTTGATGACTTCTTCTATTTCTTTAGGTGTTATGGGATTATTTAGATGGTTTACCTGGTCCTGACTTAACTTTAGTATCTGGTATCTGTCTAGGAATTCATCCATTTCCTCCAGATTTTCCAGCCTTGTTGAGTATAGTATTTTATAATAGGATCTGATGATTTCTTGAATTTCAGTAATTATGTCTCCACATTCATTTCTGATTTTGTTAATTTGAATACTCTTTCTTTGCCCTCTAATTAGTCTGGCTAAAGGTTTATCAATCTTGTTAATTTTCTCAAAGAACCAGTTTTTAGTTTTCTTGATTAATGGCTCTTTTTGTTTCAATTTGGTCCACTTCTGCCCTACGTTTGATTATTTCTTGCCGTCTACTCTTCTTGGGTGTATCTGCTTCCTTTTCTTCTAGAGCTTTAAAATGTGCTGTCAGGTTTCTAGTGTATGCTCTCTCCAGTTTCTTTTTGGAAGCACTCAGAGGTTGAGTTTTCTTCTCAGTACTGCTTTCATTGCATCCCATAGTTTTGGGTATGTCCTGTTTTCATTTTCTTTGAATTCTAGAAAATCCTTAATTTCTTTCTTTATTTACTCTTTGACCCTCCTGTCGTTTAATAAAATATTGTTTAGTTTCCATGTGTATATGGGCTTTTTGTTGTCTTTGTTGTTATTAAAGACCAACCTTAGACCATGGTGATCAGAAAGGATGCATGGGAGGGTTTCAATCTTCATATATCAATTGAGGCTCATTTTGTGACCAATTATGTGGTGAATTTTACATAAGGTGCTGAAAAGAAGGTGTATTCTTTTGTTTTAGGATCATATGTTCTCTAGATATCTAATAATTCCACTTGGTTCATAACCTCTGCTACTTTTACAGTGTCCTTGTTCAGTTTCTGTTCCCACGACCTGTCCATTGTTGAGAGTGGGGTATTAAGGTCTCCCTCTATTGTTGTGTGGGGTGAAATGCATTTTTTGAGCTTTAGTAGGTTTTTCTTTTTTATGAATATCAGTACTTTTGTATTTGGAGCATATATGTTAAGGATCAAGAGTTCCTCCTGATAGATTTCCCCTGTAATTAGTAAAAAGTGTTTTTCCTTATCTTTTGGATAACTTTTGGTTGAAAATTTACTTTATTTGATATTAGAATGGCCACTCCAGCCTGCTTCTTAGTGCTGTTTGCTTGGAAGTTTTTTTCCCAATCTTTTACTCTGAGATAGTGCCTGTCTTTGTCTCTGAGAATAGGTTCCTGTATGCAGCAAAATGCTGGATTTTGTATCTAGTCTGATAACCTTTATCTTTTTATTGGGGAGATGAGTCCATTTATGTTAACAGGTATCAAAGAATAGTGGTTGCTGTTTCCTGCTATTATTGCTTTTGTAGGTTGAATTGTGCCTGTGTGTCTTTTTTCTTTTGGTTTCCTTGCTTAGGAGTTTTCTTGTTTTTACTAGGATGTAGTACCCCTCATTGTATTGGGTTTTCCACCTATAATTCATTGTAGTGCTGGGTTTTGGGTCAGATATTTTGTAAATTTAGTTTTGTTTTGGAATATCTTCATTTCTCCATCGATGGTGATTGATAATTTTGCTGGGTATAGCAGCTTGGGCTGGCACTTTTGCTCTCTTAGGGTGTGCATGATATCTGTCCAGGCTCTTCTAGCTTTCATAGTCTCTGTTGAGAAATCGGTCGTGATTCTGATTGGTCTGCCTTTATATGTTACCTGACCTTTTTCCCTTACTGCTTTTAGTATTCTTTCTTTGTTTTGGGCACTTGGTGTTTTGACTATTATGTGTCAGGAGGAATTTCTTTTCTGGTCTAATCTATTTGCAGTTATTTAGGCTTCTTTTTTGTTTGTGGTCATCTCATTCTAAAGGGTAGGGAATTTTTCTTCTATGATTTTGTTGAAGATATTTACTGTGCCCCTTAGTTGATATTCTTTGTCCCCTTCTATTCCTATTATCCTTAGATTTGTTTTTCTCATTGTGTCCTGGATCTCCTGGACATTTTTGGTTAGGAGCCTTTTGTTCTTTGTATCTTCTCTGGCTGTTTTGTCTCTGTTTTCAATGTTGTTTTTGGCCCCCGAGATTCCCTTTTCCATCTCTTGTAGTCTGTTAGAAATGCTTGCATATGTGACTCCTGATTTCTTTTTTACATTTTCTACCTCTATGGTTGTTTCTTTTAGTTTTTTTTTTTTTTTTAATTGTGTCCATTTTGGTTTTAAATTTCTTCTTCAATTTCTTCATCTCTTTGTTTTTTTTTCCTCTACTTCTTTGAGTTCTTTGAGTGTTTTTTGGTTTCTTCTTTAAAAGCTTCTAATTCTTTATGCTTTCCTCCCGGTCTTGTTTAAGGATCTCTATCATCATCTTGAGGTAGGATTTTGGGTCTGAGTCTTAATTTTTTTTTTTTTGGAGTGTTTGGCATTTTGCTGTTTGCTGTGATGGGAGAACTGGGTTCTAGTGTTGCCAGATTATCTTGGTTTCCCTGGGGTATGTTCTTTGCTTTCCTCTTGTTATTTTGCTGTCAGTGATTGATTCTAGCCTTTCCCTTGTTCCTGGCCTGTGTCCCTGGATCTCTGCTTTTTCTGGTGGTGGATGATCTGAGCACCTCTTCTGCACTCAAAAGCTGCTGGCTGGGATCTGAGAGCCCAGTGCCAGGTTCCTGGTTCCCTGGATGAAGCAGGGCAGGGGCACACGTTTCGTTTGCTCAGCAGAGATCCCTCTGCCCCTGGCTACTCAGAAGGCCTTCTCACTGGGCCTGTGTCTCTGGATCTTTTCTGTTCCTGGTGGTGGATCGAATAATTTTCTTGATACATTCTATATAGAAGAGTTAAATCAGATCAGATAAGCAATTTAAATGAACCCATAATCTATATTGAAATATAAGTGATCATTAAGTCTTTCTACCAACCACCCAAAAAATCAAAGACAAATTGTTTTAGTGCAGAGTTCTACCAGACTTCCAAGGAAATTTAATGACAATATTCCTCAAATTATTCCACAATCAGAAACAGATGAACATTGCCCAATTTACTTTATGAGGTCATGGTTAATATTAATGCCTAAACTACCTGAAGATTTTACAAGGAAAGAGAATTACAGACTAGTATTACTTATAAATATAAATGGAAAAATTCTTAGTAAAATACCTGCAAAACAAATCTAAGAACACATTAAAAAGATCATCCAAACTGATCAAACAAGCTTAATCACAGAGATTTAGTAATAGTTCATCATAGGTAAATCTATAAATTTAATCCACCATGTAAAAAATCCTCAAAGATAAAGCTACATTTTCATCTCATTAGATGCAGACAAAAGCCTTTGACAAAATCTATCACCCATTCATGATGATATTTCTCCAGAGATTAGGGATAAAAGGGCTATTCCTCAACTCATAAAGTCAGTTTACAGGAAGCCCATAGCTATCATCAACATAGATTCAAATAAGTTCATGATAATTGGGAAACATACAAAGTTTCCCACTTTTTCCATCTGTATATGATATAGTGCTTGAAATCTTAGCTAGAACAATAAAACCGCAGGAGGAAATCAAGGTTATACAAACTGGAAATGAAGAAGTCAAATAATCTTTAATAAGAACTTTTCATTTAATTTTTATATTCCCATGTGCGATCATCAGTCATAGTCCTACTAAAAGGTCAGCTAAGCTTCTCATTCTGGCCTGATCCTAGAGGAATTCATGAACATCTTGGTATTTAATGCCTCTTGACTATGATTATGACATGTCATCATAAAATTTGGTTAGATGACCTTGGTCACTTAATTTCCTAGAATGGAAATTTCAAACATGACTTAAAGCTCAACTTAGGACTGGAGAAAGAAGCCACAATTTGAATGATCTAGCTGAGCATTAAGAATATGGTGCTCTGTTTTAAACCATCTCACATAATTTAATGCAATTAAGCATGACTGACACTTTCTTTTCAGGAAGGAATTAGAAGCAATCTGGAAAGAGAAAGAATAACTTCCCCTACCTCCAGTAGACAGCTCTCCCCAGGGTGAAGTTGAGCTAATTAGCAGGGCATGGTGTAGAAAATAAAGGAGAACTCAAATGTCAGCTGTTGCCATAGACTTTATTATCATAAGCACAATGATGCCCCTCAGTACAGAACTGCAGAAAATTGTTCTGATTCTGTTGAGGGCACTCTTTAATTGGATAAGATTTGTCACAGCCATATTTCAAACTGACATTCAAAATGTCAATCAGTTACTTTTAGGTAATGAAATTGATCTCTTGTATTTCCATGCAGCTCCTGGAAAAGCTTAAGCCTAAGTAAACATTTTCTAGCCACCACCCCCCCTTCTTTTTTTCTGACATGGCCAAAATTAAATAGTGATTTATTGTCAGTGCATGACAAGGAAGCCTACTAACAGAAAGTATACTCTTCGTAAACTGAACTGGCCTTCTTTTCCTCATATGAAGAAATATTTATTTTCTTTTGACAAATGGAAGCTGAGAAAGCCAGAATCATGGCCATTTCTAGGGTACACTTCATGTCAAGATACTGGTTGATGTAGGAGTTTGAAGATGTAGTACTTACTCCAAATTGTCAGAGCTGTAAAAGGTTCTCCTAGTTCCCAGTATTCTCATGGGAATCACAGAGCCAATAGACCACCAAAAGAAATATTCAACTTACCCTTCTCCTTAATGTTTTACGAGATGTAGTGAATTTGAAGGGCTCTTATTTCTACTAAAATTTACCTTTTAAAATAGAATGCAATAAAATTAATGTTTCCTGGGCCATGACAAATATATACAATAACATCATCAAAGGGATAATATAATCAAACAATAAAATACTAAAAGCTAGACTATACAAAAGTTTCTTCATATGATTCTCTCCATTTTGGCTCTTTCTACTCTTTTGGTGTTTGCACTTAAAATGTCTCTTGTGTATGCTGCCTAGCTTCCTGATAGTCACATCTCTGGCTTCTTCTTAATAGAGAATTTCAATGATCCATCCAATTTTAGTCTCAACCGGTAAATGCCCATAACACTAGGTTTCTAGTTTCATCAATGGGTTATTTTTTCCCAACTGAAATTGACTATCTTGATTGTTGGCTTTGATGACTATGGTGGAAAAACCTTGTCAAAGTATTTTACACTGTATTCTTATTATCTTGAATCATGTAGGACACACTAGATAATTCATATACATTAATTTTATCTCTATACTATTGAAATAGTAATACAGGACCCTCTAATAGTGCCATGGTGGGTTACTGGTAAACTTGCCTTCATTGATTCAAGAGAATCTTTATCTTATTGCTACATAACTGAATTATCTCTTTGCTATGTTGATATTTTTTACTTTATGTACTTGAAATTAATAAATTTAATTAAAAAGCTGAGAATCATGATGAAATTAAAAGATTTATTATGAAATTTTGTGCACACAAGTACTTTGTTGCATGATTTACAAATTTGCCCTAACATATTTTACAATATATATATGTTATATATACATGTATTACATATATATGCATATGTATTTTGTATATTTATATATTTTACAGATTTATATACAAAAGTATTAAATGTATATATAATTTGTATATAAATATATATGTATGCAATTTATATATTTATATATGCATGTGTATATATATTATATATATACTACTTTAGTAGCTATTCAACTTTGAGGCAATAGAAAAATTTAGATAGGCAAGAAGTTTATGGAAAGAACTTCAGAGAGAACAAAACATTTCACTGATGTTTGTGTTCTCAATCTACTATAAAGGTGAAGTTAAAGCAACTATTCAATGTATGTTGCCTGAATTGAACTGAAATCTGAACCCAGAGGAAAATGTGCAATGATTACACTTCTTTAGGCTTTCACAGAAATGTTTCATTCTTACAGATATAGAATCTGGCAGGTGCTATTAGGGCGTGATAAATGTCCACATTAATTCTTCTATAAATGATGCTGTAACTCATGTTAGAGTGGATGGCTGGATTTCCCATTACTAATACATTCCTGTAAAATAGGAACTGTTCATAAAACCTTGCTGAATACATATATATATATATATATATATATATATATATATATATATATATATATATATATACATAATGTAATGGGGATAGATCTACTTTTACTTTTGATTATATTATTGTGTGTAAAAATTATTATATTTCAATGCATTTGAATTTGATGTTGATGCTTCTATTTTAAATAATACATTAGGGTATCAAACATATTGCAAGGTACAAATATTGGCTAATAAAAAGAATAGCTGAAGTTTTTGTTTTACCTTGCCTGGTATTTGATTCTATTTAAGTAAATATTGAGTAGTGAAGAAATTTTACAAAAATATAGATTTATGGCATAAAAATTCAAGGTCTGTAGAGCTGAGGTTAAGTTCTTACATTTTAACATTTTTCCATTTTTAAATATTGCATTTAATAATTTGCTTAATGCTATTTCATCCAAAGTTGAATTTTGTATCTAATAATAAAATAGGTTTTATTTTAATTTTGAAAGATGCCATTTAAATAAGATTATACTGTTTACTAAATACAAAATGACAAGAAAGATATTTGTCATCAGGACTCAGGATTTTTCACCGGGTAAGGATGAGCTCACATATCAGCCTCAAAAGCTCCTTTTCACCTGAACCTGCAGAACCTGGGGCATGAGACCAGGGAGGTAACACGAGGAGGTCTCTTAGCCCCAGGAATGTCATGCTTTCTAGAAAAGGGTCCTTTTTGGCCAACAGTGAAGTCAGGATCTCTATCATCAGGACTTTGCCCTGAGAAGGCTGAGCTTGAAGATAAGTTGCACAGGCACATTTAAACCTGGACCAAAAGTGAGCCTGATTCATAGGCCTGCCATAGTCCACCGAGGGAATGCAAAAATTTCTTAAAGCACAGGAAGCATGGTGCTCTCTGGCAAAGGTTCCTTTTTGGCCCAGAGAAAATGCTGGGTCTCCGCCATTAGGACTCAGGACCCATGGGCAGAGAGCTGAGCTCCCAGAACTTCTTCAGAAGAGCTCCCACACCTGAGCCCACAAAGACAGAGCTGAGTCACTACCATCAGAACTCACTACCTGCCCACAAAGAGCCAAACAACCAGAAGCAATTTTCTTCCTGAGCCCACGGGGCCCTCAGATCCACAGGAGAGAGAGGCAACAGTCAATGACAAGATCACCTATAATCACAGATAATAAGATGGTAAGAGGAAAACAAACAAACTTAAGTAATAAAAACCAAGACAACCTGGCAACATCAGAACACAGCTCTCCCACCACAGCAAGAAGTGGATTGCCAAACTCACCAGAAAAACAAGACTTAGACTTATATTATATATCATGATGATGATGGAGATCTGCAAGAAGCACATGCATAACTCCCTTAAAAAATTACAGGAAAACCAAGAGAAACCACAAAGAACTACAGGAAAACACAAACTTACAGATGAATAAATTGAAAACAGAAATAGAAACAATAAAGAAAACACAAAAAGAGAAACTCTGGAGATAGAAAATCTAAGAAAGCAATCAAGAGTAACAGATGTAAGCATCATCAACAGACTACAAGAGATGGAAGAGAGGATCTCAGGGGCTGAAGACAACATAGAAAACAGACAAAACAGTCAGAGAAGATGCAAAAACCAAAAAGCTCCTAACCCAAAATGTCTAGGAGATTCAGGACACAATGAGAAGAACAAACCTAAAGATAGTAGGTGTAGAAGGGGGCACAGAATATCAACTAAAAGGCACAGCAAACATCTTCAACAAAATCATAGAAGAAAAGTTCCCTACGACATACCCAAACCTATGGGATGCAATGAAAGCAGTACTAAGAGGAATACTCATAGTCCTGAGTTCCTCTAAAAAGTATCTGAAGAGAGCATACACTAGCAACTTGACAGCACATTTGAAAGCTCTAGAAAAAAAGAAACAGATACACCCAAAAGGAGTAGACAGAAGGAAATCATCAAACTCAGAAGAGGAATCAGCTAAATAGAAACCAAAGGAACCATACAAATAATCAACAAAATCAGGAGCTGGTTTTCTGAGAAAATCAGCAAAAGCAACAAGCCTTTAGCCAGAATAACTAGAGGGCACAGAAAGAGTATCCAAATTAACAAAATCAGAAATGAAAGAGGAGACATAATCAGAGAAATTAAGAAAATATAAGAAATCAACAGATCCTACTACAAAAGCATATAGTTAACAAATCTGGAAAATCTGGAGGAAATGGACAAATTTCTAGACAGATACAAGATACCAAATTTAAATCAGGATCAAATAAGACATCTACACAATTGCATTACACTTAAAGAAATATAAGCAATCATCAAACACCTCCCAAATACACACAAAAACATCCCAGGACCAGAAGGGTTCAGTGCAGAATTAGATCAGACATTCATTGATGACCTAATATCAACACTCTCCAAACTATTCCTCAAAATAGAGACAGATGAAACACTACCAAACTCATTCTTCGAAGCCATAATTACTCTCAGTCATAACCACACAAAGACCCTACAAGGAAAGAGAACTTCAGACCAATTTCCCTCATGAACATTGATGCAAAAATACTCAATAAAATTTTTGCAAACTGAATCCAAGAACACATCAAAATGATTATTCACTATGGTCAAGTAGGCTTCATCCTTAGGATGCAGGAATAGTTCAATATACAGAAATTCATCAACATAATCTACCATATAAACAAACTTAAAGAAAAAAAAGCCACATGGTCATCAAAATTGATACTGAGAAAGCATTTGACAAAATGCAACACCCCTTCACATTAAAAGTCTTAGAAAGAGCAGAAATCCAAGGCCCATACCTAACATAGTAAAGAAGTAAAAATATTACTATTTGCAGATGACATGATAGTATACTTAAGTGACCCCAAAAATTCCACCACAGAACTTTAAGAACTTCAGCAAAGTGGCTGGATATAAAATTAACTCAAACAAATTAGTTGACTTCCTCTACTCAAAGGATAAACATTTTGAGATAAAAAATTAGGAAAAAGATACCCTTCATATTAGTCACAAACTATATAAAACACGTTGGTGTGATCCTAGGCAAGTGAAAGATCTGTATGATTAGAACTTCAAATCTCTGAAGAAGAAAATTGAAGATATCAGAAGAGGGAAATATCTCCCATGCTCATGCACTGGAAGTATCAACATTGCAAAACTGGCCATTTTACCAAAAGCAATCTACAGATTGAATGCAATTCACATCACAACTTCAATTCACTTCTTCATAGAGTTGGAAAGAGCAGTTTGCAAATTCATCAGGAATAACAAGAAACCCAGAATAGGAAAATATATACACAACAACAAGAAAACTTTTGTGGGTTTCACCATCTGTGACCTCAAGCTATATTACAAAGCAACTGAGTGAGGTAACCCAGTTACAAAAGAACAGATATGATATTCTGTCACTGATAATTGGATACTAGCTCCCGAAAGCTCTTAATACCCAAGAAATAACTCATAGACCATATGAAGCTCAGAATGAAGGAAGACCACTCAGTTCTTCTTAGAAAAAAATAAGTGTATAGCACCCTCTCAGAGTGTGGTACACCTAGACCTTAAATCATTAATAATTCTAAAGCTAAGAACACAGCTTTGTAGCGATTCTTGGTATTTAAAAATCATTGCTTAGTCTTTACACACCAAGAGAAATTTGATAATTTCCATGTTAAATTTTGTCTTATATGTACTTTATAGTCATTGAAACTAGTAAGTTCTCAATTAATACAACAAAACCTGTAAAAAAATCAAGTATTGACAAAATATATTCATATAGTTTTATGTAAAAATTCTTTTAAAATCTATGCACTTACCCTTTTTTAAAAAAATGTTTAAAAATGACAAGAAATATGCTTATCAGGAAGATAAGTGAATATTTAGCCTACAACTATAAACCAGTTGAGGAAGAGGATAATCTCTATGGTCTCCTGAACTTAAATTGGGGTGATCACAATGATGATTTATATATTATAAATGAATCAATAGCAAAAAAATTTATTTTGGGTTTCTTCTCACTAGGACTAAAGGCATAGGAGTTGATGCTTTTGACTATTTGTAGTGGTGAGACATGAATTGGAAGAAGCAGGTCAAATTAATATATGTAAAGAAAGTACAGAAGCCAAGGGTTTGTTTAAAAAAAAACAGCCACTTTACCAAATTGATGGAAAAAGATATTTATGGCAAGTAATAGGGAACATAAGGCTGAAGAGGGTTTATCAAAAATTTGTTGAAGTGTCTTGAATGTAGTAGTATCTATTTTTATTTGACCTGTTGTTTGTGTTCCTATGAAGTAAATAATGTCATAATATTGCTTAAGGCAAACACAGAATTAAAATTTTACTTTCACTTGATATTGCAGAAGACAAACAGGTATATTTATAGATCAGCCTGGATTTTCTACATCAGTTGAAGGATGTTGGCAGCAAAATGGAATCAATACCTACAGTCAGCCAGAGGCAGTAGCTCTAAAGGACACACAAAGAATGGATAAGAAGAACATGGACTTAACATTTAATAGTGAAATCTGCCACGTTGATCTCAAACACATGCCTCATTGGTTTTGTGTTATAAGAGAATAATTAGATATTTTAAAAGAACTTACCATAAATCTTTAAAAATTTGGTTCAAAGAGATACTGTGTTCTAAAATATAATCCAGTTGTCATTCTAGATGCAGATCCCTATTTGTGGGGATATATGTGAGGTAACCAGGGCTCAGCACTCTGAGCCCTCACTTCCTGCTTCAGTGTTTCAACTTACACTACTATGTCAGCAAGTTGTACTACACTGTTCCTGTGCTACCTTCCCCACTACAGAGTGGTGGGAATTCCAGAGTCTGTTTCATGAGAGTTGTGGAAAAGTCCATCGGAACATAGAGATTTGTCTGCCACATCTCAAATATCTTTTTCAATTCACTGATATTTAGTTCTTAATTCATTGCCCTCTTCTGCTCATTGAAGGCTTTCCTATAATGCTCACATTTCATCTCCTAATGTTCAAATTAATCCTGGCAACCCTCTTGTGTCTGCAAAGAATAAGCTGTATTCTTAGGACTTCTTACCTAAAGACTACTGTTTACTGTGTATTTTCCCAGAATATCTTCTTATCCTAGACCAAGTTAAACAGATCTGACATTATCTCAGTGTGTCCTCTTTGCTACGGTCAAACTAGTTGTTCCAACATACAGTCCTCAAATTCACCCAACGTTCTCTCATTTACTTCCCTTTTCCTTCTCCATTACTAGGACACTTGGGCATCTGAGCCACTCTCCTGCTGACACTGCCTTCTTCACTTCCTTCCTCATTGCTGAGAACAATGAGTCAGCTCCTCTAAAGTCTGGGTTAAGCTTTCCATTGTATGCCCGTTACTGATTTACCTTCACTGTTTAGGCTTGATTTCAATGACTGTTATCTACCACCTCAGGAATTCCAACCCAGTATTTCACATTCCTGCTCCTCACTGCTCATCTCTAACACAACCACATAGCAAACATTTCCATCCAACTTTCCATTATTTTAAAATGTGTTTTCACCTAAAATATGTAGGTGATGGGTATGAAATATATAATTCTGTTTTATTGTTTATGGTATTATCTGCCATGAGACTTAGTGGCTGCAGAACTATATCCCCATGGATAGCACTACTTTTTTTCTTCTTCTTGTAATTCAATGGTCACAGAAAATCTACAACTTTCCAGCATGTTGACAAATCTCTTCAAATGGGCAAAAGACATGAAGAAAGTTGGATAAATCATCAGCAAAATGATTTCAGAAGGAGAAGAGTTTAATAATCAGGCAGCTATAATTAATTATTTTATATACAGCCTCTCTCTCTCTCTCTCTCTCTCTCTCTCTCTCTCTCTCTCATCCCTGCCATTGTTCCATGGGACAATAAACAAAGTGGTTGTGATAGCAGAGATATTTATGTATTGGTTCATCAACATGAACTTCTATTTAATAAAGCTGAATTAGCTACAACTGCTGCACTGTTTCAATCAAATTTGAACCCCCTTAAGTGACATCATTTTCTTTAGTGATCAGTCTATGACTTGAAGGCATGTTGACTAAATTTGACCTCTTTCATTTTGGAAAAGACAGTATTTGCCATTGCAAGAATAGAGACTTACTTGATTTTTCTTCACATATGCGTCTGCTAAAATTACCATCTATGGACTTACAGAACACTTTATATACCACTGTGCCTTTCCACAGACCATTGCTTCTGAGCAGGGAGCTCATTTCACAGGTCAGGAAATATGGCAGTGGGCTCATGCTCATAGAATTCATTGATCATGTTTTGTTCCTCAAAGCCTTGAAGCACCTGGCTTGGGTCAAGTGTAGAGTAGAAAGTCATAGCTAAAATACCAATTACATAGTAACAACCAGGAGTACTGTAGCAGGGTTCTCCTGAAGTATATTTTGAATTATCAATAGTCTGGGTTCACAGGTCCAAGAATTAAGGGATTCATATGTGAATTACTACTTACTAGTGCCCCTAATGAACCCAGAGGAAGATGTTTTCTTCCTGTTCCTATGATCTTGCACTGTGTTGACCTAGAAATTTTGATGACAGAAGTCAGAGTGTGGCAGACAGCAGGCACAACAAACATTCCACCAAGCTGTAAGCTAAGAATTTCTGTTGGCCTTGGAGTCTGATGCTCTTTAGTCAACATGTTAAGAAAGAGAAAACAGTGTTTAAAAAGAGTGATGTTTTCAGACTAGCAGACACAATTTGATTGCATCTCCAGAGTAGAGACAAGGATGATTCTGTCAAGAGTATAAGAGATCCTTTAGGGCAACTCTTGATGTAACTATAGAGTATGATTATGGTCTTGTGGAAATTACCACAACTTAACTCAGGCAGAAGATAAAAGGCCCAGACTCTTCAGAAATAAAGGCACTGATGAATCACCCTGTCAGCTAACAAACCAAGACCTGCTAAGGTGCATGGTGACAATGGAGGAAATACAGAATGGGTAGTAGAGGAAGATAGTTATTATATATAAGTTATAGTCATGTCATATTGCACAAGTTGGGTTTCCATCTGTAATGAATACTTTGTTTTATTTGTTAGAAACATGCTTGTGCACACATTCTAAAGACATTTGTATTTTAATTCTTCTATTTCCTTATTTGTAACAATGATTGAGGCAACATAAACTATTATGTGTTGTAAAACCATAACATTATATTTAAGTTAAGGAATATTAAAGGGTTAATCATTCCTCAATGTAATTAGCTATCCATGTTCTCTGACACCTAGACTATTACATCCCAACCTCCATATGGTAGTTATTGGAACTAAAAATTTTGGTTTGTTCTCTGATCTGCTTGATCTTTGTTTTGCACTAATTAATTATTTGCTATGGCCTTGTTAGCCTCTTTTGGCATAAAAATGTTTACTCTCATCCATAATATATTATGAAGATGCAATCTGGTTTTGATATTTATAGGCTCTTACAGTTGCAAGATTTAAGACTTAAAAATATTTGGAATTTTTAAGAATCTGGGGGACATTTTAAAGTTGGCTGTATTTTATATTACAACAGAAACAGTATTTGAAAAACAAAAATTAAAAGAATATACGTTTTGCTTGCATCTGTGTATGGACAACACATGTGTGCCTGATACCCACATAGGCCAGAACATTATGTCGAATCCCCTGGAACTGGATTGCAGGTAGTTCTGAGCCATTTAATTTCTTCTGAAAACTGAACCTAGGTCTTTGAAAGAGTAGCTATTGATATTAACACCTGAGCCAATTTACAAATCCATCTGAGACATTATAACTTTTTAAATGATGTGCTCCTTTGTCAGGTTGTCAAGGGGTGAATTGCAGTAGTTGGTTCTAAATGTCAAATTACTACAGTTTAGAATCCTTTGAGCAAAGATCTCAAATGAGGAATTGTTTTGATTACCTTAATTAATGTAGGATAACGCATACTGAATATGAGAGGCACCTTCTTCTAGCAGCCAAGATAAATAAGGATACAG
Source organism: Micromys minutus (assembly GCF_963924665.1). Lineage (NCBI taxonomy): Eukaryota > Metazoa > Chordata > Mammalia > Rodentia > Muridae > Micromys > Micromys minutus. The sequence continues at coordinate 28,616,867 of NC_137982.1, read as the reverse complement.
AACAAGGAAGGTCATTCAATTTTTGCTCACATGGCCTTCAAAGAATTTTCAGACTTCCACTGTGGACTGAGGCCAAAGGTACTTTAGTAACTTTGCATAGACTGTGGCATACAGCTTCATGAACTGAAAAATTCCTAGATTCTCAGCCTCTTGGGTATAAAAATCTGTAGTTATTATTTCAATTGTATTCTATAGTCTACTAAATTTTTATATGTGTGTACATGTATGTGTGTAAAAAAGTATATATACATGTATGTGTTTGTGTGTTTATGTATGTATTCATTGTTTCTGTTACTCTAGAAAGTCCTGACTTATTCTTTAACATCCAGTAATTGCTAGGTAAATATGCAAATAATAATAAATAAATGCTTGAGACATTTCAGATTTTGGTGTTTATTTCAAAGACAGTTTGCTTTTTATTTACAACTTAAAATATTTAAGAGATACAATCATATTTATCTAATACAGCATATGAGATAAATATAGGACTAAATGAAATACAAATAAAAACATTATGCTATTAGAATACTTAGATATATTTTAGAATGCATTATATACCTTTGGCTATATAATTTCTTAAATTTATGACAACAGGGTTAATTTCTATCCACCTGGTTCTCATAAACATAATATCATAAGAAAATAAGCATCTATCCAATATGCTAGTGTGTATAGTAAAATAAAGAATCTTATTCGAATAATTTTGGTATAGAAGCTCTCTTAGTTTCTATATTCCTAGTATCTACAGAGTATCAGTCTTTATTGTTCTTATATCATATAGGAACCAATGTTCTGAGTGACTATAAATGCTCCCCCTGGCCTCACATGGGCCATTTTTCTTGCCATTTTCAAAGTTGTGGCTATTCACCAGTCTCATGTTTATGACTTGGATCTATTTTTTGCACTACTAAAGATATATCTCTTTATAGACCATTTCAGCATTATTTTGGCAGGAAAAAATTCTAAGCAAAACTTTTAAATTAAAGGATCAAAAATGGCTGCTAGGGAATACTAATGTTTAAGAACTTAATTTATTCAGGAAACATGCACATTTAGAGTCATTCTTTATATAAAAGTCAATCAAGCCTTTTCAATAATAATTAATTTATCTCTTCTTTGTCACTGTTGCAGCCTATCATGAAACACAGAAATGTGGGATAGCTCGGATATTTTATGATGGATCAATTATCTATGACAAATAATGCTACCCGCCATCTAAATTTACATTATCTCTTGAGAAAACTCAGTGCTGATGGCCTTGGGGTATTCAGAGGATTACAGATAAAAGGCAAATCATAGTATCTCTTGATTATATGCATTTATGCATTTAATGTGCAATTAATGATAACTAATATATGCAAGGTATCATAATATATCTGCCATCAGAAATTATAATACAATGTGAAGGGGACAAAGATACAGGTGTTATATAGCATGAGAGTTTGCAATACTAGGAAGAAGTGCCAGTAGCTGTGGGTAGAACACAATGTGAATTTTTTCTCTTCCTATTATAAGTCTTTCAAAATCACTTCATAAATAGAAAACACAAAGGCATAGTTTTGGTAGTAGCAAAAATTCTCTTTTTAAAGAATTTTTATTCCAATGACCATCAAAAAAAGAAATTAAATTAAGATAATGCTTGTAAGTAACACAACTGAAAATAAACTTTAAAAAGTCTAACTGAACAAATATCAAATGTTTTCTAAGGTCTAGGTAAAATATTAAATAGAATTTTAAGTTCTAGGTAAAATGTTAAGGCCTAGGAAACTATAACCTGGATAGCCTGCCATTGTAAGGAAACTTTCTCATATGTTTCTGCTGTTACTAGGAAACTGTCTCATGCCAAAGTTGATTACATATTCTGTTATATTTTGTAACCTTGGAAACCAACCAAGATAGAAATCAGTAGAATTTTTTGTATGGTTACAGACAATAATCCTGTATTTGAATCAACCACCCTACAGTGCTTCCTGTACCTGTGTATAAATTTTTATGGTATTTGTTTTTATAAGCTGCCCTTGGGAATGGACCCCAACATAAGAGATAACTGTATCAATATATGAAACTTGGAATAAGACTTACATTTCCAGTAGAGTCAAGTAAAGTTTAAGTTCCCAAGACCTCCCTGGGTACTGACATTTTATTTGGCAAAAAGAAACATGGAAAAGAGTACCTAATATCCCAGTTGTCAAGTTAAGACATGAATGTTAGACACAGCAAGTCTTCTGCCACTGTTAACTACCTCACCCAATGGGAACAGGATAAGTGTATAGCAAATATATGTTCCCCCTGCCTCTAAATACTGATTGGAAGACTAACTTGGAAGAGGTGCTTAAAATCCATGTAATACCTTAACTCAGGGTCACAGATCTGCTCACAAGCCGGAAACATATTGGTGATCGATCAGTCTTAGGATGTGGCTTTCAACAATGCATCTCTATTTGACTGAGATTGGTGTTTTTGAGGTGTTTGGGTGGCAATTCCCAAACCTCAACAATGTTCTTCTCAGTTCTCAATTTTCATAAAGTAGGACTGAACTCTAAAAGACATGAAGCTTAGAAAAATTCTTAACAGACAAAGGCATCTGATTTAATTGTGATTCACTAATTTTCCTTTTTGTTAATGAAAGATTATAGTATTACTTTAATATAAGTATTTTATTAAGTTTAAAATATGAAATTATTATTTCCAATTAATTAATTAATTTAACTTTGCATATGGGTAACCACTCCCCTATAGCTTCTCCCTAATTCCCATCTTTCCATTTACAAAGCTTCCAGTAGTTCACGTGATCCTCAAACCTCAACTTCTTGTGCTTCCTACTTGTTTCCTCCTTTATTTTACGAGTTGGTATCTCATAAAGGTCTTTGGCACCAATTGTTAATTCAGCATCAGCTTTTAAAAATACTAACTAAATGTTGCAAGAATTGGTTTAAAAATTTGTATTTCAAATACTAACAAGCAAAGAAAGAAATAAATACTAATCATGTCTATTGGTACTTTTTTACTCCAAATCTGAGAAAATTTTACTCATCAAATTGCCACTAAATTCAAGTCAGTCACAAAATACTACTAAATTATTTCCAGTGAGCTAAAATATTTGAATGTATTAATTTAGTATGAAACATATTCATGCAAACGTGAAGAGATTACACTAAAATCAAACGCTAAAGACTCACCAGATAGCTCAGTAGTAGTGCACTTTCCTGGCACATGTGAGATCCTGAGATCAACATCTAACCCCACAAAAATGAAAACCTAACTTTACACAAAGCCTATGCAACAAACACATGAGATTCTTTCAAATATATAAAATAATGTAACCATTAATTTGAATGCCAGTTGAATGGGATTTATAATAACCTAAGACAAACTGTTGGGTGTGTCTCTGTTACTATTTCTAGAAAATTGTAACATGGGAGCAAAGATGCACCCCAAATATAAGGATACGCATTTGATCAGTTAGAGTACCTAGTAGGTAAGATTAAGAGAGAGAGCTGAGCTTCAGTGTTCATCCCCTGCTTCCTCCTGAATGCTGGTACGTTGTGGCCAGTTTCCTAATGTTCTGGCTGTCTTAGTTGAGTGTCCTTTACTACAATTTAGTACCACAAGCAAAGGCAACTTGGGAAGGAAAGGGTTTATTTCAGCTTACATTTTTAATCCAGTCTGTGAAGGACAGAATTAAGAGTCTTACTGCCCATGTCTGACTCCAGGACCATTTTTGCAGAGATAGAACTGTCCCTATTGGGCTAAGTATTCCTACATCAATCTTTCAGGGTATTCTGATGGAGCGAGTTTTTCAACTTAAATTCTTTCTCAGGCAGTTTATGTCAATAAGTCTTTTTAAGTCTTTTCTATTCATTACTATGGTAATCTGTATTGTTGAACCAAAGTGAGCCTGGTCCTTCTTAAGTAAGTTTTGTTAAGTACTTTGCCAGCAGCACATGAAGAAAAAAAGTAACTAACACAGTGAGAGTAGTCTAAACTAAATGAAGATAGGAAAAATTTTGAAGTGATGGCTGCTCTTGTTGCTGCATCCTTGGTTTTAGCAGTCATTTACTGAGAAGCTTCCAGATATAGGAAGATATCAATGGATTTGCAATGACAGTGCAAAAGTTTCTTTTCTCAATCTCTTGTGTGTGTGTGTGTGTGTGTGTGTGTGTGTGTGTGTGTGTGTGTGTGTGTTTAAACTAGAAATAGGACCATGAAAAGGTAGGCTCCTAAAGAGAGTGAAGGGAGGTTAAAGGAGAGGGATTAGAATACTTGAAAGCAGAAGGTAGGTATTGGAGAGTGGGAGTGGGGCCAGCAATAGGTTCAAGGAACCATAGGGCAGAGGAAATCCATACAGCAATCCTTTGTAAGCAGGACCTGATAAGTCCCATCTCTTTAAAAATAATTTTAAAAAGCAATCATAAAGTTCAGACTAGAATTGACTATAAAATAGCATGCATGCAAATACAGCATACCTTTAACTTAGTAAACACTAAGAAAGTATATTCTTCTAAAGAAAAAGAATACTTTCTTACCATTGGTCCATTTCATTATCACCAAGGTCTGCTCAAACCCCCATGATTAAGGTATGATCTTTCCATCCTATGCCTACAATTTATCTTAAAAGTTCCATTGTTTTCAAAGTATCTTAAAATTCTTTTAGGAATACAAGGAGTTGGTCTTAGGATACCCCCACCTGAGAATAAGAATGGTAGCAGAGATATTGGGGACATTCCAAAAAAAAAAAAAAAGATTATCATCAATTGTCTTTAGCCATCAAACAAAGAGTTTTAATGTAAAGTTTACTTATTCTGACCCTTTTATAAGTGCCCCCAAATTATTCTATCTAATGAGGTATAAATTACAGCTTTCTCTACCTGACTTCTTTCACTTTTTCTTCCTCCTCTTCCTTCCTATCCTCTTCTTCTTATTGCTCTGATCTACATTGTTCTCCACATATTTCAATATTTCCTTTTTTCCTCCTTTAAAAATGTGAACTGTTTATAGTAACAACTCATAACATAAGATCTGTCCTTTTACAATAACTTCAAGTATACTGTATTGGTTGTTGATACAGGAACCATAACATGTACCAAGTCTACGTGACAGTAATCCTGTTCTTCAGCTACCTTTTTTGTTCATACACCTGTTTTTTTTTTTTTCATGTAGTTTAATTAAATCCTCTTTCATATGTTGAAGCCAAGCCCAGAGGCACATGTTTCACTACAGAAGATACAAAAGTACACAAGTACTCGTGACATTACTTCAAAGGAGAGTCTTTTTTCTAAAATCGTTTGAATCTGTTAAATTAGGCTATTTGTTTAATATACTTGATAGCTAAGAATCACAGAAACCTGTCTTATTGTTTGCCTAAAATTCCAAGTTAATTAATTCTGTGAATTTTTCCCCTTATATTTTGAACATTGTTATTATGATTAAAGAAAGTAATCATTTCATTAGGAAAGAGCAACCCTACAGCCTTTCTTTTCTTTCTCTTATTTTTTTTTGTAGAAGTTACAATATTTTCTCAAATTTATTATAGATGCTTTTGAGTTATGAGGAAACATTCTTTTCATTCAGTTAATAAATAAGCATTTGAAAATTCTTTGGGGGTTTATACAAGAACAATAAGTATGATGTTAGGTTCTTGAGTTAATTTTTTTCTTATTTCTAAAGCATGTTGGTGTTATACAACTAAACAGAAATAACAAAACTTTCCCTGCATATACCACATGCCAAGTTTAAGAGGTGATGGAAGATTGACTTTATTTGATAAAGCATAAAACACAGTCCACAAAGATAAGACTAGTAGTATTTTACATCGAACAATGAAATGAATGCTGGTTGCCTAGCTACCTCGTGTAACAAAAGATATTTCTGCCATTCAGAAAGCATTTCTCAATACCTTATTTGTTGAGTATAAAACAGAAAGGTACATAAGAGGAAGGAATGTCAAATTAATATCCTGGGAAAGAGGGCCAGAGACACTTAAAAGTAAGAGCATCAGAAACAAATATTTCTCCTACAGGTGAGAATGCTTTCCATGCTTAAGATGTATCTAAAGGCTCCAGACTCATATTTCAAAATATACATACTATAGTCCAAGATCATCTTAATTTACAAAACCCATAAATCATAAGTAAAATACAGCTCTGCGCTCACATGTGGTTGTAGGTTTAATGACAATAAAAATGAATGGCCTTGGTAACCTTCATTTTTGTCTAAGTGAAAGGGACCATAATATTATTTTAAAATGTTTTGTCTAAGAATTTTGTCAGAACTAGAAAAATTCAACTGTGCTATTAAAGGGAAAGCTTTTAAAAAATCAATAAAAATAAATGTTGTATAGAGAGAGGAAAACGCAATACATATGAACCATGCTTGAATTATTATTTCTACAAATATATGAAATGATGTTACAGAGAAAGAAAAAAAGAGTTGTTTGATGAGGGCATATTACAGTTAAAAGGTCATTAAATTTTAATGTGTAAAATTAAGCATATAACTCAAGCCTTGAGCAAAGACACATCTAGCATCTTACTCAGTAGAAAGCATCATACCATGAAGTTCACATTTTTCTTTATTTTCTTTATTTGCTGTAATATGAAGCAACCTTGCCTCTAACTCTTTAGAGTTAATTTTTATGAATGTTTTTAATTAGGGGAAATGTTTTGCAATAGCAAATATCCTGGAATACACTATATACAGATTGAGCTTTTTCTTACATAAATTAAAAAAAATATACAGAGAACATTTCATACTGGGGTTTAAATAATGAAAACAAAGGCAATATAACACATCATCCTGGTACATCTACACATGAAGGAAATGAATAGAAAATCAACTTCAAAAACGAGAGATGAATTTTATCAGCCCCTGTAGATATTATTGGCTGGGATCCTAATGAACATAGAGTTTTAGAATTTTTGTTGATCTTAAAAATATACATCATATTTTTATGTATTTGTAATTCTAATGGAGGAGGAATCCATGGACCAATGAGATGAAGAATTATAGACAACCATTCAATCAAAATGAATGAAGTGTGAGAAAGCCATATGGAAATGTATAATCTTGCAATCAAGCTAAGAATATTGAAAGGAAGATAGGCTGCAATGGAGAAACAGCTTCATCCTTGAAGCTATGGGCTATTGAATGAAAACTTCAGTGGCATGTATAGGATCACTCCATATAACATGATCATACAGGCATTATAGAATATTAAAACAGTACAGGTTCTTGCCATTCCACCTGCTCATCCATCAGAACTATGTGATAAGACCCTAGAGCTAAGTATATCACATATCTTGTTTGCACAACAACAACAAAAAATCAAACTGGGAGTTAGCTCAGGACTTCTCTGCTACCATGTTTTTAGAGTGCTGGAAAGTGTTAAGCAGACTGATGAGGGAGAAAAGCTGATAGTCCTGTCCAGCTATGACCCGTACAGACTATGATACAACCTCTCAGGAAAAGTGTACCTACTGGTGAAATAGTACTGAGATTATTATGGCAATAACTAACTGCTCAGTAATTGGATTTGAGACTTATTTCAGAAAAGGAAACATGTACCCAGTACCATAAACTCTTTCAAGAGCTCATAACTATGGAAATCATAGAACTCTGAGTCGAGGGCTTAATCCTGCTGCTCAGAACAACAAAAACATTGTCAAACTGTGCGTGTGTGTATATGTGTGTGTGTAAGTGTATGTGTGTGTGTGTGTGTGTGTGTGTGTGTTACAAATGCAGGTAATTATCATTATAAGCTTTAATCAGAGTAGCTTTTCTATTGAACTGTGATGAAGGCAAAGATTTATGGTTCTGCAGTGAACTGAGAATAAATGATGACTGAGTGTTCAGCCTGAAGTAAGGTGCTTATGCCACCTGTCCCTAGGCTCAGGGAACTTTGTGGAGGATGCAGAACAGTCGGTAAGAGCAGGAAGAGTGGTAAGAGCAGAAGAGTTGTAAAATGGCAACTTGTAGTTGATATACAAGATTATGATTATGGAGATGTGTACATTCAAGGACCATTGATAATTGCACTGTGTTTGTATGAGTATGAGCCCATGTAGCTAGTCAAGTTTGGAGGAAGGAGACTCAGGGGGCCTTACCCTTTACTGATAAACTAATTCTTATAGATAAATTTAGGGGAATGAGAGATATTGCTTCAAATCTTTTACAGGGCAAGCCTCAGCTCCAAAATTAAAACTTTCCTGGTGTTATTTTTCTTCCCAAACTCAGCATTTTACATTTCTTATTGCCTGGATTGCACTATTTTTATTGTAAATCTGCAAAAGCATAATCACCAATAACTATATAACAGAGTCAATATTTAGCTGTCTTGAAATTACCTCCACTGAGGGAATTAATCTATTATGTGTAATCCTCAGGCAGGTTTGGGAATAACCAGACTTGGGCAAGCCTGGAGTCCATGGCTGGAGATAGCACTTTGACTGCATAAATACATTTCTGTCACAACTGAAGAAGTAGATAATTAGATTGAAAATGCAAACGTGTTATTAGGCTTACATTTTTAAGGCTCACTCTGTAACATTTGGAGGATCTTCCATGAAAGAATGCAAAAAAGCAAGCATTAACACGGGGTATGCTAATCAAATATGAAACAATTCTGAATCAAGACTAAGGAATATAATTGTAAAAAACATATTGAAAATTTTCATAAATGTGCATGAAACTAGCTTTTATACAAGAAAACTCAATGTTTTAATTTTTTCTGAGTACTTGCTTGTGTAAGTTATATACATTTATCTCTTCAATAACTGTAAAGAACTTAACAATTTTACTGACTATATGGCAGCTAGAAAATATGAGTACAATTGTGTCTTCATCTAGCAGATTCCCCTATGTGAACCTAAGAAATAATGCATAGAAGGTAGACTACTTTTAAATGATGTAAAATTCTTTCTTTATTACAATTGAGTATGTTTTATTTTATGAAAAATTTTATTGATAATTTCATTTATTTATATTTCAAATATTGTTCAGCTTCCCTTCCCAGTTTCCATCCACAAATTAGCAATCCGATTCCTCCTTTGCTTTGCTGCTGTGAGTGTGCTCCTCCACCCACCTACCCACTTTCACCTTACTCTCTAGCACCCCCTATGCTAGAGCATCATACCTTCACAACAAGACCAAGAACCTTCTCTCCCATTGATGCCAGATAAGACAATATTCTCCTATATATGTAGCTAGAGCCATGGATCCTTTCATATATACACTTTGTTTGGTGATTTAGTCCCTGGGAGCTTGAGGCGTTAGTTAATATTATTGTTCATCCTATGTAGTTGCAATTGCTGACATCTCCTTCAGCCTTTACCCTAACTCTTCCACTGTAGACTCTGGGATCAGTCTGACAGTTAGCAAGGTATATCTGCATCTATATTTGTAAAGTGCTGGCAGAGGCTCTCAGGGACAACTATACCAGGCTCTGTCACAGTATACTTAACAAACACTAACTGCAATAGTAATGGAAACTGGAACTGTGAACTAGTGTGCCTTCCTTTGATGAGCACAGAAGGAATAGAACACAGATTTTTCTGCAGACTTTTTCCCACCTTTGTTTTCACGACAAGATGAGACAGGGTTAGTGGAAATAATTTTATCTTCTCTCTGTATTTGATACTTATAAAGAAATCAGTAGCCTTCTTCTACTCAAAGATAAACAGGCTGAGAAATAAATTAGGGAAATGACACCCTTCATACTAGTCAAAAACAATATAAAGTACTTTAGCAGGACTCTAAACAAGAAAATGAAAGTTCTGTATGAGAAAAACTTTAACTCTCTGAAGAAAAAAATTAAAAATCTCACAAGATGGAAAAATCTTCCATGCTCATGAATTGGCAGGATTAATCTAGTAAAAAAGTCCATTTTGCTAAAACAATCTACAGATTCAATGCAATCCCCAACAAAATACCAACTCAATTTTTCATAGACTTGGAAAGGACAATTTTTAAATTCATTGGGAGTAACAAAATCCCAGGATGGTGAAAACTATTCTCAATGATAAAAGAACTTCTGGAGAAATCAAGATCCCCAACTTCAGGCTGTATTAGAGAGCAACTGTGATTAAAATTTGTGTGGTATGGGTACAGACAGGCAGGTAGAACACTGGAATAGAATTGAAGATCCAGAAGTAAATTCACATTCTGATGGTCACTTGATCTTTGATAAAAGATCTAAAGTTATCCAGTGGAAAAATGATTGATTTTCAACTATTGGCTCTGGTTCAACTGGAGCTCAGCATGTAGAAGATGCAGAACGATCCAGTTTTATCTCTTTGTATAAAGCTCAAATCCAAGAGGATCAAGGATGTCCACATAACATCAGATACACTGAAATCAATAGAAAAACAAGTTGAGAAGAGCCTTGAAAACATAGATACAGGGAAAATTTTTCTGAATATAACACCAATGGATTAAAAAATAATCAACAAGTGGGACCTCATTAAATGGCAAAGCTTCTGTAAGGCAAAAGACACTTTCAATAGGACAAATTGGCAACCCATAAAGTAGGTAAAGATTGTACCAATCCTACACCCGATAGAGGGCTAAGATTCAATATATACAAAGAACTCAAGAAGTTAGACTCCAGAGAATCAAATAATCCTCTTACAAAAAAAAAAAAAAAAAAAAAAAAAAAACAGAGCTAAACAAAGAATTCTCAAATGAAAAGTGTTAAATGGCTGAGCAGCACTTAAAGAAATGCTCAACACCCTTAGTCATCAGGGAAATGTAATTCAAAATAAACTTGGCATTACGCATCAAACCAGTCAGAATGGCAAAGATCAGAAACTCAGGTGATAGCAGATTCTGATGAGAATGTAGAAAAAGAGGAACATTCCTCCATTGTTGTTGGAATTTCAAGCTGGTACAACCACTCTGGAAATTAGTCTAGTGGCTTCTCAGAAACTTTGACATAGCTATACCACTCCTGGGCATATACCCAAAAAACACTCCAACATATAACCAGGACACATGCTCAAACATGTTCATAGCAGCCTTATTTATAATAGCTAGAAACTGAAAAGATCCCAGATGTTCTCCAACAGAAGAATGGATATAGAAAATGTGGTACATTTGCACAGTGGAGTCATACTTAGCTATTAAAAACAATGACTTCATGAAATTTTTAGGCAAATGGTTGGAACTAGAAAATACCATCTTGAATGATGTAACCCAGACACAAATGAACACACATGGTATGAACTCACTGATAATTGGATACAAGCCCAAAAGTTCAGAATACCCAAGACACAATCTGCAGACAAAATGAAGCTCAAAAAGATGGAAAATCAAAAAGTGGATGCTTCAGCCCTTCTTAGAAGGGAGAACAAAATATTCTATTCACAGAAGGAAATACAGAGACAAAGTGTAGAGCAGAGATTGAAGGAAAAGTCATCCATAGACTGCTCCACCTGGAGATCCTACTTCCCATTCACAGTCACCAAACCCATATAACATTGTGAATTCCAAGATATGCATGCTGACAGGATCCTGATATATAGCTGTCTCCCGATAGGCTCTGCCAGAGCCTGAGAAATACAGTCAGATGTTCACAACCATCTGAGAACAGGGTCTTCAAAGCAGGAGTTATAAAAAGGACTGAATAAGCTGAAAAGGTTAAACCTTCAGACGCCCCCCCCCCCCAGTAACTAGACACTAAAACACCAACCAAATGAGTACCCATACAGGAAATCATGGATCTAGAGGCATATGTAGCAGATGATGGCTTTATCAGGCATCAGTGAGAGCAGAAACCTTTGGCCTTGTGAAGGCCCAATGCCCCAGTGTAGTATAATGCCAGGGCAGGAAGGTGGGAGGGAGAGAGTGGGAGGGTTGGTTGGAGAACACTCTCATAAAGGCAGGGTTGGGAATCGGATAGGGGGGTTCAGGAGGGGAAACAAGGAAAGGGGATATCATTTGAAATGGAAGTAAAGAAAATTTCCAATTAAAAAACAGAATTAGTATAAATTGGTCAGTTTTAAAGCTTAACTTATGTTGTTCTGTGTCTCAAGTTGTATCCTCCAAGGTAGCAAACCACTCCTCCAATCTGCCAAAGTGCTAAAACCTACCCAATGCTCTTTGATTTTTTATAAATATCACGAGATTATACTGCCCCTATACAACTTCCCTGCATAAATAGTAATCCACAGAGATCTTAGCTAGGCCTTTAAAATAAACATTTTTAGATCATTTTATTGGATAAACTCTGTATTTGCATGTCAAGTGTTACTCGCTTGTCCCCCTCTTCTATCTTCCCCCTCTCCTCCCCTTGCTTCTATGAAGGTGCTCCCTCTCCCAACCACCCTCTCCCACCTCAGCACTCTGGCATTCACCTACACTGGGAAAAGGAGACTTCACTTGACCAAAGGCCTCTCCTCCCACTGATGCCAGACAGTGTCATCCTTTGCTCCATATGCAAGTGGAGCCATGGGTCTCTCCATGTGTACTCATTGGTTGGTGCTTTAGTCCATGTGATCTCTGGGATGTTTGGTTGGTTGATATTGCTGTTTTTTCCAATGGGGTTGCTAGCCCTTTCAGCTCCTTCAATCTTTTCTCTAGCTCCTCCATTGAGGTCCCTTTGCTCAGTCTGATGGTTTGCTGCAAGCATCCTTGTCTGTATCAGTGTGGTTTTGGAAGAGCCTCTTACGAAGCATCAATATCAGGCTCTTGCCAGTAAGACTTCTTGGCATCAGCAATAGTGATTGGGTTTGGTGGCTGCATATGGGTGGATCACCAGCTGAGGCCATCTCTGTACGATGTTTCTTTCAGTCCCTGCTCTTCTATTTGTCTCTGTTTTTATTTCTGTAAGTATTTTATTCTCCCTTCTAAGAAGGACTGAAGCATCCACATTTTGATCTTCCTCATTTTTGAACTTCATAAGGTCTGTGAATTTTTTCTTGGGTATTCCCAGCTTTGGGGGCTAGAATCTGCTTATCAGTGAGTGGATACCGTGTAAGTTAATTTGTCACTGGGTTTCCTCGCTTAGGACCATATTTTCTAGTTCCATCTATTTGCCTAATAATTTCATGAAATTATTGTTTTTAATAGCTGAGTAGGACTCCATTTTATAAATGTACCACAATTTCTGTATCCGTTCCTCTGTTGCAGGACATCAGGGTTTTTTTCCATCTTCTGGCTATGATAAATAAGGCTGCTATAAACATGGTGGAGCATGCGTCCTTGTTATATGTTGGTGTGTCTTTTGGGTATATGCCCAGGAGTGATATAGCTAGGTCCTCAGGTAGTACTATGTCAGAATTCTGAGAAACTGCTAGGCTGATTTCCAGAGTGGTTGTATCAGCTTGAAATCCCAACAACAATGGAGGAATGTTCCTCTTTTTCCACATCCTCCGCAGCATCTGCTATTACCTGAATTTCTGATCTTGGTCATTGTGACTGGTATAAGGTGTAATATCAGGGTTACTTTGATTTACATTACCCTGGTGACTAGGGGTGATGAACATTTCTTTACATGCTTCTCAGCCATTTAATATTCTTCAATTGAGAATTCTTTGTTTAGCTCTGTTTCTCCATTTTGTAATGGATTATTTGATTCTCTGGAGTCCAACTTCTTGAGTTTTTTGGATATGTTGGATATTAGCCCTCTATTAGATGTAGGATTAGTAAAAATCTGTTTCTAATTTGTGGGTTGCCATTTTATTCTATTGAGAGTGTTCTTTGCTTTACTGAAGCTTTGCAATTTTGTTGATACTTTGTCTTAGAGCATAAGTCACTGTTGTTCTGTTCAAAAAAATTTCCACTCTGTCTATGTTTTCTAAGCCCTTTACCATTTTCTGTTCTATTAATTTCAGGGTACCTGGTTTTATGTGGCAGTATTTGATCTACTTTGATTTTAGCTTTGTACAAGGAGATAAGAATGGATCAATCTGCATTCTTCTGCATGCTGACTGCCAGTTGAACCAGCACTATTTGTTGAAGATGCTCTTTTTTTCCCATCGAATGTATTTAGCTCCTTTTTCAAAGATCAAGTGACCATAGACATTTGGATTCATTTCTGGGTCTTTAATTCTGGGTTTTTGTTTTTGTTTTTGTTTTTTTTTTTTTTTTTTTTTAATTTACCTGCCTGTCTCTGTAACAATACCATGCAGGTTTTTTTTTTTTTTTTTTTTTCCAGGATTGATCTGCATTACAGCTTGAGGTCAGGGATATTGATTCACCCAGAAGCTCCTGTATTGTTGAGAATATTTTCAACTATCCTGGTTTTTCTGTTATTCCAAATAAATTTCTGGATTGCTAAACCTTTTTACCCAAATGTTCTTGTTACTATGTGCAGGTAAAGTCCAATCTACAGAATGCAGAGTGCCTGGAAATAGAATCACCTACCGCTGCCCTCAGTTCTCAGACTACGCTGAGTAACTGCTCTTAGATCTTCTGGACAAATCCAATCAGCAGTGCTCTTTGCTACAACTCAATGGAGACCTCATTCGGTATTCTCCAAGTTGGCAATTTTATAGGGTGGTGGAAACTTCAGGAGTTCCATTGTCACTTAATTACTTGAGGTTGTGTCTTTAGTAGTGTCACTTAAAGGGGTGCCCTTATCTGCAATGTTAAGACAGTGTTTCTTCTTTTTCTTTCCATTGTCATGGGCCTTCAATTGCATATATAGTGTGGCCTTTCAGTACATACTGATTTTGTCTACTTAGTAACAGATCAGAAAATAAAGAAAAAGCTAGCCACAGACAGAATCTCTAAAACCAAGATCTCAAATGAACCTTTTATCTTGGGCATATTAGTTACAGGGAACATTTTTACAACAAAATCTGGCTGACTAACAAATTGTATTTTTTTATTACAGGAAGCCAAAAATATCCAAGCCATCCTTAATGTTTACATTGAGAATGGGTTCTAGATTCTCTTATTTAGCTTTACCTTCCAAACCTGCTCAGCTGCTGAAACACTCTCACAACTGTACTTATAACACGATTGGCCAACCATCAACAAAATTGTCTAAAATCCTTAGACTTTACTAAAATTTTTCCATCTTTTTATTTTAGCCAAAATCAATTTAAAGCCTTGTTCTTTACAAGTGAATAGTACTCATGTTTGATAGATTATTTTGTGTCTTTGAAAAGAAATGAATTATTCCAAGTTATACGTCTTTTTTCTACAAAATCCTAGATTTGAACCTCATCTAGATATGTCACAATCATTTTCAACAACTGTGACAATTTTGATTCCCCAATACTGACCTTTATTTCAAAGAAAGAACAATTTAACTTGTTTGAGGGTTCATTTTAATGTTGAAATATAAAATGTTTTAAATTCGAAACACTCAGTTACTTGAGGTCCTTTCTCATAAAATTATGGCATCATCTTGCCTGGGACAGTTAAATTATGTTCTTAGAAACTTTAACCCTATTTATTACTGTACTTTTTTCTGAAATTATATCTTGGTTCTTGTATTCGCTTCTTTCCTACATTGATTAAATAAATTAAATATAGGCTCAGAGGCACCAAAATGTTCTTGTGTTTCATTAATGAAAGAAAACAAAACATTTTCTTTTGGACCAATTTGCCCAAAAGTGAATCTAAGTTTGAATTTTCTACTTCTTTTCCTATGTCTTCTATCTATCTGTAGTTTATATTTTCTTTCTTGTGTATCCTTTGAATGTTGGGTGCCTATCTGAACCTGCCTGGTATCCTAACTGTGAATATGACTGTCTCTGTTGCTTGTGTCTTGGTATTGTTCCTAGCAAAGGGCTTTCTTCTGTATTTATTATAACACAAACACACACACACACACACACACACACACACACACAAAAGAATTAAATGAAGAATGAGTGATACTTTACAGAATCCCTTAAGAGAAGAATTATACAGGGATTAAATTATTTATTCCAATTGATAAATAGTCTTATCAAGAGTCGTTGTGCTGTGGTCAACATTGTTAGTGGGCACTTGTCTAAGCTCATTTTTGGTGCATTTGCTATTTTCAGCAAACGATTAACACAATATAAATACATTTGTTCACATATTGCTGAGTCACGATCATAGAAGAATACATAAAGTAAAATTACAGTTATTTGCTGGCTTAGGTTGTTAAGGTGGATAATTTATATCAACTTAACACAAGACAGAAACATTTGAGGAGAGAAAATTTCAATTGAACTAAGGTTGAAAGAATAAAAAATATAACCTAACCCCTCCAAGGACGCCAAGCTAAAGGAGCCTTAACCCCCTACCCTAGTGACTTCTGACCGCCATTGCCACCCCCACCCAGAAGACCACACAAATACAGACCTCTGAGACTATAGGGAAATGATTGGTTTGTGATTCACAGGTTTTGCAATGATTGGTTGTAACTCACAGGCTTTTGCTATAAAATGATTGGTTTTTGATTCACAGGCTTTGCCATGATTGGTGGGCTTTGTTATGAGCCATATAAAATCTGTCCGGATTCTGCCCTCGTGGTCTGCAGACCTCTACTCCAACATGGCGTACAGGTTGTGGGCCCCAAGCACGCACTGAATAAAAATCCTCTTGCAGTTTACATCAAGACCGTTTCTCGTGAGTGATTTGGGGTGGGAGGTGCAGAGAACTCCGACCCGGGAGTCCGCCCTTTCAAGGTCACCATCAGACTGACATGTAGGCAAATCTGGGAGGCATTTTCTTAATCAGTGATGAATGTCGGGAGAACCCAGCTCTTTGTTGGTGGCGCCACCCATAGGTGGCTCTGGGTTTTATGAGAAAGCAGGCTGAGCAACTCATAAGGAGCACATTTGCCCATCAAAATTTCTTCAGTTCCTCTTTCCAGGTTTCAAACTTAATTTCCTGTTCTGATTTCACTTCATTTTGGCCCATAAACTGAAACATAAAATAAATCTTTCTTCTTTATTTAGCTATTGGTCATGGTGTTTTATCACAGCGATGGAGACCCTAATTGAGACACTTCTGAAAACTGATAACAATGGAAGAACCAAGGCAAGAAGGCTCGATCATTACATCGATCTCTTAAAGTCAGGTTCAACAAACAGGACTACACAGCAGAGCATCAATCTTAAGTCTCAAGTAATCTCACAGTTAATTAACTCAACTGTGAATCCAGCAAAGCTTCCAGTCCCATAGACTATATAAGATATTTTCAGAAAATTGTATTGCTAATACTTCCTTTCTACATCATAATTGTGTTTTTCAGGTTCAGTAAATGATTCATTTAATATAGAACTACAAATTTGAACCTCCTCTTACTGATCCAAACATACTTCTTTTCCTTCCTTACTCAGTTATCATTAAACAGTTATTGCTACCTTCACATATGCAGAAGTATAATTACTAATAAAGCATACTGTCAACCTTCTTTGGGCTCACACAATGGGGAAAGATTGAAAAAAAAAACATACAAGACTGCTGTTTAGAGACATTAATTTCATGATGTCAGGAAGAGTATTAGTGTTGATTAGTAAAACATCTCACTGTATCAGTGAATCTACTCTTAAACTCTAAGGAAAATGGCATTTTTCCTATTTCCTTCAAGTCACTATGATCTTTTGTCTCATACACTTCAGAAGAGAGCTTCCTCTGTTGCAGTAAATATTAAAAAATAAAAATCTATTTATCTCTTTACTGGCCCTGAGGTCTCACTCTTCAGGCCCATCCCTCATACGGAGCTCCATGCACCTCTGGAGACCAGTCTGAGCTGTCAACATAGCCCAACTCTTCTGCAAAATTTCCTTCCCTTGTCAGTTTTCTACCACCTGTTCTCTGCCTCTGTCCTGGGGTATTTCTGTACCCCAAAATCTCACACAAACACAACTCTACAGCCTGATAGTTTTCATACAGGTATACATATTCAACTCTCAGTCCACAAATTCTCTACACAACAAGATTGCATCAAATAGACAAAGATACGAACTGCCCTACTATATGAGATATTAGACCTGTAAAATCTTTAATGCTCATAGCTTTTTAACACCAATAAACCCCACCTGGGTCCAACTGGTTCTTGAGAAGCTCCGTGTTGCCAGGATATCTAACCTACATCCTCTGACCTCCTTTGACCTTTCAGCCCCCTCCACCTACCTTGCATTGGCCAGTCACTGGCTTTCCTTTATTTGCTAGCCAGCGCTTCTTATAGAAGTGTAATTAACATTAAAATGCAAACAGCTTCAGGACAATATACATTCCTCCCATCTTTGACCTACCTATCTCCTATTGCTGAACTTATGTAAATTATGTGTAAGCTTAATCAAAGTCAGGACTTGTATTTTCCTCTTACTGTGGTCAAAAGGGAAAAATTGATGTCCTCTCCTGTGTATTCATTCCACTCACTGCAGGTGGTTAAATGTGGTTATCTTCTGATTGCCTCTGGAATCAATGAAAACCATACCTCTGATTGGGTCTGTTCTGGTACTTCCTAAGATTAACTTAGTTGGGAAGAACTTTGCCTCACTAATCACCACCTTCTGGTGATGGGTAGATTTTGAGAGGTCTGAAGTGTCCTTTTAGATTGCCCATATTTTCATCAATTCTGTTGTCCAGGCTGCTGCCATTCTTCACTGTCATCAGAACTCAGCTTCTTCCAACAGATATTGAATCCACCAGCTCTCTGAGCATCTGTGCTTTTGGCACTAGATGGTAACTGTTGAAGAATCCAAGCTCAGGCTGAGATGCCACTATCTCAGCTTCTCCAAAGTCCAGACAGCCATTCTTGGACTACCAAACCTCTATCATGTACATCAGAATAGTATATCCACTTGATATATATTTGTTCTATCAGTTCTGTTTCTCTAGAGATACATAACTAAGTTGTCCTTCCTCCTCTTCATCAATACTTTATTCTCATCAGAAAATTAAAAATATAATCTCTTAATTCCTTTGTAACTCCTTCTTCCTGAAAAGGCTTTTCTTTGATATCTGATATTTGTTTGTGTCTTCAAGAAATTAAGAAGTCCACCTTGGCTAGCACTATTAATAATTCCTTTCTTCATGTTTACTGTCCCCATACTCTTCTAGCTTTCTTGAATATTAGTGTCACAAACTAATCAATGCAGTCTGTGCTTCTCATCCCACTCCTCATTAAAACTGTAGCTTCATGATGGGAAGAGTTCCCAGTTCTCTATGCTGGGCACAGGGCAGGCACTGGTAAATGACTTTCCTGAATGAATAAATGAAGAAAGATACATAGTATTTGCTCATGTTCAATTACTGGGGAATGACTATATCAATGGTTTTTCTCTTTGCTATGTTCCTTAGTACATTATTGTAAATATTTGTTTTAAACACTGTTGTAAATGTATTCTCTAGTAGCGCTCAATTTAAGTGTTTATAAAATATTATGAAAATGTTAAAACCTTATTAACAGTAGAGTCCTAAAAGCCTCCAGAAAGCCCAAAAGATTTCATTTTGTATTTATTTCTTTTATTTTCTTTTCTTTTTTTCTTTTTCTTTTTTAAAAGTATGGCAAGAAATAGAAGCATTAGGAGATATTGAGCTCTCTCTTTTGCCTTTACATGCAAAGGCAAACTATATGTAAGGAAATATAGACGAGTTACTGAAGTAAAAAGGAGAAAGCAGATGTAAGGAAGCTGGAATGAGCCCCCCCCCCCATTAACTAGGAGGAGTGTTTGACTTTTGCCTAAGGTAGCATGGGTAATTAAAGATTGTGTGATACATTTCAGTATCCTGAGTTTCCTTCCAGTTTCAATATTCAATTCAATTGCCGTAAGGCAAGGTGGACTTCAAAGAAAAATGATACCTTCTGCAGATATCTTCAGATATGAGATTAGCACATTTTAAGAATTAAGCAAATTGGTACATGATCAGATCTATAATATTACAAGCTTGGAAAGGGCATTTGATAATATAATCAGGCAGAGAGGATAATAAAACTCTTAAAGGTTTCACTGTGATGAGGAGTTTTCGCTGTTCCTCTTGTCTGTTTGTGAATTCACTGTACATACTATCAGTAGAAGCTACCTGTTCTGAATCCAGTTGTCCATTCCAATTTACCATATCCACACAGACATATTTACTATCTTTCAAAAGTAATGTTTTGCTCAAATGCATAAAGTTATCTTTTAGTGTTCTTTTCTCCAGGCAAACTAGGCCAACTGCATTATCTTTCCTGCACAGACTGTGCATTCCAACCATAACAGAGCCCTTGGACTTTCCATTTCTTTTCTTACGTTCAGAAAAATTTAGAATAATAATTTTCAAAATGTTTAGATGTTACATGGTGCAGACCAAAAGCTACTTCTTTCAGAAAGTGACAGAAGCCTGGATTCCAATCTTGCTTCAAATATTGATTTGTGAGGCCTTGCACTAAAAAAATAAAACCCACTACAAAAGCCTTGCTTTCTCAAAAGCCAAATCAGAATCATTTCTTTTTATCTAACAGATTTTTATTAAAGGTAGGAAATGTAGTCACTTAACATATTTCCCAATACTAATAGCACAAATGAAAATCCAATTTAAAAAAAAATTAATTAACTCTTACAATATGGAGAACTGAATCTAGGTCTCATGCATATATGCCAGCACTCTGCCACAAAACCACATGTCCATGCCAGGTATAGAAGGAAGCTATGAGGAAGCATATTTAGGCATTACACTGAGACTCTCAATTCCCTGTTTAGACTGTTATAAGCTATGAAATAAAATATGATGCTCTCAACTATTTATTGGGCATGTTTTATTATTTAAACTTGCACTGCCCTGTTCTTCCCTACATTAGAGACAGTAATTGGGAACAGAAGGGAATTTAAATAAATACTAGTTAACTGCTAGTCTCCATTTAAGCTCTTTTCCATTTCCAATGTGGCTGCATTTTGAATGCGTGGAATTAAACATAAGTGGGTGTACATTCAAAAGAAATCCGCAGAGCTGGGGTTGTGGAATGTTACATAATCAGTGTTTAGTGCCTGGTTTCCTTCCAAGCATGCTAAAAATGTAATCAACCAATGAGATACAGACAGGTATAGAGTCTGGAGTTTCTCTTTCACAGAGTTCTCCCACCCCCACCGGCACACACATGCTTCATGTTTGCCTATTTGTTTTTTGTTGAATTCATTATTGAAATGAAGTCTTTATATTTTTTTTTAGGTTACATTAAGCCTGAAATAAAATCTAAAAGCTTATTTCTTAAAATATGGTAGTACAAAAACTTAAGCCACACATTAATCTGAGGAACTTTCAAAATTTAATGACTTTCAGTGTGGAAAGTGCTGGAGCAGTTAGCAGTTATTGGTCTTCTACCTGTTCCTGGAGCAAGCCTGAATAAAAGCTTTTGACCTTTCTTTCCCTCCTGAGGCAGGGAAGTGCCTTTTCAACTCTGCAAAAACTCCTCCTGAGGCTAAACACCTGACACACATTTTCTAATATCCACATTTCTGACTGTTTGCCCTAGTTTACTTTTTTTTTATCATGAAATTGCTTACAGTCACCCAAATAATAGTTTCCTGAAATCTTAAATGTCTAAAAAAATAAATTAAAAGAATTTTTTCCTACACTTGTACTCAAATAAACATTAAAGAAAAAAAATCCTGTTAAAGGATTTTTGGTTGCAAGTAACAGGAAATTTCTTCAAACTACCTGAAACACTGTGGAAAGGTAGCATTCTCTAACACCTGTCACTTTAGGGGTGATAGGAAATCTTAGGGTAAAAGGGTGTTTCTTGAGGTACGACTCCTATTAAGTCTCTTATAAAGAACAAACATAAAAGAAGGATAGGGCATCTGCTGCCATCCCTAGTTCCTTTCCTATACAGTCTGTTTTCCAGTCTTTTAAGGTCCGGTTTGACCCAGCAGCTGAGAGACTGATACTATATTTTAACACTTCAGATTTTACATTCCCATTTTTTTTGGAAGTCCAGGTTTCTGCCTTCCAGAGGTCACCTAGAGCACAGAGATCAGACCACAGGAAGTCTGTAAGTTATGTTCCATCATGACCTTATTTTATTTGATCATTACATAGAATTTAGGTTAGTGACATGCTGTCTCATTCCTCACAATTATTTCTGTATGAAACAAGATCACTTAAGTGGGGGAATTTATGATATTGATCTCTCAAAAATATTATCATGAAGAACAATTATGAAAAAAAAAAAACTTCCAGCAATGAGAGGCTAGTTACTACAATCTATTACATTAGAATGTCTCATTGTTTTAAACAAAACCTCCCAGAACAGTCACCATAGGACGCATACAAGGTAAGAATTCTGGTTAGTTAATGATTTATATTGAGTTATTTATGCTCACCATGTATTTCTTCTTGGTAAAGTCATAAAATTCAAATGATGCTTGACTCATTTATTGAAGCACTTCCCCGGGGGTTCTGGACGACCATGGCCCCGTGTAACTTCTGTTTGTTTTCCTGACAATCTGTCAATATGCCACCAGAAGTTATGAAAATCCTTTTGCACTGTACCTGACATCTTTAAATGAGATGATGGAAAATGACGATCCTTAAGTCAACAGCATTCAAAAGGTAGCTAATTAGATTTTTAAGTCTTTAGGGGATGGAGGATTTAAAAGTCAGACATCAAAAATTATTAAAAGAAAAGAGATTGACAGCTCTGTCCACAGCCTTTATTGATTATAATAAGATATTTATAAATCACAAGACATGAGAAAACAGTATTACCACTTACAGGGTGTTGTGTTATGGAAACTATTTTTTGGGGGACCATGGAAATAAAATGTTTTAGATCTTCAGGATCATAGATCCAAGGATAAAGGTAGTCTGAGTGTATCATGAACATTGTCTATAGGAGATTACCCACTGGAACCGTTAGTTAGGTGCTACTTTAAAATGTGGTGCAGACATCTGACTTGCTAAGAAACTACAGCAGGTAATTTAGCATCAAGAAATGGATGTTTCCTAGTAGGGGAATAACTACAGTCAGCAAAAAAGAGACTGTGTTTCTTGGAAGAGACTATGGTTTTATAGTGTCTAAAAATAACAGATTTCCAAATATGTTTTTAGTCTTTATATGGAATTCTCTTAAACCTTAAAAAGAGAGAAAAAAGAAGCCTAGTATTTATGTGTTATCATCTTGAGTTACAAAATGAAGGGAGTGGATGGAGGGAAAAGGAGGTGGGTGTTATAAAAAATACTTTCAGCTTGAGAGAAATATTTTTTCTAAAAATATATTATGTTTTCCATTATGTAATTTACAAATATGGATTTAACTGCACAAAGATTCAATCTGAAGGCAAGAAGGAGGCATAAATTGCTTTTTAAATTTAATACGGGATGGAATTTAAAGATATACTTGTCAATTTCTTTAAAATTTGGCGGAATGACTTCAGGAGAAGCAAAACTTGTGGAACTCTGTAACCTGTGCAATTCTGTACTCTACATCCACTGTGAACGTACTACTGAAATGTGTGCAGAAGGCTCTGTGTGATGGGATAATAGCAAACCAGAAAGACCTTGAATAAAATGATCTCCTCCTCCCAAAAAAACAATAAAGACAGGATTCTTCAGATTTAGCATTTTCAGGATGTAAAGGTGGAAAACATGCTTTCTTCATTCATTTCTCGTAGTTCTATGTCTTCAAATATTGCACACAAAGTACATACCTTGTTGTGACCATGGTTCACTTTTCTGAAGTCAAACTTCAATAGCAAAGGATAGATAGACAGTTCCAACTGCTGCATCTGATAAAGAGGATGCAAAACAAAGTATTTTGAAATTGCAACAATAAAAGAATAAATAAGACAGCGACTTTAAAATGATAAATATAAGCCTGGAGATATAGCATAGTGGGTAAGTTCTTGCTATGCCAGCATGAGTTTGATAGTATTCATTGAAGAAGCCAAGGGCACTCATATACTCATCAATGTTTCATTGCTCTGCAGAGTCATCATGACAGAGACAACCGTCATAAAGTAAAAAAAACATTTGATTGGGGCTGCCTTACAGACAGAGATCTTTAGGCCATTGTCACCAAGATGTGAAGCATAGACACACATAGGCTAACATGGTGAAGAAATAGTTTGAGAGTCCCTCATCTAGATTTGCAGGAAGAGAGTGTCACTGAGCCTTGCTTGAGCATTTGAAACATCAAAGCCCACCTTAGTGACACACTTACTCCAACAAGGTCACACCTACCCCAACAAGGCCAAAACACTTAATGCCAGCCCATGACCATGTAAATATATGTTCCTCTGGGGGCCATTCTTTTTCAAACCCCCACAGGTATTGTCTATTTATAATCTTGTGTGGATGGGTTTCTGGGACTTGCTGCCTTACAATCCTGAAAACATTCTCTAAGCTCAAAACTCAAAACAAAACAATAAGAAAGAAAGCAAAAGGGGAAAATATTCTATGTTGATTACTGGCCATACTCACGTGCACTGATGAACTCATACACCTACACACACAATGCACAACATGCACATAGAAAAACATATAAATGCGAAAGACTATGAAAAGGTGTTCAATATAGTACTCTGTCAGAGAACAGTAAACTAAATAATGAAATATTGTTACACCCTAGGATAAACAAAATCCTAAACACTGACAAACTTGTTTTCCCATTTAAAAATAGTTTTTAATTGAAATAAAATTACTTTATATTCTTCCTTCATTTTCCCCTCTTTAGATTCTCCAAGGTACATTCCCTCCACCTTTCCTATTCCTTGACTCAAACTCAAATTTCTATTATCATTATGATTGTGTGTGTGCATACACACAAAAATAAAAATATAACATGCCGACTCCACTTTTGTTGTTTGTATATTTCAGGGCTGACCGTTCTGCATTGTACAACCAATAATGGGTCTTATCCTTTGGAGAAACTAATTCTCTGTGCAGTCACTGGTTGCCTATAGTTCACCATCTAAGCCTGAAACCTCAAGAAAATGTCTGCCTTCCATGTTAATATTTACACTGATATTTCTATCTGGTCAATCTTATTTACGCAGTCATTTCTCAGAAGTGCTGCTTTACTGTTTTCTGGTGTTTTAGGTTTTACATTCTGTTGTTTTTGCTCCCAGCTGATTTTATTCTCTGAGCCAAAAATGCTGGAGCTGTGTGATCCATTAATTTCTGCATTTTGTTCTTTTTGACTTTTGATGATGATCACCATTGGCTATAAGGAGAGAATTCTTTCATAAGGGGCTGTGGCTGCATTTATTAGTAGCTTTAAAAATAGAGTAGAATGTAGTAAAAATTTATGTTGGTCCAGCGAAGTGCTGGCTGTAGATTCATTTCTAATGCCCATGACCTCACTAGCCCTGTCAACCTGACTAGCTTTTGAGGACCAGGCATGGGGAGCAGGCTGTAAGTCCCATTGAATAGCTGTTGGTTGATAAGTGAGCAGCATTTCTTACACCTTACAGACAGCACGTTGATAATTGGTTTCTTTCATACATTTGCAGCTAGGTAGGGCTGTTTAATGTCTTCCCATTTTTGAAAGCTTTCATACTAGCTTTTGGTACCATGGAAGGTAGACTACATGTAAGTTGTATTCATGTTAGATCCAGTTTAAATCCTCAGAGTCTTTGTGTAATGTCTTCAGCAATAAAGTCTCCACCCTCAACTTCTTAGGAGTCACTTGGACTACCCTGACCAACCACTTGAAAGGAGGCTTATTGTGTCCAGTAATAAAATTTTTCTTGTCTATGGTTCTTTGTGGGAATAATTGACTTACAATTTTAAATGCTGGTGATGATGTGTAGAGACACGATTCATCGTTCCTTAACATGTAAGATATTAAGAATTCTTCTCTCTCCTGAAAGATTCTTTGCCAGGTCTTTGCAGAGCTGAACATAGTTTTGACATGATACACTGTGGTGATTCTATTTGGTAACTATCCATGCAGATACATTAGAAACCAATGTCTACTCAAAAGACACTACTCATAAATGATTATACCCAAAACAGACAATCATTAGATACAAAACCAAGATGTTCTTCAAAGGTAAAGGGCTAAGCAAATTTTGGGACATCCATACAATGCAATATTACTCTAAATAAATTAGCAATTCACCTTCAAGTAAATAAAATCTACAGATAAGTCTTAAATGCCTATTTTAAGGACAGAAATCCAGTCTGAAGTGACTACATACTCTTGACTTTTCGAGTATATGAGGTTCCTGTGCACAGATATAAATACTAGAAACACCAGAAAAGTTAAATGTACATGCTTGGCTTTTCAGAGGAAGGAAGTGCCAACCTGTTTCCTATCCAAAATGCTAGGATGGTTGCATTTTACATCCTGATGATCTTTTGCTATCTCTAGGCTCATGCATCACCTGAATTCTCTAGAATACTGTGTTTGATGATCCTAGACTTTTCCTCATAGTTCCTCAGAATTACCTCTTAGTAAAAACCATCTTTACGTGAAATGTCACTTTTGTTTTACAACAGCCTAAGTAGCTTCTGTGTTGTCTTAGGACCAAGCTGATCTTGACTCCCACAGGCTATTATGATAACCTTTGTCATCTTCCCTCAACTTGAGCGCTGTTTCTCAGTTCTTTTTCTACAGTACCCATCCTTATGGAAGAAAACATGTTACTTTGTATAAAATTTCAATGTAAACATATCTTAAGTTTTGTTGTACCACACAATTGAGATACTCTTCATCAGGAAACTTTGAAAAATTTTGCTGCACTTAAATATGGCAAAAAAAAAAAAAAAAAAAAAAGCCCTGACTCACGGACTGGTGTCAGACTGTAGGTGTTTGAACCAGCTTACTTAAGCTGGGTTGGCTCAGAATTCCTTTTTGCTCTTCTGGTGCCTTTTTCTGTTGGCTATAATATGTTCAGGGACCCCCAAAGCAGCCAACTATACCTTATTCCACTGTACAAAAAAAGATCAAAATGATAGAGACAATGAAGCTACAGAGGTCATAGTTTCTGTAGCTGGGGTTAAGCCTTATGGATAAGAACAGGCAGAGCACAGGTTGTTTTCCAGTCAGTGAAAATATCGAATAGGATATAATAATGATATTCTCCACCTGTCTAAGCCCATAGAGAAGGTGAACACATGTGGTACTTAACATATAATATATGGACATTTGGTCTTAACTGTAGAGAATATAACACATGGAATCAAGATGCAACAGTGGGAAAACTCACCAACCCTCCCACTCTTTCCCTCTCCAATTGACTCTGCCCCCTCTCAATACTTCAGCTCCCAGTGGTCCTTCCCTTCTTTCATGTTGAATATGTTCTGCTTTCCCTCTAATTACATATTAGCTGGATTGTAAAATAGGCTTCTGTATGAAATTCTACCTACCCTTCGTTTTGGTCATTCTCCCCATTTCTTCACAGCACACTCCCCTGCCTAAGCATTTTAATTCACAGTTACCCAAATATCTACTTTAGTTACATTTACATGTTTTATCTGTCTTCCTTTAATTGTCCCCTTAAGTCACCTCCTTAGTTTCTGGACTTTCGACTGTCTGTCAAGTTAAACACACAAAATATTAAAGACTGGAAGCTAAAATCTGAATTAGAGAGAACAAATAGTGCTTGTCTTTCCGGGCCAAGGCCAAGTTATAGTTACAATTTCTGAAGGGATTTGTCTTTTTACCCAAATATGACTATACCACAGCCTTGTCTGAATATGATCAATTATGCTGAATTTGGAAGATCATGGCTTACATGTTACTAGGAGTATTTTCTACTTTTTTACTATAATAACTTGTCACAAATTAAATATATATATGTATGTATATAGATGAGAGTATTATAATCTTCATATAACTATGTCATAAACTTAGGATGTATAAAAATATACTTATGTGCTCCTTGCCATCATCTAATTGATGGTTAATGTAAAATTTTAATTGAATTAGAATTGTATCAGTTTTTCTCTTTCCTTTATTTCTTCGGCCCCCTTCCAGATTCTCTCTCTCTCAGACTCCTCCCATCTTCCCATCCTCCCATCCTATGTCCTCCCATTCTCAAGTTAATAACCTCCTTTTCTTTGGTTATCATTGTTATATGCATGCATGCTTATCTACATGCATGTACAAATGTATAAATACAACCTCTTAAATACATTTTTATGGTTCATGTGTATACGTTTTGAGGGCTGAATATTCTGTCCTGGGCAAACAATAAAGGGTTTATCTCTGAGAGAAATTAATTCTCCTTCTCCCAGGGTCATTAGTTTCCTGTAGTTCTTTTTCTGTGTTAGGATACCATGATACATGGTAGATATATTTGTATACCTGTCCTTTTTTTTTCTAAGCAGCTTATAAAACCTAGCCATCTATTTCAAACTATCTAAGTATGTTTATTACACTTTGTTTCCAAATTCTAATTACAGTCATTAAACAATTTTTAAGTGTGATTCAATGTGCTTAAACAATGGGAGAAAATATTTTTATAATATCCTTTACAACAAAATGGGTAACTATAATACTTTGAGGTTTGGTAACTCTGAGGTTAATGACATCATTAAAGACCCAAGAACGGAAATCTAACTTTATCTATCATTTCCCTCTACAAACCTCTGTAATGTTTTTAATTACCAGGCCACTCCTCATTGTCTCAAGATGGCTGCAGATAGCTTTAGGAGTTATGGCTCTACACAACAAAGATTGAGAAAAAGGAAACGACTATGACTACCCATTTGTAAGACATAAAAGATGATCCTTGCAGATGCTGGGTCTGTTTCCTTTATTTATAAAAATTTGCACTCTGAAGCACTACTGCATATGTTACTGCACATGTTCCAAATGCTTGGGAATAAGTCCAGAAACTATCCTTTCAGTTTAGATCATGGATCATCAAATATTATAATTTTCCAGAGAGTAAATATTTTAGCATTGGTAGGCACCCTAGGTTTCTACAATATTATTCATTTTATCACGTTTTAACAATGCCTAGCTTAAGGGATTTAAAAATAACCTGACAGCATGTACATATTGGGTTATAAGGGGTAGCCACACAATTCCAGATCTAGACAGTAAAATTTCACAGAAATTTGATCATTTATATGATGTTTGATGTTTTATTATAAGTCTGACTTAATTTAACAAATGTGTATATAGCACTTTTGATGCATCGGGCACAATAACAACTGTGGATTCACGAACTTGGAAACAGATAAGGTTTGCTCTGTTTCACACAGACTGCTAAACTGAAAAAGATTGTATAGAGTCACCAAATATACTCTTTACACTAGATATCTCCATCATTATAGATTCTCCTGAAACAGAAAATGCTTTCTTTTGGAAAGTCCATATTCAGAAAAACACATTTCATGGTAAGTTCTCATTTTGGTTGACTAACTTTCTTATCTTCAAATAAGATACTGTGTGCAAACTGTGTTCTCTTTTTATTATCTTTGCTGAGACTTTTTTTTTTTTAATTATCTCAAGGTGCTCCTTCTTTGTGTTTTGATTTCCTTCATTGCACATACTGAAAACATTTTCTATCTGTATCTGGAAAACCATTTTTATAAAGCATTTTAAATTGTATTTTTAGCTTGCACAAAGCTTAAGTCC
The DNA here is from genome assembly GCF_963924665.1 of Micromys minutus. NCBI lineage: Eukaryota > Metazoa > Chordata > Mammalia > Rodentia > Muridae > Micromys > Micromys minutus. Next base: position 28,587,424 of record NC_137982.1, on the reverse strand, counting down.
AGGTGGATCAAGAACCTCAACATAAAACCAGAATCTAATAGAAGAGAAAGTGGGAAAGAGCCTCAAACACATTGGCACCGCAGGAGATTTTCTGAGCAGAACTCCAGTAACTCAGGCTCTAAGATCAACAATTGATAAATAGGACCCCATGAAACTGAAAAACTCTGTAAGACAAAAGACACAGTCAAATCATAGGACAAATATGCTAAATACAGATTGGCAAAAACATCCTCACTAACCCCATATCTAATAGAGGGCTAATATTCAAAGTATATAAAAAAACTCAAGAAGCTAAACCCCCTAAAAAACAAACAAACAAACAAAAACCCAAAATAATCCAATTTTAAATAAATGGCTTACAGAGAATTCACAAGAAAAGAATCTCTAATGGTTGAGAAGAAATGACCCTGAGATTCCAATTTACTCCAATCAGAATGGCTAAGATCAAAAACTCAAATGCAGCACATACTGCTAAGGATGTGGAGAAAGAACACTTCTCCATTGCTGGCAAGATTGTAAATTGGTATAACCACTCTATAAATCAATCTGGTGGTTCTTCAGATAATTAGAAATAGTTCTACCTGAAGACCCAGGAATACCACTCTTGGGCATATATCCAAAAAATGTCCCACCATACCACAAGGACACATGTTCCACTATATTCTTAGCAGTTTTATTTGTAATAGCCAAAAGCAGGAAACAACCCAGATATCCCTCAACTGAAGAATAAATACAGAAATTTTTATTTATGTATTTATTTATTTATACAGAAAATGGTTTGTTTACACAATGGAATACTCTTTAGCTATTAATATATATAGCAGGCAAATGGATGGTATAAGAAAATATCATCCTGAGAAAAATAAATGAGACCCAAAAGGGCATACATTGTATGTACTCACTGATAATTGCTTATTAGCCAAAAAGTACAGAATACCTGGGGTACAACTTCCAGACCATAAGAAGTCTAACATGCAGAAAGGCCCAAGTGAGAATGTTCCAATTACACTTAGAAGGGGAAAGAAAATAATCACAGGTGGCAGAGAAAGGGAGAGACCTGAGTTGGAAAGGGAAGACAGAGAAAAGGGCAAAGGTATAGGTTTGGGATAGGACTAAAGCAAAGCCCAGAGTACCTGGAGAATGAATGGAAGTATGTAGCCTCGGGAGTGAGGATGGGACATGGGAGGACCCTCTAGAATGTACCAGATACCTGGGAGTTGAGAAATTCTCAAGACTAAATGGGGGTGACTTTAGCCAAAATGCCCAACATTGGGGATGGAGTCTTCCTTCAGTAAACAAAAAGGGTCTCAAGTAGAGGGACTTGGTTACTAACACACAGTTAAAATTTCTGACCCAGAATTGTTCTTGTATAAAAGAATTATAGAGACAAAAATGGAGAAGAGACTGAAGGAAATTCTGTCCATTGACCGGGCCCAACTTGGGATCCATCTTTGAGGGCACCAATGCCTGACATTATTACTGATGTTCTGATGTGCTTATAGATGGGAACCTAGCATGGCTATCATCTGAGAGGCCCTATCAGCAGCTGACTAAGCCAGAGGCAGATACATACACATAACCATTGGTCTAAAATTGGGGACCACTTGGGTTAAATAAGGAGAAGGATTGAAGAGGCTGAAGGGGAGGGCTACACCACAGGAAGACCAGCTCCCAGACCCCAGGGAGCTCCCAGAGACAAAGCCGAAAGCCAGGATTATAATAGGCTAGCCAGAGGCACATCGTTGTGCAGTCATTTATCCCCACCACTATTTTTAAGTATAACTTGCCCCATCACCTGCATTAATTTTGGGTGTTTGGTGCCTATTTGATTTTTGCAGAATTATACTGTTCTCGTTCCTTACAGACACTTTTTCTACCTTAAGGATAGTCTTAACAAACTCAAAAATATTTACCCAAAGTATGACATAGCCCTGCCTGACACTGACCCTAAGACTGTGGTTCAAGAACCTCCTTGTTTCATTTTTTGCTCATTGCAACAGAGAACATCCCACATCCCAATTACACAAGTTCCAGAATTGCCAGAAGCTCTTTTTCCTTCCATCCCTAATTTGCAATTCTCCAGCTATCTTCAGATCTCAGTTTTCTTGTAGAGCTTTATCAGACACAGCCAACAACAACCAGCTCATGCCAGTAACATACTGTTTTGAAGCCCTTTTCCCTAAAGCTACAATGCTTTATAGAACAGAAAGTGCCTTCAAAATCATCTGCTGCAAAAATGGTACTAAATATTTTGCCACGGTATAACATTTTTCCAGTTTACAAAAACAGTCTGCCTTTATTTAGTGCCCAACAAAACCTGTATCACAAACATATGGTAGGCAGTTTGCTGCAATAGACTAGGAGGTTTCACATATACTTTCTAATGAGGACATTTTTCTAAGTGGACCTTTCATTTAGTGGATGTGTTCCTCATAAGCTGTCCTCTGGCTAAAGCTGTAATGACATTTGGGATTCTGACTGTCTGGTGTAAGGCCTCATTCATCCTGAAGGCCAAGTCTCTGGCTTAGGGCTGGTTTAAGGACAGGGAACTACGCAGGGAAACTAAATGAATCATTTGTTATCTTCAAAAGTGTTCACATATATGTGACTTTTAGATGTTAAATCTGTCTATATTTTATCACTCAAAGATCAGGAACTCTCTGGTCCAGAAAGAGACAATGTGATCCTAGGATGGGATAGAGAGTATAATCCTTTCATGGGTGAAGCAGTAGCTTCATGTCTATCGTTCAATGAAGTATGATGTAATATTTGAAACAAGGGCTCTTTAGTTCTTCATTTATAAGTGAATGATTTATATTTTCATATTTTATATTTTTACATAGAAAACTAATGTGGCACTGCACACAGTTATATCAGTGATCTTTATTCCTTTCTCTAGGTATACTTCCCATAAAAAAAAATAATTTTTATTTTCTCAAGTTCCTTTATTTATTTATTTATTTATTTATTTATTTATTTATTTATTTATTTATTTTAAATAAATAAAAAGGTTTTGCTACATAGGTTATACACAGTTATATAAAGTTCCAAAGCATTTTCATAATAATCATACTTATTCTCATCTTCTATGTTTAGAGGTGCTATTCTATTTTATCTAGTTTAAGTGCTTAAATTATGTCTGCCATCATTGAGAAGGACCCTGCTTAGGCTCAGCTGTGTGTGGAATAAACACAGTTTCCACTTTTTTAGCCCAGAGACTATTCTCCCTCTAACCTGGTACAGAACATTTATAGAGACAGGCATTTATAAAAATTTCAAAAACAAGATTTGATGCCAAGAGCCATGGTAAAGCAAACACCATCCAAACTAGAACTTTACACTTAAGGAGCAAGTAGACCTTTAATAAAACACATTTCCTGTTGAGATAAGTAGAGCTAAGTGCTCTCATTCCACACATGAAGTAAGCCAAGTTGAGGAAGAGTATAAAGTAATTTCCCAATGTCAAAGGAGTCAGAAGCACGTCTTGGAAAGGGGCCTTAATAGGTTACACTGAAAAGGAGAATTACAGGCATTACCAAGCACTCATTCACATTGCAGTTTTTCTGCTGCGGGGATAAATAGGCTCTGTCATGGGAGTCTGTTTCAATAGGAAACACAAATATAAATAGCTGAGGATTGGAATAAAGAATGGTCACAATACCCATATCACTTCTGTGCGTTCAATAAAGCATAGAAACTAGAGAATTTATCTCACCATGGATGGTACAGTAGACTGGCTTATTTGCACAGAGATGGTCACAATAATTAATTAAGTCAACAAGAAATCATTCTGAGTTCAGAATGCTTATTCCTTAATATTGCAAATAAAATAATTTGTATTGTTATTCATATACAATTTAATGTTTCTCAATCTTTCAGATAAAGTTAGAGTTAGGAACCTAGTTTAATAAGCTCTTTACGGTAGCCTATAAGAACTGAAAAATGGCTCATTATCTATTAAATAGACAACTTTATTAATGACTTCGATTTATTTATGTCTGATTCTACATACAGTGTCAATATGAGCACTAGCACAGTAATAAATAGCATTGTGTTTAGATTTCCTCAAGAAATTTTGCCTCTTTTTCAAGGAGAATTTATGGAGTGTCCATTTTCATATCTATAACTTGTGTGTGTGCCACCAATAAGCACAAAGCCCTGGCTCTCGGCTAGAACATAAATTAAACACACAAACATCTTTGTTTCACCTCAACCTTAAGAGGTCATCCTCATTCAATTTCAAAAAAAAAAAAAAATCCAAAAATGCTGCTTTTGTGGCTAGCTTAATGCATCATGTTTTAAACAACTGCTTTAACAGATCTCAGCAATATTTCAAAATATGACCTTATCCTTGAATCTCACTGACAAAAGAATATGACTCTGGTCCTGAAAAGCATCACCAAAATTTTATGTAAATAAGTCCTTTTGATCTCCGTGAAACTTAAACCATAAATTCTATAATTATTATTATTATATAACCCATAGTGTATGTAGGAGAAAAAGGAGAAATAAGGAGTTGTAAGATTTATGAAGATAAAAACATAAAAATCGGCATTTCTTTAACAGCCTAGTTTTCAGTGTTATTTCTTTCAAATGTATTCTGTGAAACCAGTGATATTACCAATATAAAACACTACAGAAAAAAAAAAACATTCAATATCTTCTTTTAAATCATATCTCATTTCTACATAAGACACTGTAACCTAATCAGTTGTCTTTCCTCTGACTAACAGAAAAAATGTAAAAGACTTTACAGATTGAACACCAAAGAAATAATCCAGCCAATAGTCAGTTAATTGGATTAAGCAGATAGTAGTTTATGCTTTGTGTAATGTAATACTTGGCCCTTTCTTTTAACCTCTTTTCTCGCCTGTAGTCCCACTTTTGATAGACACTGGTTCGATGCCTTCTTCCAATCAACTCTTTTTTTTTAAAAAAAAAAAAACTTTATTTTAAAAAACAAAGATAAAAGAAAAAAATTTTAAAAATTTTTTGCATAAAAGTATACAAATACAATTGTGTAAGTGCTTGGTTTTTTTTTTTTTTTAATGGGGTGATACTCTGCATTAAGGTATTACTATTTACAATGAGCAAAAAGTACACGTAAACGAGGGTGTAACCCGGAATTAGTCAACGTGTTCTTGGTGTGTAAGGATTTAGCATGACTTTTTTTGTTTTGTTTTGTTTTCTTTTCTTTTCTTTTTTTTCTTGAATTTCACATAGTCTGTGAGTTGTTTCTGGGGCAGTCTGAGACTCTGGGGTTAGCATCCCACTATCAGTGAATGCATATTATGTCTGTTCTTTTGTGACTGGGTTATCTCACTCAGGATGATATGATCTAGATGCAGCCATTTTCTTAAGAATTTGGTTAAGTCATTGTTTCTGATGTCTGAGTAGTATTCCATTGTGTAAATGTACCACAATTTTTGTATCCATTCATCTACTGAAGGACATCTGGGTTCTTTCCAGCTTCTGGCTATTATAAATAGAGCTGCTATGAACATTGTGGTGCATGTATCTTTGTTGTATATTAAAGTGTCTCTGGGGTATATGCCCAGAAGCTGAATAACTGGATCTTCAGGTAGTACTATGTCCAATTTTGTGAGGAGTCACCAGACTGATTTCCAGAGTGGTTGTATCAGTTTACAACCCCACCAACAGTGGAGGAGTGTTCCTCTTTCTCCACAACCTCACCAGCATCTGCTGTGATCTGAGTTTTGGAACTTGGCCAATCTGACTGGTGTGAGGTAGAATCTCAGGGCTGTTTTGATTTGCATTTCCCTGATGGCTAAGGATGTCGAGCACTTCCTTAGATGTTTCTCAGCCATTCAATATTTCTCAATTGAGAACGTTTGGTTTAGCATTGTAACCCATTTTTAATAAAGTTGTTTGATTCTCTGGTGTCTAGCTTTTTGAGTTCTTTGTATACCTTGGATATTAGGCCTCTATCTGATGTAGGGGTGGTAAAGATATTTTTCCCATTCTGTTGGCTGCCATTTTGTTTTCTTGACAATGTCCTTAGCCTTACACAAAATTTGAAATCTCATTAAGTCCCATTTATTAATCTTTGACCTAAGAGCTAGAGCAATTGGTGTTTGGTTCAGAAAATTTTCTCCTGTGCCTATGTGTTCTGAGGTTTTCCCTACTTTCTCATCTAATAGTTTCAGTGTATCTGGTTTAATGTGGAAATCTTTGATCCACTTACACTTGAACTTTGTACAAGGAGTTAAGAAAGGGTCTATTTTCATTATTTTGCATGCTAAGTGCCAGTTGGACCAGCACAATTTGTTGAATAGGCTGTCCTTTTTCCATTGAATGTCAAAATGATTTCCTTTGTCAAAAATCAGGTAACCATATACATGAGGGCTCATTGCTGGATCTTCTATTCTATTCCATTCACCCACATGCCTATTTCTGTACCAGTACCATGCAGTTTTCAGCACAATTGCCTTGTAATATAGCTTGAAGTCAGAGATAGTGATTCCCAAGGATGTTTTCTTGTTGTTGAGGATGGATTTTGCTATTCTAGGTCTTTTGTTGTTCCATATGAAATTGCTCATTGATCTTTCCAATTCCATGAAGAACTGGGTTGGAATTTTGATGGGGATTGCGTTGAATCTGTAGATTGCTTTTGGTAGGATGGCCATTTTTAAAATATTGATCCTTCCAATTCATGAGCATGGGAGATCTTTCCATTTTCTGATATCTTCCTCGATTTCCTTCTTTAGAGGTTTGAAGTTCTTGTCATACAGGTCCTTCACTTGCTTAGTTAGAGTCACACCAAGGTATTTCATAGTTTTTGTGACTATTGTGAAGGGAATCTTTTCCCTAATTTCTTTTTCCACATGTTTGTCCTTTGAATATAGGAAGGCTACTGATTTGTTGGAGTTAATTTTGTATCTAGCCACTTTGCTGAACTTGCTTGTCAGCTGTAGGAGTTCTCAGGTAGAGTTTTTAGGGTCACTTAAGTACACTATCATGTCATCTGCAAAGAGTGATGTATTTACCTCTTTCTTTCCAATTTGTATCCCCTTGATCTCCTTTTGCTGTCTAATTGCTCCAGCAAGGACTTCCAGTACTATGTTGAATAGGTAGGGGGAGAGTGGGCAACCTTGATGAGTCCCTGATTTTAGGGGGATTGCTTCAAGTTTCCAACCATTAAGCTTGATGGTGGCTGTTGGTTTGCTGTATTTTGCTTTTATTATGTTTATGTATAGACCTTGGATTCCTGTTCTTTCCAGCACTTTTAACATGAACAGATGTTGAATTTTGTCGAATGCTTTCTCAGCATCTAGTGAGATGACCATGGGATTTTGTTCTTTGAGTTTGTTTATATAGTGGATACATTGATGGATTTCCTTATATTAAAACATCCCTGAATGCCAGGGACGATGCCTACTTGGTCATGGTGAATGATCATTGTGTTGTGTTCCTGGATATTGTTTGGAAGGATTTTGTTGAATATTTTTGCATCAATGTTCGTAAGTGAGATTGAACTGAAGTTCTCTTTCCTTGTAGGGTCTTTGAGTTGTTTAGGGACGAGGGTTATTGTAGCCTCAAAAAATGAGTTAGGTAGTATTCCATCTGAATCTATCCTGTGATATAGTTTGGAGAGTATTGGTTTTATGTTCGCAATAAATGTCTGATAAAATTCTGCACTGAACTGGTCTGGACCTGGGCTTTTATTGGTTGAGGGGATTTTGATGACTTCTTCTATTTCTTTATGTGTTATGGGATTATTTAGATGGTTTACTTGGTCCTGGTTTAAATTTAGGGTCTTGTATTTGTATAAGAATTCATCCATTTCCTCCAGATTTTTCAACTTTGTGGAGTATAGGTTTTTGTAGTAGGATCTGATGATCTTGAATTTCATCAGTGTCAGCTGTTATGTCTTCACTTTCCTTTCTTATTTTGTTAATTTGTATACTCTTTCTTTTCCCTCTAGTTAATCTGGCTAGGGGTTTATCAATCTTGTTGATTTTCTCAAAGAACCAGCTCTTGGTTTTGTTGATTCTTTCAATGGTTCTTTTTGGTTTTTTTTTTTTTTTTTTTTCGGTCTATTTCTGTCCTAATTTTGATTATTTCTTGCTGTCAACTTCTCTTGGGTGTATCTGCTTCCTTTTGTTCTAGGGCTTTTAGCTGTGCTGTTAAGTTGCTGATGTATGCTCTCTAAATTTTCTTTTTGGAAGCGCTTAGGGCTATGAGTTTTCCTCTCAGTACTGCTTTCCTTGCATCCAATAGGTTTGGGTATGTTGTATTTTCATTTTTGTTGAATTCTAGAAAATCCTTAATTTCTTTCTTTATTTCTTCTTTGAACCTGTTATCGTTTAACAGAGCGATGTTTAGTTGCCATGTGTACGTGGCCTTTTTGGTGTCTTTGTTGTTGTTAAAGACCAGCCGTAGACCATGGTGATCTGAGAGGATGCATGGGAGGATTTCAATCTTCTTATATCGATTGAGGCTAGTTCTGTGTCCAATTATGTGGTCAATTATTGAGAAGGTGCCATGGGGTTCTGAGAAGAAGGCATATTCTTTTACTTTAGGATGATATGTTCTGTAGATATCTATTAATTCCAGTTGGTTCAAAGTCTCTGCTACTTTTATAGTGTCCTTTTTCAGATTCTGTTTCCATGATCTGCCCATTGAAGAGAGTGGGGTATTAAAGTCTCCCACTATTATTGTGTGAGGTGAAATGTATTTTTTGAGCTTTAGTAGGGTTTCTTTTATGGATGTGGATGCTTTTGTATTTGGAGCATATATGTTAAGGATTGAGAGTTCCTCCTGACAGATTTCTCTGGTAATGAGTAAAAAGTGTCCTTCCTTATTTTTTTTGATAACTTTTGGTTGGAAATTTACTTTATTCGATATTAGAATAGCCACTCCAACTTGATTTTTGGGGCTGTTTGCTTGGAAGTTTTTTCCCCAACCTTTTACTCTGAGATAGTGTCTGTGTTTGTCTCTGAGATGAGTTTCCTATATGCAGCAAAATTCTGGATTTTGTTTATGTATCCTGTTTGACAGCCTATGTCTTTTTACTGGGGAGTTGAGTCTATTTATGTTAATAGATTTCAAGGAATAGTGGTTTCTTTTTCCTGCTATTATTGCTTTTTTAGGTTGAGTTGTGTCTGTGTCTTTTTCTTCTTTTGGTTTTCTTGCTTAGGGGTTTTCTGGTTTTTACTAGGATGTAGTTCCCCTTATTGTATTGGGTTTTCCACCTATAATTCATTGTAGTGCTGGGTTTGTGGTCAGATATTGTGTAAATTGAAATTTGTCTTGAAATATCTTCATCTCTCCATCTATGCTGATTGATAGTTTTGCTGGGTATAGCAGCTTGGGCTGGCACTTGTGCTCTCTTAGGGTCTGCATGATGTCTGTCCAGGCTCTTCTAGCTTTCATAGTCTCTGTTGAGAAATCATGTATGATTCTCTTTGGTCTGTCTTTATATGTTACCTGACCTTTTTCCCTTACTGCTTTTAGTATTTTTTCTTTGCTTTGGGCACTTGGTGTTTTGACTATTATGTGTCGGGAGGAATTTCTTTTCTGGTCCAACCTATTTGGAGTTCTGAAGGCTTCTTTTATGCTCATGGTCATCTCATTCTTAAGGGTAGGGAAGTTTTCTTCTACAATTTTGTTGAAGATATTTAATGTGCCTCTTAGTTGATGTTCTTCTCCCTCTTCTATTCCTATTATTCTTAGGTTTGGTCTTCTCATTTTGTCCTTGATCTCCTGGACATTTTTTGTTAGGTGCTTTTTGGTTTTTGCATCTTCTCTGGCTGTTTTGTCTATGTTTACATGTTGTATTTTGCCCCCGAGATTCTCTCTTCCATCTCTTTTAGTCTATTGGAAATGCTTGCTTCTGTGACTCCTGATTTCTTTTTTAGGTGTTCTACCTCTAGGGTTATCTCTTTTAGTGTTTTCTTTATTGTGTCAAATTCTGTTTTAAATTCTCTCTTCCATTCCTTCATCTCTTTGGTTTTGTTTTCCTCTAGTTCTTTGAGTTCTCTCAGTGTTTTTCTTGTTTCCTCTTTAAAAGCTTCTGATTCGTTTTGCTTTTTCTCTTGTTCTTCTTTAAGGATCTTCATCAGCATCTTGAGGTATGATTTTAGGTCTGTGTCTTCTTTTTCTGGAGTTTGGCATTCCAATGTTTGTTGTTATGGGAGAGCTGGGTACTGGTGTTGCCAGGTTGTCATGGTTTCTTTGCGATATACTCTTTTGCTTTCCTCTTTCCATCTTGTTGTCAGTGATATGTTCTTGCCATTCCCTTGTATCTGGTCTTTGTCCCTGGATATCCACTGGTCCAGGTGGCAGATGGGCCTAGCCCTGTTCTGTGCCCCAAATTTGCCAGGTAGAAACAGAGGTTCCAATGGTGTGTTCCTGGTCCCTGGATCAGGCAGCGCACAGGCACGCTTTCTGTGCTCACTCGGCAGAGGTCTCTCTGCTCCCTGACTGCCCAGATCCCCTACTCACCAGTCTTTAAACCTTTGGGAACTGCTGGTCCAGGTGGCGGATGGGCCGAGCTTTGTTCTGCGCCCCAATCAACTCTTTTAATGTCATGCTTTTTCCCCCTTAATCTAAATCTTCCATTTTCGAAAAAAAGTGCAATCTTTTGTATGGAACTGGGTTTATTTGATGGAAGATAATCTCCTGTTCCATCCATTTTCTGGCAAATGCTGATTTTTATTTTTATTTTATTTTATTCATTTTTTTTATATAGGGGATTATTCTGCATGCAAGCCTTGTGCCCATAGAGGTCAAAAGACAGTGTTTGGTTCCTTGAAAGCTATATTTACAATGATGAGCTTCCATATGGATGCTGGGAATTGAACACCAGTTCTCTGGAAAAGCGTCCCGTGCTCTGTGGGCAATAAGAAAGTCACCTTTGAGAAGGAAAAGTAAAATGGAGTGGGAAGTGTCATAGATTACGATGACTTCTTGAAGAGTCCTTATCTGCCCCTGATCTAAGATGGCTCCTAGAACACCAGTGAGGCAGCAAAAAGGAACACAGGCCAGGGCTGTGCTGCTTACCCTGTCCCCAAACCTGTCTCCACGGAAGTCCTAAAAGATGATTGTATCAGTCATCCCACTTCACACACACACACCTACCTCAGCTTCTACTTAGGCAAGAAACTCAGATCTGCATCCTGATGCTGGTCTTCAGAATCTGATTTCCTGGGATTCATCATTTGACTCCATTGCCTCTCAACACCACGCTCTTGGTTCTTTTCCCACAATGCTCTTAGCTGCTGAGATAAGACATCTACCTATTCTACAATTCAGGTTTTTATAGTTTAATAATAGTCTGCTGTTCGGTTGTTTTTTTTTTTTTTTTTTTTTTTTTTTGTCAGCTTGACACAAGGTATCCAAGAAACATTTGGGAAGAAAGAAACCTTAATTGAAGAATTGGTCCTATGAGATTTTCATTGGTGAGTTTGTCACGGATTTTCTTGATTAATAATTGATGTGGGAGCACCTGATCTGTTGGATGGTGCTACCCCTAGACAGCTTGCTCTAGACTGTATAGCAATCAGATTGATCTTTTACAATTTTACTACTCCATCTCCCATAGTATCCTCTGATCCTTAGGTATAGAGTATGTATTATAAATGAATCAAGGGAGGATGAGCATCTTATGATTAATTCTCTGAATTTTGACCACTTGTAGATTTCTATAGTAATCTCCATCTCTTGAAAAAACAAACAAAATGTGTCTTAGATGAAGTGTGAGGACTACACTTATCTGTAGGTATAAGGATAGGTATTTAGTGATGGTAACACGTTCTTTGGAGTTTATGACTCAGCACTCATAGGCATTTGATCAAGTGTATAAGACCAGTCACAAATTCCCTCTGATCAAGTGTGTCTTAAGTCCTGTTCAGAGATGTTGGTTACCACCAAGACAATACAGGCACTATTGTTCTCTTGGGGCTATCTTAATAGTGTAAGCCATCAATTGTAGTTCCTAAGTTTTACAGATGGTAGGCATTATTTGTTGATAGCTTTTCTTCCTTGGCAGCGTGCATAACAATCTTGGATACATAGGAACCAGTCCTAGTGTCTTGATATCACTTCCAGCTTAATTCTTGAATGTTCTGTATAAAAAATGCATGATATCCTCAGCAATATAGTATTCTCAAGTTCGAGTAGAAAACAGCAATAGCCTATTGATTTGAACTTCCTTAATTTTTAAAGAACAAAACTATTTTTTAATCTTTTAAAATTTTGTTTAATAATTTTATTAATAACTCTAATGTGTTTTTATCAAACCCATTCTACACTCCCCTCCAACACATACACACAACATTTTTGTTTCCAATTCCAAATGTGTCTACTTTGTGTTACCAATATACATGGAAGCAGGCCTGTAAAAAAAGTTCTCTGAACAAAATAAAACCACTGCATGTGTGAACTCACAGCCAAATAGCTTGGTACATGCACAAAATCAAGCCAGCCAAAATCTCAGCATGTTTAAGGGAGGCGCTTACAAAACCCCACCCCTGGCTGAAGAGATATTTTCAGGTGATTGCTGCTGGTGAAGGAGATCTTTGGATTTCTGATTTTGATGGAGAACTTTGAATTTCTTCAAGAATGATGTCCCTGTTAGACTGATCATGGACTTTCTAAAGTCACGAACATATTTTTTTTTCAATTAGAATTGGTCTTTTGTTCTTTTTGAGAACTCTTTCTCTCATACAATTACCCAGTCTTTGGTTGTGTTATTTGTTCCTTTGGTCTTTAATTGTAAATTTATATATACTTTTTTACCATATTGGCTTATGATTTTAGAAACTAAAGTAGTCCTAGACATTTCCCGGGGTTTTAAAAACTTTAGTCACCGTGTTGTGGGATTGATTGGAATTCTAAATAGAAACTCATGCAATCTTTAAAGGAGAGAACCATTGATAAGCATAAAATTATGTTAAAGTAAAAGTATAATTACAAATTGTTCTTGGCAGCCTAATATCCATCAAGTCTCATGCTCATGCATAATAGACTAAGGCAGAAGAAGCCTGGTGTCTTTCTATGCTGATAGTCAACTGAATCCTGCTAAGGATGCAAAATTACTTTCTCCACTGCACTGAAGGACCCCATAATCACTGGTTTGGCTATTCTCTTCAGGAAATGGTGGCAATTATAACAACAACAATTTGATCACAATGCTTACTGTTGCCAAAAACTTTTGAGAAGGAATATATCCTTTAATCATAGGATGAAACATTTCATCACTGAAATGCTGTTACTGGGTTGCATTGGTCATATCAAGAATAGTCTAGGACAATGCTTAGAGATCATGGTAAAGGGAGAATTGTTCCTAGGCATCTACCAGGACACACTCATAGTATAGTTCCAAGAATTCTTTTACCTGTAGACTTTTTTTAAAGTCCAGGAAATGCTCAGCCAAATATTTTTCTATTTTTTCTAAACAATTGACATATTGTTATGTTTCTAAGAAGTCAAGAGTATATTTAGTATTCTGAAACTATTTTATCATGCAGTACCTCAAGGAAATTTTTAAGGCTCATTACCCTTAAAAAAAAGAGAAGCACATTCTCTTCTTTGTTCATCTAAAACCTTCATGCAGTTGAGATACATGTGTGACAAGGTATGAGGTATGTGAGTGCAAGGTATGGAGTCCACCTGAAGGACAAATATAAATTTTATTCAGTTAGTAAACTATACACTTATGGAACTTTCAAAATTAGGTTGGAAAAGTGCAATTGCTTTTAATTAACCAATAGCAAAAATTCAATTAAAGCTTGATGTCCTGGTGGTAATTTTTCTCCAATCTACCAGCTGCACGTGCCAAATTGCCCTCACTGTTTTGCACTCAAAATTTTGTAGAAAGGCTTAAAATTATTCATCGATTCTTTCATTCTTAGAATCTTTTCTCCTCTCAAGTTTTAAATCCATTTTGCTATAGCAGGTCCAATTCTTCCAAGTCACATGGGTAAGAAGAAATTTATCTTCCTACACACGAAGGATATAGGTCAAGGTAGCTGTTTGAAAGCTTAATAATAGGAGGCCTTCAGTTCTGAGGTCTTTCAATTTTATTTATTTTCTGTTCACAGCAAAGAGATGGTGCAGGCTCCTGAATGTGCATTCTTATTCCAGGGTACCCAGTGTCTATTAGAGCTCTGATTTGTGTCAGAGCTTAAAACTGAAGAACCCTTTCCCAGACACACCCATATTCTTGATTTTTGATATAAAATCTTGCTACAGGTTCACACATTAGCTATTCATAGGCAAGATCAATGTCGTAATTATTATTTGCTGAATTAATCAAGACACTTCCCATGAGATGCTGAAGAGCCTGAATAGGAAGGGGATATTTCTGGCAAGTTTTGAAAGAAGAGAAAAGATGCATTTTAGTAGAAAATGAGAAGTAAATGTGACCCATTCTCTTTTCTCTCACTTCTGTAAAATTTTCATTTAGTAACAAAAACAAAACAAATCAAATCAAAAATAAAACAAAAAAAACCTTCTCAGGAAAATTATTAAAAGAACAAACAAAAAGCCTTCAAATTACAGAAGATAGTTACATATATAAATTAATTTTTATTCTATGTTTGTATTATAACCACAATAAACTTCTGAATTTTATTTTTTCATATCTTTCACATAAAAAGAATTTCAATGTTTATAGAGTCAAATTTCTTATGGTGTGTGTGTGTGTGTGTGTGTGTGTGTGTGTGCGTGTGTGTGTGTGTATGCGTTCATGTGAAATTTGTATGTTGGTATGTTTTCTCTTGATGGCCAGAGTATGTTATCAATAATCATTTTCAGTCACGATCATATTTTGTGCAACAGGATCTCTTAGTACACCTTGAGCTCATAAACTATTTTTTTACTAAGGTGACTGGACAGCAACTGCCTCAGTCCAAACCCTTTCTTTGTCTGCTTTCCAGTGTTGAAATTACAGTACATGTCTAACTTTTTTCAAGGGTGTTAGAAGTCTGAACTATGATCATTAAACTTGCAAAGCAAGTACCTTACTCTTCACCAACTGAGCTACCTCACCAGCCCTGAGATTTCCTTTTAGAAATAATCTTCTGGGTTACTTTAAAATACTTGTAATCTTCTTCTGGGATAATATGTAGTATTTTATTGCTATTATTTTGTCTGTGTGCATGTTTCTGAAACCTATTTACAGAGCATTGCCCTAGAATAAAATTGTTTGGATCAAAATTTCAGTTTAACACATATTACATATATAACTCCAGCAATTTAATTAAACATTTGTGACTATTTCTGTATGTTACTTAAAGGACAAATTCGCAATTTTTATTCTTTCTACAGCCAAAGTTTTAAATAACCAGGTCTTGCTTAAAAACACATAAAACATAGGAACATAACATTATATTTTCATTGTTATCTAGTTTTCCCAAAGTTGACTAAATCAAGTAATATTTTTTCTGACACTTTCAAATATAAATTTTTACCAACTATTCTTGATGTGATTTATGTGCTCTTGGGTTTTCTGTTCCTTGCATTTCCTGAAATTTTTCCCTTCATGGTATCCTACATGATTATTAGTCCAAAAAACCTTTAATTGTGACTTGAATTTTTAATATATTAAATTTGTTGTTGATACTCTTTCAATTTTTTAATAAGAAATTTCTTTTTGTGTCCCACATGCTTGGTTTTATGTGTTCAGAAGTGTGTGGATAGCTGGGCTCATTTCCTTTGGTTGTTCTACTAACTTTGTACTGAGTATGCTCAGGGTCTTATTGATGTATTCCCTGACTTTGATAAAAGGGTTCACATGCTTGACTGTGAATGACAGGACTTGAGAGCACTGTCCAAGATTTTCTTATACTCCTTGAGGTCCATAGCAGACCTCCAGTATAAGTTTGTGTATAGTTGCAGGCTCTAGAAAAAGCAAGCAAACAAACAAACAAAATCAGCTTTAGAAGGTTGAGAAATGTCTGAAGAAATTGCCTCCTTCCTTCTGAAGCTACCATCATTTGTAAGAGAAGGAACAGAAACTGGTCTAGACTTCCAAACATTTAGGGTAATAGAGTGGAACTCTTTATTTTAGTCCTCATGAACCTGAAGAAGAATCTCATACTTGAGCTCAGCTTTGGACATATACCAGAACCCCATGCCAAAGTAGTGAAAGAGAGGAGAAGAGAAGACAAGACAAGAAAAGAGAAGACTTAGTGCACCTGAGATCATTTGTCTGAGAGATTCTCAGAGTTATTGGAAAAAGGAATTACTACATGAAGGCAAGCAGAAAACTGGCATCTAATCATGACATTAACCGGCCTCATGAAATTGGAATGTAATAGGTGCAACTGTACAGCAGAAAAATATCAGGGCAGTGGTTGCCTTTGTTTAAGCAGAACCTTCATATTTACTAGTAGTCAACCTTCCCCTACAGAACTGTAAAGGTGAAAGCTCTCCAGAGACCCCGATTCCTTAATCGCTGGCGGGCTTCTTCCATCCATGAGAAGGTGATTAATAATCTTTCTCTGTGTATCTGTCTGTGTGTCTGTTTCTCTCTCTCTCTCTCCCTCTCTCTCCCTCTCTCTCCCCCTCTCTTGCCTTTCAAATACTTTAGTGGGTGAATCAAATCATCACTTTTTACCTGAAAATTTCTTTCCTTATGTTAAAGGTATATATATATATACCTGAGGACCAAGCTATGCCACTCCTAGGCATATATACGGAAAAGAAGCTCCAACATCTAACAGAGACACATGCTCTACTATGTTCATAGCAGCCTTATTTATAACAGCCAGAAGCTGGAGAGGACCTGGATATCCTTCAACAGAGAAATGGATATAGAAAATGTGGTACATTTACACAATGGAGTACTACTCAGCTATTAATATCAATGACTTCATGACAATTTTTAAGCAAATAGGTGGAAGTAGAAAATATGGTCCTGAGTGAGGTCACCCAGTCACAGAAGAACACACATGATATGTATTCACTGATAAGTGGATATTAACCCAAAGCTCAGAATACCAAAGATAAAATCCACAGATCAGATGCAGCTCAACAAGCTAGAAGGCCAAATTGTATATTCTTCAGCCATTCTTAGCAGGGGAACAAAACATTCACAGGGGAAATTACAAAGACCAACAGTGGAGCAGAGACTGAAGGAAAGGTCATCCAGAGACTGATCTACCTAGGGATCCATCCCATATACCAAGCCCAGACACTATTGCTGATGCCAAGAAGTGATTGCTGACAAGAGCTGATATAGCTGTTTCCTGAGAGGCTCTGCCAGAGCCTGACAAATACAGAGGAAGATGCTCTCGACCTACCTTTGGACTGAGAATTGGGTTCCCAATGGAGAAGTTAAAAAAAGGACTAAAGGAGCTGAAGGGCTTTTCAACCTCATAAAAAGGACAATAATATCAGCCAACCAGACCCCTCAGAGTTCCCAAAGACTAAACCACCAACCAAAGAGTACACATGGGGATACCCATGGCTCCAACCACATATGTAGCAGAGGATGACCTTATCAGACATAAAGGAGAGGAGAAGTTCTTGGTCCTATGCAGGCTTGATGACTCAGTGTAGGGGAGATGGGAGGGAGTAAAATCACTCTTCT
This sequence comes from Micromys minutus, assembly GCF_963924665.1. Taxonomy (NCBI): domain Eukaryota; kingdom Metazoa; phylum Chordata; class Mammalia; order Rodentia; family Muridae; genus Micromys; species Micromys minutus. The sequence continues at coordinate 28,569,864 of NC_137982.1, read as the reverse complement.
AGAGGCAGAGGGAGAAGAGAGGGGATATGGGGACTCCAGAAGGGAAACTGGGAAAGAGAAAAACATGTGAAATGTATGTAAAGAAAATATTTAATAACAAAAGAGAAAAAAAGAATTTTCATTAGGAGGAAATCGAATATATTAATTTAATTTGCCAACTTAATATCTTATAAAAATGAATATTTTTTAAAAGGCTACAATAACAATGGCAAAAGCCCTTCAGAAACAATGGTTCTGATTTTTAAATCCACATGGTGTAGCAGATTGCTTTTTCACAAATAAGAAAAAGTGTTTCTGTCTGAGGTCCATTAGGAAAAATCCCCTGTCTCCCATCGTTGCTGTCCTGCTAGATACCTGGGCAAAACAGCCTATAAGCAAAACACTTAGGAAGCACAAAGCATTTGTTTAAAGAAATCCCCAAAGATTGTCAGCAGATCAGCAGCTTCAACCATCATCTGGGACTCTACAAATAAATGTGTCAATAAAGATGCCAACTTTCCTTTTGGTAATTTCCAAGTCAAGATGCGATACAATGTACTGACCTGTGATGTAACTTATATCTAAGGATGAAGCTTTGTTGCTAAATAGTATGTTGGGGAGACAATGAAGGTATTTTTGGATCTACTTACTAGTTATCTCTTCAGATATTGTGGGTACTCTCCTTGGGCAACATTCATGCAAAGGGCACAGGATGAAATCATTTGTATTCAAGTACATTAAGGTCTCCCTTGTTTTTGATGTATTGCTTTGCATGTTTGTCAAAGGGAATGAGTTACTTAGATAAGTGACTATTTAAGTTTTTTTTTTCTTACCTGGAAAACATTACAGCTACTTTTATGAAGAAATGATTTGGAGCTGCAAGAAACAACTTTATTGGATGAAAAGAAGCCTAATAGGACTAAGTGTACCATCAGAAAAAAAAAAAGAGAATTAGAAGGGCCCTCACAAGCAACAGGTGAAGGAGGTGTTGAAGGAGCAGAGGGGACAAGAGATGTGGCAACGATTCTCAAATAATTATAGTAGGAAGTTTTTAGATGGCATTGACAGGTGTCTTTATGGACTAACAAAAGTTACAGACCCTTGACGCTGAATACATCTAGAAGTAAAGCATTCTTGGCAAAAAGAGCTTGACTTGGGAGATTATACATCAAAAATAAAGTGGAAAGTAAAATATTGTATTGTGCATTTTTATTCCTTCATGTTTTTCTCTGTGGCTCTCATATAAATGATAAAGACATAGCAAAGGGGGACACTAAATCATCAATTGTTTCCAATTCCCCTTGATCTTATCAGGCAAAACCTACTGCTAAAGCACAGGGTTCTACTGTATTGTTAGGCACCCTGGTAGCATTTTTGGACTTTGTTAGCAAGTGACCCCATACAGAATTGTGAATCTGAAAGAAAATCAGCAGATTTCCCTTTTTAATCTTCTATATGCTCTGAAATTGCCATACGATCTTATTACTTTCTCTGTACACTCTGTCTTTATGGGTACGATTCAGAAGGAGAAGGATGTGGTAAGATTAAAAAAGTAACACTTGTCCTCCTGCCTGTTATTAAGCCCTTAGAGAAATGAAACACCTTTTAATATGTTATGGACTTGGACACAGGTTTAAATACAGATTGTTAGAAGATATTTAAAGTGTGATTCATTTGTTATTAATCTTTTAACCTCCTTTACATCAAGTTGTGACCCACAGGGAACAGTCTCACACTACTGAGGTGACTGTGTCAGATTAAAGTCTCTGATGCTCATTCAGAAATTCCCTTGATCTGCTCAGTGGTCAGATGATCCCTGAAAAATCAGAAGAACGTTATTTGTGGCAATCTACCAAGGGAAGCCATTTTTAAATGGGAGGTGTAGGGGCGAATCAAAGGAAATTAGGCTTTGGAGACCCTGAAAAAATGCAGCTCCTCTATAACAGCTCTGCTTTAACCTATACCTGGCCTTTTGCTCTGGAAAAGGACTAAGAGCCCACACTGACACAAGGACACGTGAGTGAGATGGTGAAGAACATTTGGTGAAGATTAAATAATGACCTTGAGTTTCTTTTGTCTCCTTTTGTTTGTAAGCGCCTTTAACAGTGCACACTTATTTGGAACTTGGTCTGTTCTGCAAGTTGGTACATGGAGAAAATGGGATATGATTATGGTGATTGTTGGCTTCAGTTGTTATCTTGACACAGTTGAGAATCAGCTTGGCTGAGGGTCTCATGAAGGGAGTGTCTATCTAAGATTGGCTAGTGGGCATGTCTGTGGGTGATTGGTTTAATTTCTGTAAGAAGACTAAGCTTGAATGTGAGGAAAGCTTCTGGTGGCAGCCAAGACAAAAAGTCATGAAATAAATAAATAAAAGCTGCCCTCACATTCAGGATTAGGTAGAGTAGCCTTATGGAGTGGGCTTTGTGGTTTCAAATGCCCACACTATTCCTGATTAGCTCTCTGCCTCATAATTGTATCTCAAGATTTAAGCTTTTAGCAACTGCTTCGTTATCTTGCCTGCCTGCTTCCTGCCATGACGGTAATAGATTCGCCCTATGAAACTATAACAGCCCACTAAACCTTTTTTTTTTTTTTTATAAGTTGCCTTGGTCATTGTATCTTATCATAGGAATAGGAAAGTATCTAAGACAAGACTCAATTTGGCCTGTAAGATCACAGAGCCAGCAGATTTTCTTCTTCAGAATGTGACAGAACATAAACCCAAATACATGTAGTATCGTGTGAGAGGTTACAGGTAAAAGACTATCGCAGATGTAAGCTTTAACTTGACACTTCAAGGCTATACTCTCCAGTCTCTGAAGCATCATTATGAATTAAGGTATATTAGTTGTTATAGTAGACTCATGCAAACTTTCTCTATATATATGTGTGTATATGCATACATGTATATACATGTGCATATGCATACACATGGTGTGTATATGCATATGTGTGTGCATGTGTGTGATTTAAAGTTTAAAAACCTGTAATTGGAAAACTCAGAATGCTTTAAAATTAAATATTTTGAAACAATGGTATTGTTTGAGAATATCTTACATGCTTATATTGCATTGTAATTAAATTAATTCCCCATCTCCTCCAAAAACCACCCCCATCTCCTCCACTATTCCCTCTATATTTCTTGTCTTTACAAAAGCACACAAAATGTTTCTATTTGCTGCTGCATGTATGTGCATGATATAGCTTATCATGGTCCATACTCCCAAATCCAAACTCTACTGTTAGAGTAACACAAATGAAAATTTGTACACTTGACTGTATATAATAGCCCATAGTGAAATGTAGACACAAAAACATTACTGTGTAAGTTTATGTTAATGTGTACAAGGTTTTATAGGAGTTAAATATCTCCACGGCATTCATTGTACAACTATAGGTAAATATTCTAAAGTTCAAAGTGTTTCTTGTCCTAAACAGTTTAGAAAAGAGCAGTTCCTGAGTGGTAATCCCATTTTTCCCTGCATGCAGGCTTTTCTGGCTTTGACATTTTTACTGTCTCTACTGCCCTTTGCCAACAGGAAAACAATACTGCTCGTATCACACCTTAACCTCTAGACACTTTGCCACTCTCCTACTCCGGAGGACCATAGCTACATCACAGACTTATTGTGGAAAAATCATGATGTCTGTAGTACCACTTCATGAAACCACAGCAATAATGGAGACTCCTCCCTTTTCTCTACTGAGCTCTTTTCAAAGTCGCTTAATTCAGAATATTTTCAAAATCATTCAAATCCATGAATGATGTTTTGTTTGCCTGCAAAATATCCTCCAGTGTCTGACAAGCCATACTTAAAAACAGCTCTTCTTAAACATATGGAGAGAAGCCAATTTATTTTTGTACAGCAGTTGAAGCAAGGCCAAGAAATGATAAGCAATTTTTTAAACCTCTGGGTAAAAGTAAATTCTGACGTGACTTTACCTACTCTGCTGAAAATGAAGACAAGAAATGGCAGGTGGCTCCTGAGGAATTGATTGGAGACTGTTTATATCTGGACAAAAAGAGGAGAGAAACCCACAAAAATACCCAAAACTCAGAAAGCAAAGACAAGACAAAACAAGAACAAAACTGCTTTCTTTAAGTATTCCATGATGCTGCAAAGAAGGGGGTTACATTTTAGACATTTAAAAATTCAGTATGGAGAGAGCTGCCAGCTTAGTGCAGGCTTTTCAATTCATTTGTATTAAGAGAGGAAATAAGACAATACAGGAGCAAATGTGATGAGCTTGCTTAACAAGAGCATTTGATTCTAGTCTGGAGTCAATCAAATGGTGATCACCAGCTTCAAAAACCACCTATCACCTACCAGCTACCTGACAGCACAAAGGAGAGGATTTAGACAGCAGAATAGAAGGCTGCCACAAGGCTATTTGGCATTTCAAGAAAGGAGAATAATGGACCAAACACCTAAACCCTTCTTTTCCTTCTTGCTTTAAAACACTTGGGACAGACAAGAAGTCAGAATGTTATAGGAGTAGAAATCACACTCACTAGACAGACAGCAGATGGACTTTGGCCTCTGGCTCAGTGTCCAAGCCCTGAGAGATTTATTGAACTTAGTGGTCGGTTTTTACTTTTCTCAACAATAAAGTTAATAATTGAACTAGAAAATTTCTAAACACTAGTATCTGAGCTTCAGGAAGTTAAGGACTGTGCACTTCTTATTGGTCACAGTAACTAGCAAACTGCTTGTGTGAACAGAACAATCTGTGACAATTTTTTAATAAATTAGTATTAGAATTATTATAGTTACAAATTTAAGATTAAAACAATTTGTAAAACTTGCCAATAATATGCAGTGAATGACCAGAGTATAAAAGAATATAATTGAAGAATCTACATTGCAAATGCTAAGTTAATGAAGATAGTTCTTGGACACAAATTCCTGCTAATGATATGACTGATATCTATTCTACCGTGTTTATAGAGCTAGCAGTTTCAATGGGCATCATGGTAGGTAAATTTTAACTAGTCTTAAATCATAACAATGGTCAAAGATAAAGTAACTGAGGGATGAGGCAAGATTAAAGGTTAGAATAAATGAAATTCTATATAGAAGAGATGCGTGTAGACTAGTAGAGATAAGAGAAAGGTACAAAGATTAGAAAAGTCTTCTTGTACAAATTCTCACACAACACCGATAACCATACTCTTTCTTTTCCCAACTTATGCCATGCCTCTTTCAGACAGGTACAGTATGTGTACCATAATAACAGTGAATACCAGGTAATGCCTATGGCCAAAGGATGACATAGATCCCATCACTATACAATTTAATAAGAGGATTCTGTGCTGGGAGGAAAGGGAAATCTCTTACACATGCTGTGGTTTTCTAAACGTTCTCTTAGTGACCATCTTAGTGACAATGCTAGTTGTCTTAATTAGAGTTTTATGGCTGTGAGAAGTCTATCTTAGTTGGGGGTTTACTGGTGCAAAGAAACACCACAACCACAGAAACTCTTATACAGCACAATATTTAACTTATGCTGGCTTACAGTTTAGTCTATTATCATCTTGTACGGAAGCATGGCATCCTGCAGGTATGGAGTCCAAAACTGTACATCTTAATGCAAAGACTGTAGTATAAGGAGACTCTCTTTTCTGTCCGGTGCAGAGTTTTAGCACCAGAACCCCTCAAAGCCCACCCACACAATAACACACTGCCTCCAACAAGGTCAAACCTAATCTAATAGAGCAACACCTCTTAATAGTGCCAATTATTCCCATGAGCCAAGCATATTCAAACCACCACAGTAGTCAGCCATTTTTCTGTTGAAAACAATTAATTTGCTGATGATGGTTATTGTCATTTTCCAATGAAAGAAAATGCTAACAATAAACATAAAGAGTATTCATGGGAAATAAAGAGCTCTTCCAATGAAGATTGTACATACATAGAAGCCCTCACTTCCTTCAAAGTTTTTTTTTTATATACATAATTTTAAACATAAGCCTAGAAGTTAAAAGGAGACCCTCTAAGCTATATTATAAGTTCCTTGATACATATACTAATGGTTTTTTATTGTTTTGTTTGTTTGCTTGGAAATGCAAGCTTTGTTTTGGTCCTGGAAATGCAAGCTGAAGGATAGTAGACTACTCCTGAGCTACACCCAGATAACATGCCTCTTTCTTATGCTAGCTCCTTATTAATATAGCTCCTAGTTCTATATTAATCCTAAAAATATATCCTATACATTCATTCCATTATTCATAAAGAAAACCACACCTGGATATTCAATATGGCACAACCACAAAACAAACCATTTCAAAACTGATATTCTTCTAATAGGGCTCAATATCTTCACTACACTCAAAAGGGCACCATGGGTCTAATCCAGTCATAGTAGAGTAAGTAATCAGTACTCACTACTGTGTGCAGAAGCATTCTTCCATTGTTCTTCAAGACTTCAAAGCTTCATACCATCCTTCATTTTAGTTCATCCTTCATCTTTCTCCTTTGCTGGATACACTTTGCTCTCCTGAGCATAAAACACAAACACACAAGTGACTTTATTTCCATTTCTTTTTATCCATGCTTAATTTTACCTATGGCCATTGTTTTCATGATATAAAATGTCTTAACTATAAGGACAAATGACTGATAATCCTAGTGTTTGACATCTGCAGCCTTGATAACTCCTATAAAATATAGATAACTGAAGCTCATCTCCAGTTGAAGATTTCTGATTTCTTTAAGTGTCCTAATTTGTAGTCTTTTCCATTATTTGTGTTGTGACTGTATCTTTTTTGTCTCAAATTAAGATCCTTTGGGATAATTTTTTACTTCATTTATTATTACTACATTCAACCCAAAACCGCACATCTAGAAATTAGACATCACCTCCCTTTGGATTTCTTGTCATTATTCTCTTCCAATTTACTATCAGCTATATCAAGAGTTTTGCAAAGTTGGAGAGACTTGAATATTTCTAAATTCCTATAGATCATTTTCTGGTTCTCTGCTATCACATAGTAGCCAAAGGAATCATATTAAAATATCATAGCATACCATTCATATGACAGAAATTTTCTAATACTTTCTTAATTTGGAAGATCTCATTTCTTATTTTTTACTGTTATTTTTATGTGTGCCTGTACATATGTGCTTCTTTGTGAAAGAGGTCATATATGTCACTCTTTGAGCATTTATATTGGAGACAGGTGTCAAGTAAGACTAGAGCTCTTCTGTTAGACTAGGCTAAAAACTGAACCCTGGAGTTTTGCCACTCTGGGCTTTCCATCTAGGACTATGCACATGAACCACTGAGCCAAGCATTTTGTGTGAAGTCAGGAGCTCAGCACAGGTTTTTATGATTGTAAGGCATATACTTGGCTGATGGAATAATCTCTCTAGTCCTAGAGAGTTGTTTCCTGCGACAATCTTATATTGCCTAGCTTTGTCATGGTCACTGTGACAAAACATCTCATTGGCACTATTTCAAGTTGAGAGGTGCATTCTACATAAGAAACTATTGCTTTCAGAATTCTCATTCCATGCTTGTTTGACCATACACATGTGGTCAAAACAAAGTGGAAGTGGGTGGAACTGGTAAGCAGTAGAAAATAGTTGCCTGTATTATGCCTGCCTAGGAAGCAGAAAGAATAATCTAGAAATCTAGGGATAAATATAACCTCCAAAAGTCCACTACAATGTCAATTTTGTCCATCTAGGCCTTAAATGCTGAACTCTATGACCTTCAGAATTATTTTTACAAGCTGAAAAAGATGCACTCAAAGACATAAGGCGATTATAAACTTCGAAGGCTTGTGTGAAATAATCTTACCTTCATTGTCATCTCTTTGTCCCAGTCTCTTCTATTCTTCACTGTATTACAGTCATCAAGCACTTCACACTTATGCCCTTTTTTCTAAAACTTCCTCTCCCTATATATCAACAACATTTTTATGCCTTTCTCTAATATCACCTAATAAAGTGTTTTTCGGATCCTCTATTTAAAACTACCCCTCTACCCACTTTCACTCACTAGTGACTTCTCTTTTCTTACCTTGTGTCCTAACTCCTGTTTTCCACCTACTACCTATGTGATGTTTATTATTTCTTTATTTCTCATTCACCATGATAACCAGGTACAGATGGCCATTCTTAACACAGATTTAATGCCTAGAACAATTCTTAGAGCATAGAAGATGCATAATTGTTTGTTTAAAAATAAAAAAAAAAAAAAACGCATGTCTTAGCTTGTAAAAACAAAATAGGAGCTGTGTCCACTCTTTGTGTACTGTTTAGTTCTTTTGGCAGCTGCATCACTAATGGAGTCTTGCTGATCTTTAAGTCCCTGCTGTCTGCATTTTGCCTTTCACTGATTTTGTTTTATTTATATAGTGTAATAGATCTGCTGGATAATGATCCACATTGGAGTAAATATTTACTCTATTGACAATTTGCCAATTTAAGCATTTTAATTGACCTATCACACATGGCTCAATGAATCAAATAACTTCCCATAGCTAAATCCCATTTGTCGATATGGGACTAATGCCATATTGTAGATATCTTTTGTGCCAAGATTTGTTTTAATACATAGTATCTTCAAATTGGTATTTTATTTTTGTTGGGGAAGGTTCTCTTTTCTTTCTCCTAACTTTTTGTTTACACATTCATTCGTGTAAGAAGTAGGTGCGAACTCATGCCCATGTGAAACTAAAATATCCTATATGCACGAAGCTTGTCTGTGTATGCTGAGAGCATGTGCTGTCATTTCAGTTCATGTGGGTTCTGACTGTACAATATGCTTTCATTTCATTTATAGCTAAACCGAAGAGGAATGACAATGTGGAAATGAATAGAGTTTACCCCTGTTCAGCTTGAAAAATTGCTTCTGACAGAAAATGAAAGGAAATATAGGGAAGTGTTGAAAAAAGAAGAAAAAGAAAACTTTACCAAGGGAATAAATTGGATTCTTTGCTCCTTTCTCCCAAGAAAGAAATACTATGTTCTTTACCAGTTAAAAATATTAGCATTATTTACAAATTCTCATTAGAGTTTACTTAGTATAATTTATGCTCACTGTGTTATAGGGTTTAAAATCATTAGAGACAACATTTGGTTATCACTACTAACATAACTATACTTTGAAATACATGCTATCAAGTCATGGAAAACATTTATCATTAGTCAAGACATATAATTAAGCTCTTGATTTATCAATTAACTTCTTTCTACCAATACTGCTTTTTAAACTAAGAGTAGTAACGAATATAAGAAAAATAAACTTAAGTGTGTATGTCTCAGGATAGTGTTCTTGGTTCACTATCTCCTTGTTTTAGCTTTTCCAGATCTTGACTTTCTTTCTGGGATCACCATTCTTGCTTTTGCATTGAGAATCATCTCTATAAGCTGAATTGTACAATCCTGACTGCTATGCACATAAATTAATTAGATCTGACTACTCTGTACACATTATCTTTCTGGTCATCATTACCCCTGGGGAATCAATCAAACCTTGTAATCATTAAGATTTAGAGCCAATATTTGTAGAACTTCTCCAGCCTTTTCTCAATCAGAGATGCTCATCTAAATTAGAAAGGTTGTTTTTTGGTTTTTGGGTGTTTTTTGGTTGCTTTTTTTAATTTAATTTAATTTAATTTTTTTTTTTTTTTTTTTTTTTTTGGTGTGTATGAGTGGATTCTCAACCAGTTCAATTCAAGAATCAAAGGTAAGTTAACTCATAGGTTTTATTTCTTTTTGAATTCAAACATTTTATCTGGGATTAATATAGCCATGATAGCCCTCTTCTGGTTAAAATATATCCAAAGTATTTCCTTTTTGCACCTGAAGTTCTTTGATAATTCCATACATGTACATAATGTATTCTGATTACACTCTGTTCTCTCTACCTTATCTCCCTCCTAAAAGCAACAACTTCCAAAACTAAAACTAAATATGTAGATCAGGTTGGGCTTGTACTAGTAGACATCTATTGCCTTATCTCTCTGTAAATATTTGTTTTAATTTTATACATGGGTGTGTCTTAGAATGCATGTGTGCCTGTGTGCAGGTTCCCTTAGAGGCCAGAAAATGACATCAGATCAAACTCCCTGTCCTCTGTAAGAGTACCGAGTTCTGTTAAACATTGATCTATACCCTCAAAACAACCTCTTCATCACACTGTGTGTGTGTGTGTGTGTGTGTGTGTGTGTGTGTGTGTTGTAGAATGTTTGGTGTGTGTGTTCCATAATGGCTGCCTATAAATGAAAGGTCCAAAAATCCAATAGTTGTTCAGTTAATGAGGCTGAATGTCTCATTTGGTCTTCAGTATGTGCCAGAATTCCAGAAAAGTAGGATTTAATACCAGTAGCAAAGGATAGCATTGTCTGGCATCGATGGGAGGAGAGGCCTTTGATCCAGCGAAGGCATGTTTTCCCAGTGTTGGGGAATGCCAAGGCTCTGAGGTAGAGAGGGAACACCATCATGGAAGCAAGGGGAGAAGAAGGGGAATGGGTGTGGGGGGGAGGTGAAGGGGGTACATTTGAAATGTAAATACAAAAAATATTCAATTAAATACAAAAAGGAAAAAAGAATGGACTTCCCAGCAAGGTAAGAGCAAGCAGGCAAAGATAAAAAGGTCCTTTTTTCCATGTCTTCATACAGACTTCCAGCAGAAGGCATAGCTCAGATTATAAGTCAGTCTACCTCAAAAGATCTGGATTTGTCTTCCCATTTCAAAGATCTGATTTAGAAAGGAATTTCTCCACTTTAAGTTAACAAAACTCCTTCATGGGTGTGCTTCGTTATTTTTAAATTATAGTTCATTTGAGACGTAATCAAGTTGACAATGAAGATCAGCCCTCACAGTGACTGTGAGTGCACCTGGCAGTTGTTCATGGACAGGCCAGAGGAAACACTCCTGTCTTCCTCTACCATTCACTGACTTACTGACTGGAGGCAGTGGCACTCACTAACCTGGAAGTTTACAGGTTGGGCCAGGATGGCTAACAAGATCCTTCTGTCTATGCTTGCCAATTCTGGGGTTAGATACACCTGGAGCCATACCTGGCTTTTTGCATTGATGCTAGAAATTCAACCTCAGATAATCATTCTTGATCAACAATTTCTCTTACCCACTGAGCTATCACTCCATCTCTGAGACATAAATATTTATATTGGCCTTGTCTGTTTTATTCTCACAAGTATCTCTTAATTGATGAAAAAACAATGTAGAAGAAAAAATCTTTAGTAATATGAGATTAGGAAATTGAGGGATGTAATGCTTGGGCAATTAGATTCTGTTAGGAGTGCTAGGTAGTCGATTTTACATGACTTTGATCTCAGCACTCTGGAGGCAGAGGCAGGTAGATCTCTATGAGTTCAAAGACAGCCTAGTCTACAGAGTGAGATACAAAGCATCCAGGGTAGCACTGGAAATGTCTTGAAAAAAAATCAAAGAAAGGGGAAAAAAAACATACTTCTAACAAAGCATAACAATAAGAGTGGTACTTGAACAGAGGTTCTGTAAAGATATTTAGATATTAAAAAAAACACAAAATAAACTAATTTGTAGCAAATTTTAGATGCCAAAGTTAAAGCTAAACACTAGAAGACAGTATGATTTGTATGTATTTTTGAATTAGTAATTTCACATTTAAAAAGTTGTGATCTGCAAACACATTTAACTCAACAATTTACCAGAGGTAAAGTAGAAATGGGGACATGGTAAAATGCAGGTTGCATTAATGTGGCTTGAGCTAGGCCAACCCTGAGACTCCTCAATGCCTGTGTTTTATGCTTTTTATTCTCTTAGTGTTAGCTGAAGGGTGACCATATTTTTTAAAAAATGGGGACAGAGTTTCTCTAAATGTCTCTTCTGGGCTTGGAATTGTGGTCACATAGAAATGATTGCTGATGTAAAGTCAGTTCTCTCTCCTCATTTAGCCTGCTGGACGTGTCCCATGGTTGTCTTTAGAGTGCTGAAGTACTTGATAGCTTTGGTGATTTAGTGGCAACTCTGGACTGGGGAGAATAGTATCCCTCCAAGCATCTACTCACAGGTGACTTGTGGAAAGACAATAAAGAGGCACATATATGCTATGTGTTCTTGGCTACCAAGTACAGAAACCAAAAAGAGCAGTCATGATGTGTATCTGACCAATTACTTCTATGTGTCCATTCATTTCTGCTAGCATCTAAGCATATCTAGAATAAAAGGGGTATGCTACATATCTTGATATTTACTTCTAAATGTAGAAATTCACATGGTTAAGCCATGAGACATGAAATGAGAGCAATTATGACGGCTGTCAATGTGTGCTGGAGGTCTGGCTTTGATTTAAATTCCACCTGTTTACTTTCAAAAATTATTTTCAGAGCTATAGTTGATCAGTAAAATACATTTAATAAATATCTTCATAAGAACTAGTTAATGAGACTTTACATGTTGAAAGCATTACACAATGGCTATCACATTAAAACATAGTAGTTAATTATGAGTTATTATTAAAATTATTATTATTGTTATTATTATTATTATTATTATTATTATTATTATTATTATTATTATTATTATTATTATAGTGTAATGACAAAACACAATGTTTTCCATGTCTATATTTTGAGCTCTAAGATCAAAGAAGCTAGTATTTCTGGTGCTGACTTAAAGCACAGTTCAGAGAAATTATTTATAAAAAGAACGGGAGATTCAAAACAAACAACCTTAGAACTTAATCACCTAGTATGGGCAGTTGAGATGCTAAACCTGTCAGAGTAGCTTTTCCACCTTCCATGGAAAATAAAATTTTAAGAACCACCATTTGGATCTCCAAGAGAGTAAAATGTTAAATTTGGGCATTCTTTATTTTCTCTAAGTTCTCAAAGTCTAGTTAATAACAACAACAACAACAACAACAAAAAAACCTTACATAACATTAAGTATATTCAGGTAATGTTGTAACTCAGACAGAAGCAACATAGTGTGTGTTTTGTTATTTTTTTTTTTACAGAGATTTTTCAAAATTCCTCCTTTGGCTAAAGCAATAGTATTAAACTTTCTCTCTCTCTTTTTAAATTGGATATTCTCTGTATTTACATTTCAAGTGTTATCCCCTTTCCCCCAATCACATTCCCACTCCTCCTCCAATTCCCTCTATGAAGGTGCTCCCTCTCCCACCTCAGCGCCTTGGCATTCCTCTCCACTGGGAAGATGAGCCTTTGCTAGATCAAAGTCCTCTCCTCTCACTGACATCAGAAAATGCTATCCTCTATTGCATATGCACCTGGAGCCATGGATCTTTCCATAAGAACTTATTGGTTGGTGTTTTCATCCCTGGGAGTTGTGATGGATTTGGTTAGTTAATAATTTTGTTCTTCCTATGTGGTTGCAAACCTTTTCAGCCCCTTCAGACCTTTCTCTAGCGCCTTCATTGGAGTCCCTATGTTTAGTCCAATGGTTAGCTGCAAGCATTTTCTTCTGTATCAGTATGGCTCTAGCAGAGCCTCTGAGGAGGCTTTCATATCAGATTCTTGCCAGTACACACTACTTGGCATCAGCAATAGTGCTTGGGTTTAGTGGCTGCATATGTGGATCCCCAGGTGGATGATCTTTTCTCCAATCCTTGCTCCTCTATTTGTTCGATTATTTCCTCCCATGAGTATTTGTTCTCCCTTTTAAGAAAGATAAGGCATCCATCTTCTGGCCTTCCTTCTCTTTGGGCTTCATAAATTCTGTGAATTGTTTCTTGGGTATTTTGAGCTTTTTGGGCTATTATCTTCTTATCACTGAGTACATACAATAAGTCTTCTTTTGTGACTGGATTACCTCACTCAGGATGATAGCTTCAAGTTCCATCTATTAGCCTAGGAATTTCATGAAGTCGTTGTTTCTAATATTTGAGTAGTACTCCACTGTGTAAATGTCCCATAATTTCTGTATCCATACCTCTGAAGAAGGACATCTGGGTTTTTTCTAGCTTCTGGCTATTACAAACAAAGCTGCTATGAACATGGTTGTGCATGTGCCCTTGCTAGATGTTGGAGATTCTTTCGAGTATATGCCCAGGAGTGGTATAGCTGGGTCCTCAGGTAGTACTATGTTTAATTTTCTAAGGAACTACCAGACTAATTTCCAAAATGGTTGTACCATCTTACAACCCTACCAACAGTGGAGAAGTGTTCCTCTTTCTTCACATCCTTAACAAAATCTACTGTCACCTGCGGTTTTGAGACAGGCAACAGTGTAAGTGCTGCAGACATTGTTAAGGGTAAGACATCCTGTAGATAATCTATTTTTTCATGATAATCTATTTTTTCTGCCTAAGCCAAGGAGAAAACACAACCACACAGACTTCTTGTGGTGTTTTATAAAATATAAGGAGAGAGAAGAAATATGTTTGGTGACTGTGTGGTAAGGGTGGTGTAAGGGGGTGCCTCCGAGTGCTGATACTGAGGTATTCCTTTTTTCTCTGAGGGACATCCCACAAGATGATATAGTATAGAATAGAGTTTATTCAGGGCATGGAGAGGGGAGTTGAGAGGGTAGCAGAGGCAGAGAAAGGCACAGGAAGGGGGAGAGGAGAGGAGAGAAGAGGAGAGAGGAGAGAAGAACAGAAAAGAGGAGGGGAGAGCAGAGGAGAGCAGAGTAGAGGAGAGGAGTAGAGGCCAGCAATGAACATGGTGAGAGAAAGGGAAAGAGGAATGGGGAGAAAGAAGGAAAGAGATAAGAGGACAGAGTGAGAGCAAGAAGGAAAGAGAGAATTGGAGACCAGCAGCCCCTTTTATAGTGAGTGAGGCACACCTTGTCATTGCCTGGTAACTGTGGGGCAGAGGTTAGACAAAATGCTAACACTTCTAGATTGGCTAAGTGTAAATATCTGAAGACCCTGGAGCAGGAAAGAATCAATGTGACAACTTCGGGAAACACAGAGGAGTCAGAGTAGCTGTAGTGAAGGATGCAGACAGCAGTAGGAAATGGATTGGAGAAAAAAGAAGACACTTAGTCCTGTTAAAATACATGGGACACACACAGGGCAACAGCAAGCCAAATCCAGAGATTTGAGAATGAGTGGTAAGATAGTATTTGTGTGAGCATGCACTCTCAGCATTTCTAGGTTTATTTAAAACCTCACTGTCACTGTGTGTAGGTGTGCCTGGTGTGGGAAGTGGGGAGAAATGGACATTCCACTGCATGCTATTTCCACCTATGAAATTACACTCTTGGAATGAACTTCTCTTTTACTGAATGTGCTGAAAAGCTGATTATTTTTTTTGGAGCCTCTGTGGTGGTGGAGAGGTTGGAAGTTCCAGGTCCACAACCCAATTACAATTTATCTTAGGCTATTTTCAGTCCCCTGAATAGCCATTCCTTTCCCATATCTGTTTCTGACCTAACATCTTTGGGACTGATAGGTGAAACCTTTTGGAATGTATTACAGACCACAAGCTTCCACCAACTAAGAGGCTAAGAATGTTGTCAAATTGTATGAGGCCTAAAACACAAACCACCAAAGTACCCTGATATTTCCTCCAAAGTATTTTTAAAGCCTTTGTTTCCGATTACCTTTTTCTGTTACTGTAAGAGCTTCATAAAACTGTTTGTCATATTGGAATATGAAACATGGGGTGATTCTAACTTATTTTCGTGGTTATTCATATTTGGGCCTAGAATAGAATAAACTATCACATCGCTGTTGATATTAGAGCTGTTGGGGCTGGAACTTGAGTCCCTAGGCTTGAATGGCAAATTCTCTTATCCATGGAGATAATCCTTGCATCCTTGTGCTGACTACTTTTAACAATTTAGTAAGGTATACATCCTATAGTTTTATTCTCTTAAAATATCCAGTTCATAAATATGCGTATCATTTCCATCCCCCACTCATTTGCACCTACAGAGCTCTCTCTTTTTTTGTCTCAGCGAATTTAATTATTTATTTTATTTGTTTATATTTCAAATGTTATCACCCTTTCCCACCACCCCCCCAAAGAGTATCCCATCCCAACCTCCTCCCCTTTGCCTCTAAGAAGGTGTTCTACCACTCACCCACCCACTGCCACCTTGCCTCTATAGCATCCCCCTTCTCTGGGGCATCAAGAATCCACAGAACCAAGTGCCTCCCCTCCCACTGATGCCAGATGAGGCAGTCCTCTGCAGCATACATAATGAGAGTCATAGACAAGCCCATGTATATACTCCTTGGTTGGTGGCTTAGTTCCTGGGGACTCTGAGGGGTTTGATTAGTTGATATTGTTGTTCTTCCTATGGGGTTACAATCGTCTTCAGATCCCTTAGCCCTTCATTTACCTTATCCATTGGAAACTCTAGGCTCAGTCTAGTTGTTGGCTGTAGGATATGTATCTATCTTAATGAGGTCCTGGCAGAACCTCTCATAAGACAGCCATATCAGGCTCCTGTGCACAAGTACATTTTGGCATCAGCAATACTGCTGGTGTTGGTGTTAGTGTCTGCAAATAGAATGGATCTCACAGTGAGGTGAATCTCACAGTGAGGTGATCTCTGGATGGCCTTTCCTTCAGCGTCTGCTCCATTTTTGTACCTTCATTTTCTTTAGACAGGGACAATTCTATGTTAAAAACTTTTATAGATGTGGGTGGCCCCATCCCTCCACTGAGTTCCATGTCTATCTACTGGAGGTAGTCTCTTCAGGTTCTTTCTCTCTATTGTTAGGCATTTTGACTAATGTCATTCCCACTGGGTCCTTGGAGCCTCTAGCATTCTTGCTGTCTGGGATGTTCTAGTGGTTCTTCAAATTTAGTGGTTCTTCAAGTTCCCTGAACTCAATTGCTACTTAGTTCTATTCATTCTCCTGACCCTCTAAAATTCTCTCCTGTTTCTTTTCTTACCTGACTCTAGCTCTCACCTTCTCCTCCCCTTCCCCTCTCCCAAACATGTCTCCCTGCCTTTTACTCCCATGATTATTTTGTTCTCCCTTCTAAGTGGGTTTGAAGCATCCACACTTTGGTCTTCCTTCTTGGTAGGTTTCATGGTCTGTGAGTTATATCATAACTATTCTGAGATTTAGGGCTAATATGCAGTTATTGGTGAGTACATAACTTGTATGTCACTTATAGTCTTGGTTACCTCACGCAGAATGATATTTTCTGGTTCCATCTATTCTCTGCAAAATTCATGAAGTTGTCATTTTTAATAGCTCACTAGTATCCCACTGTTTGGTTTTTGTTGCTTATCTTCTTGCACTTGCCTCTCACCATCTAGTTATCTCAGGTGTTAGCTAGCCTTGCTCTCTGGGACTAGATCCTGTCTCTCCTGTGATCCTAATTGTGACAGACCTCCTGGGAGTGAAGCTTTCTGGGTATGGGAGGGGTTCTAGAGTGCCTGCTCTGCCCCAGTACTAGTTGTGGGCTCGAAAGAAGATATCTATTCATCTCAGTGAACTTCTTTATAATGGCATGATGATTTGAATATACTTGGCCTAGAATTTAGCATTATTAGGAGGTGTGGCGTTGTTGGAAGAAGTGTATCATTGTGGGCATGGGACCCTCATCCTAGCTCCCTAGAAAACAGTCTTCTCCTGTTTGCCTTTGGAACAAGATGTTGAATGCTCAGCTCCTTCTACACCATACCTACCTGGACACTGTCATGTTCCCACACTGATGAAAATGGACTGCACCTCTGAACCTATAAGCCAGCCCCAATTGAATGTTGTCCTTATAAAAGTTGCCTTGGTCATTTTGTCTGTTCACAGTATTAAATCTCTAAGACAATGCTCTTTAATATGAACAGATAACATTATGTATGGCCTTTTTGATGGGCTTTCTTTCTTTGGTATGATGTTTTTCCAAATTATAGCTAGTATCAATAGTTCATATTTTCCTATGTTCAAGAACCTAATTTTATGTTCTCAGCAATTCTCTCATCCATATATGAGTGCTTGAGTATTTTTTTTTTCTCAGTACTTCGGATGGTGCTATTATGAATATTCATATACAAGTCTGCTTGCAGATAAATGTTTGTGTTACTTTTGAGAATATAACAAGTAAAAGAAATGTAGAGTCATATACTGGTTTTATATGATCATTTTAGGAATGGCCAAATTGTTTTTCAGAGTGGTTGTGCTACTTTAAAATTCTGCCAGCAGTGTTTGGGTCCTCTAATTTCCCCATGTCTTCCATAATGCTGGCATGACAACCACATTAATGGTTTTAAAGTAATTATCTCATTGTGGTTTGCAGGACTTTGTGAATGAGTAATACTGAGCATTATTTCCTGTGCACATTGGCCACTAGTGTCTTTCTTTGGAGTTGCTGATGCTTAATTGGGCTGCCATTTTTTTTTTTCTTTTTAAATCACTGAATTGAAATAATACACCAGACATTCGTTGTTCTAGTTCCAAGGGCCTTACTGATAATTAATTATTGCCCATTTTGATTTTCTGGTGCTATTGCTTGCCACACAATTTAAAAACTTCTGATATTCACTTTTCCTACTTTTAATTGCTTTGCTATTTTGTTTAATACACAAGCCTAAAAATTTACTGTTATGTTGTGTTTCTAGAATTTTCTTGTTTTAGCTTTCAGTTCTGTGATTAATTTTCAATGCATTTTTGATAAGATCTATATCCATAGTATAAATTTACTTTTGTGCACAGCTATTCAGTTGTCTAGTATCATTTGCTGAAAGGGCTATTCTCTCTCCTATTTATTTGTGTGATTATTTTAAAAAAATAATATTTTACAAATATGCTATTATAAAGAAATAGATTAGCAGGCAAAGCACTCACCTTGCAAATGAGAAGAGAGGTTTCCAGATTTCTGGAGGCACATAAAAGCAGGAGGGACCTGACAGTCCACTGGTAATCCCAACATGCTGAAAGCAATGACAGGGAATTTGTAGAACAACACACAGATGACCATGAAGTCACAAATGCATGTACACTATACTTGAACACACATATACAGATTTACAGAGAGAGAGAGAGAGAGAGAGAGAGAGAGAGAGAGAGAGAGAGAAAGAGAGAGAGAGAGAGAGAGAGAGAGAGAGAGAGAGAGAGAGAGAGAAGGCTACTTTATAGCAAGTGAACTATACTCTTTTACTAATCATGATGTCTACAAAGTTTGTGCCATAATTTACTTTAATATTCTGAAACAATAATGTTAAATTTTAAAATTAATTTCTTTACAAAGTCTGCAGATTTCCATTTCATAGGATCTGAAAGTCATATGACTGGTTTGCTATGGAAAAACCAAGGAGATTAAAATAAAAGCCTTGCAGGCTGAGCTACTGAGACCTGGAACAGATCTTAGGAACTTCTGTTCCCACCCGGAGAAGACTTCAGGTCGCAGAGCAGAGCCTGGCCCAACCACCAGCCGGAAAGGCGGCTCCAGCCAGAAAGGCGGCTCGTACAGGCTGAGCAACTGGTGAGTGGGAGACCTAGGCTGCGGGGGAGCAGAGGGATCTCTGCAGAGTGCACACGGAAAGGGCACCCCCTGCCCTGAACTGCCCTGTCCTCCCCGATCCAGTAACCGTGAACAGATCTTAGGAACTTCTGTTCCCACCCGGAGACGACTTCAGGTCGCAGAGCAGAGCCTGGCCCAACCACCAGCCAGAAAGGCGGCTCGTACAGGCTGAGCTACTGTGACCAGGAACAAATCTTAGGAACATCTGTTCCCACCCAGAGGTGACTTCAGTACGCAGAGCAGAGCCTGGCCCAGCTGCCACCCGGAACCTGGGCTGCTGGGGAGTAGAGAGATCTCTGAGGAGTGCACACGAAAAGTGTACCAGGGACACAGACCAGATACAAGGGAAAGGCAAGAACATATCACTGACAACAAAATGGCAAGAGGAAAGAGAAAGAGTATATCCCAAGGAAACCAAGACAATCTAGCAACACCAGAACCCAGCTCTCCGATAGTAGCAAACATAGGAATTCCAAACACTCCAGATAAAGAAGACACAGACCTGAAAACATGCCTCAAGACGCTGATAGAGTTACTTAAACAAGAAAGGGAGGAAAAGCAAAAAGATTCAGAAGCTTTTAAAGAAGAAACAAGAAAAACACTCAAAGAACTCAAAGAACGAGATGAAAACAGAACCAAGGAAATAAAGGAATGGAAGAGGGAAATTAAAACAGAAATTGACACAATAAAAAAAGCGCTAAAAGAGATAACCCTAGAGTCAGAACACCAAAAAAAGAAATCAGGAGTCACAGAAGCAAGCATTTCCAACAGATTACAAGAGATCGAGGAGAGAATCTCGGGGGCAGAAGACAACATTGCAAACATAGACAAAACAGCCAGAGAAGATGCAAAAAACAAAAAGCTCCTAACCCAAAATGTCCAGGAAATACAAGACACAATGAGAAGACCGAACCTAAGGATAATAGGAATAGAAGAGGAAGAAGAGTATCAACTAAGAGGCACAGTAAATATCTTCAACAAAATCATAGAAGAAAACTTCCCTACCCTCAAGAATGAGATGACCACGAGCATAAAAGAAGCCTTCAGAACTCCAAATAGGTTGGACCAGAAAAGAAATACCTCCCGTCACATAATAGTAAAAACATCAAGTGCCCAAAGTAAAGAAAGAATACTAAAAGCAGTAAGGGAAAAAGGTCAGGTAACTTATAAAGGCAGACCAATCAGACTCACACCCAATTTCTCAGCAGAGACTATGAAAGCTAGAAGAGCCTGGACAGACATCATGCACTCCTTAAGAGAGCACAAGTGCCAGCCCAAGCTGCTATACCCAGCAAAACTATCAATCACCATCGATGGAGAGACAAAGATGTTTCAAGACAAATCAAAATTCACACAATATATGACCACAAACCCAGCACTACAACGAATTACAGGTGGAAAACCCAATACAAGGAGGGAAAATACAGCCTAGTAAAAACAAGAAAACTCCTAAACAAGAAAACTAAAAAAAGAAAAAAAACACGGACACAACTCAACCCAAAAAAGCAAAAATGGCAGGATACAGAAACAATTATTCCTTGATATCTATTAACATAAATGGGCTCAACTCCCCAATAAAGAGACACAGACTATCAGACTGGATACATAAACAAAATCCAGCCTTTTGCTGCATACAGGAAACTCATCTCAGAGACAGAGACAGACACTATCTCACAGTAAAAGGGTGGGAAAAAAACTTCCAAGCAAACAGCTCCAAGAAGAAAGCTGGAGTGGCTATTCTAATATCGAATAAAGTAAATTTCTAACCAAAAGTTATCAAAAAAGATAAAGAAGGACACTTTTTACTCATTACCGGGGAAATCTGTCAGGAGGAACTCTCAATCCTTAACATATATGCTCCAAATAAAAAATCACCCACATTCATAAAAGAAACTCTACTAAAGCTCAAAAAATACATTTCACCCCACACAATAATAGTGGGAGACTTTAACACCCCACTCTCACCAATGGACAGATCAGGGAAACAAAAACTGAACAAGGACACTGCAAAACTAGCAGAGACTTTGAACCAACTAGAATTAATAGATATATACAGAACATACTATCCTAAAGTAAAAGAATACACCTTCTTCTCACCACCCCATGGCACCTTCTCGAAAATTGACCACATAATTGGACACAGAACGAGCCTTCATCGATATAAGAAGATTGAAATACTCCCATGCATCCTCTCAGATCACCATGGTCTACGGCTGGTCTTTAACAACAACAAAGACAACAAAATGCCCACATACACATGGAAACTAAACAACACTCTGCTAAAGGATAGCAGGGTCAAAGAAGAAATAAAGAAAGAAATTAAGGATTTTCTAGAATTCAACGAAAACGAAAACACAACATACCCAAACCTATGGGATGCAATGAAAGCAGTATTGAGAGGAAAACTCATTGCTCTAAGTGCTTCAAAGAAGAAACTGGACAGAGCTCACATCAGCAACCTGACAGCACAGCTAAAAGCCCTAGAACAAAAGGAAGCAGATTTACCCAAAAAGAGTAGACAGCAAGAAATAATCAAAATTAGGGCAGAAATAGACCAAATAGAACCAAAAAAAATCATTGAAAAAATCAACAAAACAAAGACTTGGTTCTTTGAGAAAATCAACAAGATTGATAAACCCCTAGCCAGACTAACTAAAAGGCAAAGAGAGAGTATCCAAATTAACAAAATCAGAAAGGAAAGTGGTGACATAACAACTGAAACTAAGGAAATTCAAGAAATCATCAGATCCTACTACAAAAACTTATACTCCACAAAATTGGAAAATCTGGAGGAAATGGACGAATTCCTAGACAGATACAAGGTACCAAAGTTGAACCAGGACCAAGTAAACCATCTAAATAACCCTATAACACCTAAAGAAATAGAAGAAGTCATCAAAAGCCTCACAACCAAAAAAAAGCCCAGGTCCAGACGGGTTCAGTGCAGAATTTTATCAGACATTTATTGGGGATATAACACCAATATTCACCAAGCTATTCCAAAAGATAGAATCAGATGGAATATTACCCAACTCATTTTTTGAGGCTACAATAACCCTCGTACCTAAGCCACACAAAGACCCTACAAGGAAAGAGAACTTCAGACCAATCTCACTTATGAACATTGATGCAAAAATACTCAACAAAATCCTTGCAAACCGAATCCAAGAACACAGCAAAACCATCATTCATCATGACCAAGTAGGCTTCATCCCTGGGTTGCAGGGATGGTTTAACATAAGGAAATCCATCAATGTAATCCACCATATAAACAAACTTAAAGACCAAAATCACATGGTCATCTCACTAGACGCTGAGAAAGCATTCGACAAAATGTAACACCCCTTCATGTTAAAAGTCCTGGAAAGAACAGGAATCCAAGGCCCATATTTAAACATAATAAAAGCAATATACAGCAAACCAACAGCCAACATCAAACTTAATGGCGAGAAACTTGAAGCAATCCCACTAAAATCAGGGACTCGACAAGGCTGCCCACTCTCTCCCTACCTATTCAACATAGTACTGGAAGTCCTGGCTGGAGCAATTAGACAGCAAAAGGAGATCAAGGGGATACAAATCGGAAAGGAAGAGATAAAAACATCACTCTTTGCCGATGACATGATAGTGTACTTGAGTGACCCCAAAAATTCCACCAGAGAACTCCTACAGCTGATAAACAAGTTCAGCAAAGTGGCCGGATACAAAATTAACTCAAACAAATCAGTAGCATTCCTATACTCAAAAAACAAACATGTGGAGAAAGAAATTGGGGAAAAGGTACCCTTCACATTAGTTACAAAAACTATGAAATACCTTGGTGTGACTCTAACTAAGGAAGTGAAGGACCTGTATGACAAGAACTTCAAACCTCTGAAGAAAGAAATTGAAGAGGATCTCTGAAAATGGAAAGATCTCCCATGCTCATGGATTGGAAAGATCAACATCTTAAAAATGGCCATCCTACCAAAAGCAATCTACAGATTCAATGCAATCCCCATCAAAATTCCAACCCAGTTCTTCATGGAATTGGAAAGATCAATGTGCAATTTTATCTGGAATAACAAAAGACCTAGAATAGCGAAAACCATCCTCAACAACAAAAAAATATCAGCGGGAATCACTATCCCTTACCTCAAGCTATATTACAAGGCAATTGTGCTGAAAACTGCATGGTACTGGTACAGAAATAGGCAAGTGGATCAATGGAATAGAATAGAAGATTCAGAAATGAGCCCTCATGTATATGGTCACCTGAGTTTTGACAAAGGAGCAGTAAACATTCAATGGAAAAAGGACAGCCTATTCAACAAATGGTGCTGGTCCAACTGGCACTCAACATGCAAAAGAATGAAAATAGACCCGTTCTTATCTTCTTGTACAAAGCTCAAGTGTAAGTGGATTAAAGATCTCCACATTAAACCTGATACACTGGAATTATTAGATGAGAAAGTAGGGAAAACCTTAGAACACATAGGCACAGGAGAAAATTTCCTAAACAAAACACCAATGGCTCAAGCTCTAAGGTCAAAGATTAACAAATGGGACTTAATGAGATTGCAAAGTTTCTGTAAGGCTAAGGACATCGTCAAGAAAACAAAACGGCAACCAACAGAATGGGAAAAAATCTTTACCAACACCACATCAGATAGAGGCCTAATATCTAAGGTGTACAAGGAACTCAAAAAGCTCGACACCAGAGAATCAAATAACCCTATTAAAAAATGGGGTACAGAGCTAAACAAATCTTTTTCAGTTGAGGAACTCCGAATGGCCGAAAAACATCTGAGGAAGTGCTCGACATCCTTAGCCATCAGGGAAATGCAAATCAAAACAACCCTAAGATTCCACCTCACTCCAGTCAGATTGGCCAAGATCCAAAACTCAGATGACAGCAGATGCTGGCGAGGCTGCGGAGAAATAGGAACACTTCTCCACTGTTGGTGGGGTTGCAAGCTAATACAACCACTCTGGAAATCGGTCTGGTGATACCTCAGAAAATTGGATATAGTACTACCTGAAGACCCAGCTATTCCACTTCTGGGCATATACCCCAGAGACACTTTAATACACAACAAAGATATATGCACCACAATGTTCATAGCGGCTCTATTTATAATAGCCAGAAGCTGGAAGGAACCCAGATGTCCTTCAGAAGACGAATGGATACAAAAATTGTGGTACATATACACAATGGAATACTACTCAGCCACCAGAAACAATGACTTAACCAAATTCTTAAGAAAATGGCTGCATCTAGAGAAGATCATCCTGAGTGAGATAACCCAGTCACAAAAGAACAGACATAATATGCAGTCACTGATAGTGGGATGCTAACCCCAGAGGCTTGCACTCCCCCAGAAACAACTCACAGACTGTATGAAGTCCAAGAAATAAAGAAAACAAAAACTATACATATATTCACAAAACAAGAAGACTTTGACTATTTCCATGTTGCGTTTTATTTTGCATGTACTTTACGCTTATTGCAACTAGTACGTTTTCAATGCATACTGTCAAGCTCTTGAAAAAAATCAAGTACCGACTAAAAAACATATTCACATGGTTTTATGTAAAATTTATTTTAATGTCTGAAAAAACAGTACTGACAAAAATGTATAATTTTAAGCAAAAAATGTTTAAAATCTTTACATCTATCTTTGTTTTAAAAAATAAAATCGTTTAAAAAAAAATAAATAAAAGCCTTGGACCTAGTTATAAAACTGTTATGAAATAAAAGCAACATATTAATCAACTTCTATTTCTATAATAAATTACCTGGGGTTGCCTCAGTATATATCAAAGATATTATTTATTTTGTTCTAAAAATTATATACCTTGGCAATGATATTGCCTTAGAGCTATGCAGGAATTCATCACAATAGTGAGAGTCCCTGTAGGAAGAAGACAACTCATCTTGAGATAGGAAGCCAGGGATCAGATCTTTCCTACAAATCTCTCTCTTTAAAACTAACTCTGTCACACAAGCACAGCTTAACTGCTTCCATGTCTTAAGTAGTTCTCACAAGGCACCATCTTTTAAAGGTATTCATCATCTCCTAACATCGCCATACTGAGAACCCAATTTTCTAACACAATCCCTAACCTGCCCATACAATGATATCCAAGCTGTACAAGTAGGAATGTGGTGCTTCATACTTTACTAGAAGTTGAATTTGTGGCTGAAGTGAAGGGTTGGGGGTGAAGTGCAATTGCTGATCTAGCAAACACTCTGAGTCCAATGCCCGGGATACACATCTGTCAGCTCACTACCATCTGTAACTCTGAGAGGTTCTGACATATTTTTCTGTTCTCCAGGAGCATCCAAACACACATGGCACAGATACACACACACACACACACACACACACACACACACACACACACATACACAAACACACAATATAGCACAATATTGCCACATACATGCACATTAAATGTATTCTGTTAGTAATTTGGTTCTGTTTACCCTTTTCTCTATACTGGATAGTTGTAACTTTTTACCTAACTTTGATTTTTGATCTATGTCAAGTACACTACTGTACTAGCTGGTTTTGTGTCAACTTGATACAATCTGGAGATATCACAGAGAAAGGAGCCTCAGTTGAGGAAATACCTCCATGAAATCCAGCTGTAAGGCATTTTTACAACTAGTGATCAAGTGAAAGGGCTCCAGACCATTGTGGATGGTGTCATCCTGGGCTGTGTAGACCTGGATCTATAAGAAAGCAAGATGAACAAGGCAGGGAAAGCAAGCAAGTAAGCAACATCCCTCCATGACCTCTACATCAGCTCCTGCTTCTGGACTTGCTTGAGTTCTAGTCCTGACTACCTCTGGTGATAAAAAGCCATGTGGAAGTATAAGTTGAATAAACTCTTTTCTCCCCAACTTGCTTCTTGGTTATATTTTGTACAGGAATAGTAACCCTGACTAAGAAATGTTTATTATCTAACTTAAATAGGTTAATAGTGGAATATTGCAATATCCAGGTTAGATGGGCTACATAAAGTGTTACTACATCACTTGTTGATATATATATGTCATATCTTTATAAGGCTATCTACACTGAAAATTGAAATCTATGCCTTTACTTTCTGATACTGAATGAATCACTTGCTTTTCAACAGAATTTAGCAAAATGACACCAGGGTGATTATGAACATAAACTACATTAGATGAAACTTTTATTTTTGTTATTTAGAATCTCATTCACAGGTCATTTCCTGAAAAAATATAATCACCATATTTTGAGAAATCATTGTAACTGAGATATAGCCATGGGGAAAATAGCAATGTAGACTTAGATGTTTTGAAAAATACTTTATTTGAAGCTCTTAAACACTTCAATCTCCCTTATAACCTACCTATCAGAGATAGAGAAAAAAAGAAGGTTCATAGAAAAAGCCAGTTGTGGACATGTTTAGAAGTAGTTCCTTGGGTGGTTCAATTCTCAATTGTCAGGAAACTAGAACTCCAGTTCAATAGAAACACCAAACATGAATCAGAAACAGAAGCCCCGACTGACCCCAATGCCAACAAGTTAGCAAAACAGATGGAATCAGCCGTAATGTCACAAGAAGTTCTTTAGACTGTTTCTTTCTATTCTTCAATTTATTCATTAATTGAAGACCAGTGAAGATCAGCAAAGACCAGTGAAAATCAGAGAAGAAGCAAAGTATTGCAATACAAGAGCATTCTTTCACTGTCTGTGTGGATTAATTTATATTCTTTCTAAACATCACACAACCAGCTAAGTGTCCGTTTTCAGCAAAACATCACATGCTCTTTTTAAAGACAGCTTCTAGAAATACATCGCATGACACAGGTGAGTTATCAAAGAAACAAGAAATTTCCACTACAAGCAACTGCCAACCATCTTGAGGCAGCCATTTTTAAAGTTGGGCCTAGCCCGGCCTTCAGGTGTCTGCATACTGATAGCATATGCCTGTAGTTCTAGAGACAAGAGGATCACAGCAAGGTTGAAGCCATTTGCTGTGCCTATCAGGTTTCAGACCAAACAGAAATACAGAATGTGAGCTTGTCTTAAGCAAATAAAAATAACTATTCAACTGAGCCCAACACACAGTTTACCCATTAAGAAATTGCATTGCTTTAGGCCACTCAATATGAGAGTGAGTCTTCAGTAGCGATGGATAATAAAAACAGCAGTTATTTTCATCATAAGCACACACAACAATGCATTGCTTCTGGCTGTTAAGTATGGGCGTAAGCTTTGAGTAGCAATACATAATAAGAAATTTAAACATTCACCTTTCATTGTAAATATGAGAGAAATACTTCACTTCTACCTTATTTGCTTTAGTGTTTCCAGGTAAAAACATTTTTAATTATTTTATTTATATAATAATAATTTTATATATGAAAATTTTAAGTGGTTTTGTTGAATTGCCACATTTTTGATTGATTTAATGTTTGGATTTCACACTCATAAAATCCTATTAACTTAAAATGATAACCAAAATGAAATTGCAAAGTTTCTGTAAGGCTGAGGACACTGTCAAGAAAATAAAACGGCAGCCAACAGATTGGGAAAAGATCTTTACCAACACCACATCAGATAGAGATCTAATATCCAAGGTACACAAAAAAACTCAAGAAGTTAGACACCAAAGAATTAAACAACCCTATTAAAAATGGGGTACAGAGATAAACAAAAAGTTCTCAATTGAGGAACATCTAATGGCTGAGAAAGATCTAAGGAAATGTTCCACATCATTAGGCATCAGGGAAATGCAAATCAAAACAACCCTCAGATTCCACCTCACACCAGTCAGATTGGCCAAGATTAAAAATTCAGATAACAGCAGATGCTGGCGGTAATGTGGAGAAAGAGGAACACTTCTCCACTGTTGGTGGGGATGTAAACTGGTACAACCACTCGAAATCAGTCTGGCAATTCCTCAGAAAATTGGACATAGTACTACCTGAAGACCCAGTTATTCCACTTCTGGGCATTTACCCCAGAAAAGCTCCAATATACAACAAATATACATGCACCACAATGTTCACAGCAGCCTTATTTATAATAGCCAGAAGCTGGAAAGAACCTAGATGTTCTTCAGTAGATGAATAGATACAAAAATTGTGGTATATTTACACAATGGAGTACTACTCAGCTATCAGAAACAATGACTTTATAAAATTCTTAAGAAAATAAATGCATCTAAAGAATATAATCTTGAGTGAGATAATCCAGTCACAAGAGAACAGACATAATATGCAGTCACTGATAATTGGATACTAACCCCAGAAAGCTCTGAACACCCGAGAAACAACTCACAGACTATATGAAGTTAAAGAGAAAACAAAGGCCAAAAAAAAAAAAAAAAAAAAAAGAAAATGAAAAACCATTATGCTTAATCTTTATACACCAAGAAAACTTTGACTAATTCCAGGTTACATCTTGTTTTACATATACTTTATGCTCATTGTAACTAGTAAGATTTTAATGCATACTATCAAACCTTAAAAAAAATCAAGTACTGACAAAAATATATTTGCATACTTTTATGCATTAATGCTTAAAATCTGTACATTTATCTTTGTTTTTTAAAATAAATTTTTTCAATTTAAAAAAAAACAAGAAAATTTTAAGTGATTTTGTTAAATTTCCACATTTTCGATTGATTTAATGTTTGGATTTCACACTCATAAAATCCTATTATCTGAAAATATTTTTAATCCTTACATACTTATACAAATTATTTTATTTGCATATCTAATTGTGTTGGCTCCATTCTGAATTTGATTAATATACAGTGGCATTTTTATGATCATACTTCACATTAATGTTTATTAAATGAGCAGATATTTTTGTTCAAAATTTTAAAAAATAATTATATTTATCTTTTGCCTAAAAGATAATGGAATTTGTTTTATACTATAACCAGAAATATTTCTTTTTTTAATAGTTGCCTTTATTTAAATTTATTATCAATGTTTGATTTCAATTTGATTTTGTGTTGTTCAACTGATTTTTCCCCTTTTTTTATGTAATTGAGTAGATGGTTTTTCTAATCGTAGAGTGAATATTTTCTATCAAAGTAGTTTTTTTTTTCATTTTTCTGGTAGATTTTTTTACACGTTAAATCATGTATTAATGACTTGAAACTTTGCTTGCTTATATTTGTTCGTAGCTGGGTAAATGCAAAAGCTATTGGTAAAACAGATGATCAAATATTCTATATTGTGATAGAGGCTGAGCAACTGATGGGTGGGAGACCTGGGCTGCCGGGGAGCAGAGAGATCTCTGCAAAGTGTACACGGAAAGTGCACACCCTAACTTGCCCTGCCCTGCCTTGCCGGATCCAGCGATTGGGAACAGAAAATTAGAACTGCTGTTTACACCCGGAGGCAACTTCAGGACACAGAGCAGAGCCTGGCCCATCTGCCACCCAGAACTGCTGCTCATGGAGGCTGAGCAACTGCGATTGGGAACAGAAAATTAAAACTTCTGTTTCCACCCGGAGGCAACTTCAGGACGCAGAGCGGGGCCCGGCCCACTGCCATCCGGAACAGCGGCTCATAGAGGCTGAGCAATTGGTGAGTGGGAGACCTAGGCTGCAGGGGAGCAGAGAGATCGCTGTGGAGTGCACACGGAAAGTGCACCACCTACCTTGCCCTGCCCTGCCATGCCTGATCCAGAACCAGAAAAAGAACGTTGGAACTTCTGCTCAAACCCGACGACACTGAGGCATAAAACAGGACTTGGCCCATCTGACACCTGGACCAGTAAAGAACCAGGGACACAGACCAGAGACAAGGGAAAGGCAAGAACATATCACAGACAACAAAATGGCAAGAGGAAAGAGAAAGAGTATATCCCAAGGAAACCAAGAAAATCTAGCAACACCAGAACCCAGCTCTCCTATAACAGCAAACATCGGAATTCCAAACACTCCAGAAAAAGAAGACACAGAACTGAAATCATACCTCAAGACGCTGATAAAGATACTTAAACAAGAAAGAAAGGAAGAGCAAAAAGATTCAGAAGCTTTTAAAGAAGAAACAAGAAAAACACTCAAAGAACTCAAAGAACTAGAGAAAAACAGAAGCAAAGAAATAAAAAAATGGAAGAGGGAAATTAAAACAGAATTTGACACAATAATGAAAACACTAAAAGAGATAACCCTAGAGTCAGAATATCAAAGAAAGAAATCAGGAGTCACCGAAGCAAGCATTTCCAATAGATTACAATAGATCGAAAAGAGAATCTCAGGGGCAGAAGACAACTTTGCAAACATAGACAAAACAGCCAGAGAAGATGCAAAAAACAAAAAGCTCCTAACCCAAAATGTCCAGGAAATCCAAGACACAATGAGAAGACCGAATCTAAGGATAATAGGAATAGAAGAGGGAGAAGAGTATCAACTAAAAGGCACAGTAAATATCTTCAACAAAATCATAGAAGAAAACTTCCCTACCCTCAAGAATGAGATGACCACGAGCATAAAAGAAGCCTTCAGAACTCCAAATAGGTTGGACCAGAAAAGAAATACCTCCCGACACATAAGAGTAAAAACATCAAGTGCCCAAAGAAAAGAAAGAATACTAAAAGCAGTAAGGGAAAAAGGTCAGGTAACATATAAAGGCAGACCAATCAGACTCACACCGATTTCTCAACAGAGACTATGAAAGCTAGAAGAGCCTGGACAGACATCATGCACTCCTTAAAAGAGAACAAGTGCCAGCCCAAGCTGCTATATCCAGCAAAACTATCAATCACCATCGATGGAGAGACGAAGATATTTCAAGACAAATCAAAATTCACACAATATCTGACCACAAACCCAGGACTACAACGAATTATAGGTGGAAAACCCAATACAATGAGGGAAAATACAGCCTAGTAAAAACAAGAAAACTCCTAAACAAAAAAACTAAAAGAAGAAAAAAACACAGACACAACTCAACCCAAAAAAGCAATAATGGCAGGAAACAGGAACAACTAGTTCTTGATATCTATTAACATAAATGGTCTCAACTCCCCAATAAAGAGACATAGACTATCAGATTGGATACATAAACAAAATCCAGCCTTTTGCTGCATACAGGAAACTCATCTCAGAGACAGAGACAGACACTATCTCAGAGTAAAAGGGTGGGAAAAAAACTTCCAAGCAAACAGCTCAAAGAAGCAAGCTGGAGTGGCTATTCTAATATCGAATAAAGTAAATTTCCAACCAAAAGTTATCAATAAACATAAGGAAGGAAACTTTTTACTCATTACCGGGGAAATCTGAGAGGAGGAACTCTCAATCCTTAACATATATGCTCCAAATAAAAAATCACCCACATTCATGAAAGAAACCATACTAAAGCTCAAAAAATACATTTCACCCCACACAATAATAGTGGGAGAGTTTAATACCTCACTCTCACCAATGGACAGATCAGGGAAACAGAAACTGAACAAGGACACTGCAAAACTAGCAGAAACTTTGAACCAACTAGAATTAATAGATATACATAGAACATACTATCCTAAAGTAAAAGAAAACAACTTCTCAGCACCCAATGGCACCTTCTCAAAAATTGACCACATAATTGGACACAGAACGAGCCTCCATCGATATAAGAAGATTGAAATACTCCCATGCATCCTCTCAGACCACCATGGTCTACAGCTGGTCTTTAACAACAACAAAACAACAAAAAGCCCACATACACATAGAAACTAAACAATGCTCTGTTAAAGGATAGCAGGGTCAAAGAAGAAATAAAGAAAGAAATTAAGGATTTTCTAGAATTCAACGAAAACGAAAACACAACATACCCAAACCTATAGGATGCAATGAAAGCAGTATTGAGAGGAAAACTCATAGCCCTAAGTGCTTCCAAAAAGAAACGGGAGAGAGCTCACATCAGCAACCTGAGCACAGCTAAAAGCCCTAGAACAAAAGGAAGCAGATATACCCAAAAGGAGTGGACGGCAAGAAATAATCAAAATTAGGGCAGAAATAGACCAAATAGAAACAAAAAGAACCATTGAAAAAATCAACTAAACAAAGAGTTGGTTCTTTGAGAAAATCAACAAGATTGATAAACCCCTAGCCAGACTAACTAGAGGGCAAAGAGTAAGAGAGTATCCAAATTAACAAAATCAGAAAGGAAAGTGGTGACATAACAACTGAAACTGAGGAAATTCAAGAAATCATCAGATCCTACTACAAAAACTTATACTCCACAAAATTGGAAAATCTGGAGGAAATGGACGAATTCCTAGACAGATACAAGGTCCCAAAGTTAAACCAGGACCAAGTAAACCATCTAAATAACCCTATAACACCTAAAGAAATAGAACAAGTCATCAAAAGCCTTCCAACCAAGAAAAGCCCAGGTCCAGAAGGGTTCAGTGCAGAATTTTATCAGATATTTATTGCTGACATAACACCAATACTCGCCAAACTATTCCAAAAGATAGAATCAGATGGAATGTTACCCAACTCATTTTTTGAGGCTACAATAACCCTCGTACCTAAACCACACAAAGACCCTACAAGGAAAGAGAACTTCAGACCAATCTCACTTATGAACATTGATGTAAAAATACTCAACAAAACCTTTGCAAACCGAATCCAAGAACACATCAAAATGATCATTCATCATGACCAAGTAGGCTTCATCCCTGGGATGCAGGGATGGTTTAACATAAGGAAATCCATTAACGTAATCCACAATATAAACAAACTCAAAGACCAAAATCACATGGTCATCTCACTCGACGCTGAGAATGCATTTGACAAAATGTAACACCCCTTCATGTTTAAAGTCCTGGAAAGAACAGGAATCCAAGTCCCACACTTAAACATAATAAAAGCAATATACAGCAAACCAACAGGCAACATCAAACTTAATGGTGAGAAACTTGAAGCAATCCCACTAAAATCTGGGACTGGACAAGGCTGCCCACTCTCCCACTACCTATTTAACATAGTACTGGAAGTCCTGGCTGAAGCAATTAGACAGCAAAAGGAGATCAAGAGGATACAAATTGGAAAGGAAGAGATAAAAACATCACTCTTTGCCGATGACATGATAGTGTACTTTAGTGACCCCAAAAATCCACCAGAGAACTTCTACAGCTGATAAACAAGTTCAGCAAAGTGGCTGGATAAAAAATTAACTCGAACAAATCAGTAGCCTTCCTATACTCAAAGGACAAACATGTGGAGAAAGAAATTAGGGAAAAGGTACCCTTCACAATCGTCACAAAAACTATGAAATACCATGGTGTGATTCCAACTAAGCAAGTGAAGGACCTGTATTACAAGAATTTCAAACCTCTATAGAAAAAAATTCAGGAGGATCTCAGAAAATGGAAAGATCTCCCATGCTCATGGATTGGAAAGATCAACATCTTAAAAATGGCCATCCTACCAAAAGCAATCTACAGATTCAATGCAATCCCCATCAAAATTCCAACCCAGTTCTTCATGGAACTGGAAAGATCAATGTGCAATTTCATATGGAATAACAAAAGACCTAGAAGAGCTAAATCCATCCTCAACAACAAAAAAACATCTGTGGGAATCACTATTCCTGACCTCAAGGTATATTATAAGGCAATTGTGCTGAAAACTGCATGGTACAGAAATATGCATGTGGATCAATGGAATAGAATAGAAGATCCAGAAATGAGCCCTCATGTATATGGTGACCTGGTTTTTGACAAAGGAGCAGTAAACATTCAATGGAAAAAGGACAGCCTATTCAACATATGGTGCTGGTCCAACTGGCACTCAGCATGCAAAAGAATGAAAATAGACCCTTTCTTAACTCCTTGTACAAAGTTCAAGTGTAAGTGGATCAAAGATCTGCACATTAAACCAGATACACTGAAACTATTAGATGAGAAAGTAGGGAAAACCTTAGAACACATAGGCACAGAAGAAAATTTCCAGAACAAACACCAATGGCTCAAGCTCTAAGGTCAAAGATTAACAAATGGGGCTTAATGAGATTGCAAAGTTTCTGTAAGGCTAAGGACATCGTCCAGAAAACAAAACGGCAACCAACAGAATGGGAAAAGATCTTTACCAACACCACATCAGATAGAGGCCTAATATCCAAGGTGTAAAAGGTACTCAAAAAGCTAGACACCAGAGATTCAAATAACCCTAATAAAAAATGGGGTACAGAGCTACACAAAACGTTTTCAGTTGAGGAACACCGAATGGCCGAGAAACATCTGAGGAAGTGCTGGACATCCTTAGCCAGCAGGGAAATGCAAATCAAAACAACCCTGAGATTCCACCTCACACCAGTCAGATTGGCCAAGATCCAAAACTCAGATGACACCAGATGCTGGCAAGGGTGAGGAGAAAAAGGAACACTTCTCCACTGTTATATGCAGTTACTGATAGTGGGATGCTAACCCCAGAGGCTTGCACTCACCCAGAAACAACTTACAGACTGTATGAAGTTTAAAAAATAAAGAAAACAAAACAAAACAAAACAAAAAAAATATTTACAAAACAAGAAAACTTTAACTATTTCCATGTTACATTTTGTTTTACTTTAGCTCATTGTAACTATTAAGTTTTCAAGGCATACAATCAAACCTTGAAAAAAATCAAGTACTGACTAAAAAATATATTCATATAGTTTTATGTAAAAATTATGTTAAAATCTGAAAAAAGTACTGACAAAAAATGTATAATTTTAAGCAAAAAATGTTTAAAATCTGTACATTTATTTTTGTTTTGTAAAATAAAGTTGTTTTTAAAAAAAGTACTGACAAAAATGTATAATTTTAAGCAAAAAATGTTTAAAATCTGTACATTTATCTTTGTTTTGTAAAATAAAGTTGTTTAATAAAAAAAATGGGGTACAGAGCTAAACAAAACGTTTTCAGTTGAGAAACACCGAATGGCCGAGAAACATCTGAGGAAGTGATGGACATCCTTAGCCATCAGGGAAATGCAAATCAAAACAACCCTGAGATTCCACCTTACACCAGTCAGATTGGCCAAGATCTAAAACTCAGATGACAGCAGATGCTGGAGAGGCTACGGAGAAAGAGGAACACTTCTCCACTGTTGGTGGGGTTGCAAGCTAATACAACCACTCTGGAAATCTGTTTGGTGATACCTCAGAAAATTGGATATAGTACTACCTGAAGACTCAGTTATTCCACTTCTGGGCATATACCCCAGAGACACTTTAATACACAACAAAGATAGATGCACCACAATGTTCATAGCGGCTCTATTTATAATAGCCAGAAGCTGGAAAGAACCCAGATGTCCTTCAGAAGATGAATGGATACAAAAATTGTGGTACATATACAGAATGGAGTACTACTCAACTATCAGAAACAATGGCCTAACGAAATTCTTAAGAAAATGGCTGCATCTAGAGAATATCATCCTGAGTGAGATAACCCAGTCACAAAAGAACAGACATAATATGCAGTCACTGATAGTGGGATGCTAACCCCAGAGGCTTGCACTCCCCCAGAAACAACTCACAGACTGTATGAAGTCCAAGAAATAAAGAAAACAAAACAAAACAAAAAAACAAAAAAAAATCATTGGCTTCCACATGCAGCCTTTGCCCTTTATTTATGACATTTTCCAACTATGAGGGACATTATGTGAGGAACTCTCTGCCTCTCACATGACTTCATAAGGTTTATCTCTACAATTTTTTTTTTGATAATTTATTTATTTCAATTTCAAATGTTATTCCCTTTCCTTGTTTCCCCTCTGCAAAACTCCTATCCCATCCCCCCCCTCCTCTTTTATGAGTGTGCACCCACACTCACCCACCCAATATGTCTGCATTTCCCTAAACTGAGACATCAAGCCTTCACAGGGAGGGAGTCCTTTTTTCACTCCTCCATTGGGTTCTCCATGCTTAGTTTAATAATTAGCTCCAAGCACCCAACTCATCAAGAACTTCTTGGCATTCACAATAGTTTCCTTTTGTTAAATTTAATTTTTATATTATAATTTGATCACATTAAAAAATATTCCATATTGTTTGGAATTTATAAAATAGTGAATGTATATATATGTATAAATAACCAGAGGAAAGATTCAAGGAGAAGTGTTAAAATTCAGAAAATAATTTTACCAACAACATGAAGTCAATAAATCCAAAACAAAATATGTGTTTGTAACTCAGGAGAAGCATCAGAGCTGGATGCAAGCTCCTAGCAAACAAGGAATGACTTGATTTGTTATACAAATAACACCTCGAAAATAGGAATCAACGTTGTCTCTCTATTATCACTAAAATCAAATGGAAGAAATATCATTTACGATCATGAGCGAGAGACAAAGACACAAAACAAAACAAAGAAGAAAAATGTAGGAAGAAATCATTTTAAATGCCAACCTGCCACAATTTAAAATTACTTGAAAACAGAGTCTCAATTGAGAAATTGTCCAGTTAAAGTTGGCCTGTGCATATGTCTGTGGAAGATTTTTTGATTGTGAGTTGAGGTGGGAAAAAAATCTCTGATGTTAACAATACTTAGTTGTGGGGTGGATCGCTTTTTATATAAAGATAAGAGTAATAGTATGAATTCCAGACTTTTTAATGTGAGATAAGGTATCACTGATAGTATCCATCCATGAACTGCTCTCATCAAACAGTTTTCAGTGAGTAATGTGGGCCAACACTATGGGTTATGATTCTGCTGGGGATAAGGAACTCCATATGTGTTAAAAGCTTTAAATGTCTGTCTTAATCAGTGTTTCTATTCCTGCACAAGCATCATGACCAAGAAGCAAGTTGGGGAGGAAAGGGTTTATTCAGCTTACATTTCCACATTGTTGTTCATCACTAAAGGACAGGAACCCAATCAGGTCAGGAAGCAGGAACTGATGCAGAGGCCATGGAGGGATGTCACTTACTGGCTTGCTTCCCCTGGCTTGCTCAGCTTGCTTTCTTATAGAACCCAGGTCTACCAGTCCAGGGATGGCACCACCCACAATGGGCCAGGCCCTCCCCTCTTGATCACTAGTTGACAAAATGCTTTAGAGCTGGATTGCATAGAGGTGTTTCCTCAACTGAGGCTCCTTTCTTTGTGATAACTCCAGCCTCTGTCAAGTTGACACAAAACCAGCCAGTACAATGTCCAATACCTAACTGAAGTGTTTCTACAATTATTCAATATTTATATTTCAGAAAAATACCAAAAATGTATGGTAAATATTTGTTTTGAATATCTAAAATTAATACTACTTACTCTTATTAATATAAATTATTTATCAATAATAAATTATTAAAGCCTGGAGAGATGACTTGGATGGCCTGGTGGTTTAGAGCATTTGTTGCTCTTTCAGAGGACTTAGATTCAGTTTTTAGTAACTGCAGATCAGCTTACAACCTCTGTAACTCCAGTTATAGGGTATCAGGGTATCTAGGGTATCTAGCTGTCTTCTGACTTCTCTGGACATGTCACTCACACAGTGCATAGTCATACACACTGGCACAACACCCAAAAGTACATATAAAATAAAAATAAATGCAACCTTTTAGCAAGGACAGTTAGCACATATGAAGTATTTGTGATATAACATGTTAAGATTGGTCAGTGTATTTTATGAT
This sequence comes from Micromys minutus, assembly GCF_963924665.1. NCBI lineage: Eukaryota > Metazoa > Chordata > Mammalia > Rodentia > Muridae > Micromys > Micromys minutus. The sequence goes on along the minus strand of NC_137982.1, from coordinate 28,531,890 downwards.
AAACTGCTAAATCAACAAGTAAACTCAGCAGATAAGCTTTTCTGCACAAGCACAAGGACCTGAATCCCAAGCCCCAAAATCTACTTACAAGCTGGATGTGGCTGTGGGTGCTTCTAATTGCAATGGTGGTAAAAGGCAGAAGTAAGAAATTTGCCGAAGTTTGCTGGCCACTAACTGATCTCTAGTCCGTGCCTCACTGATCTCATGCTGATAGATTTAATTAATGTACAGCTTGTCTACCATACCCAGCAACAAAAGGGTAGAATACAACCTGTTTTCCTTCATAACTTAATCTCTGTACTCAGCACAATGCCTACCCTACAGTATATGCCAAATGATTATTTATGTGGTAGATGAAATGAAATATGAGGAAAATTCAATATTCCCATATCCAGTAAGAGTACTCTGCACTTTCAGATTTATAGCCTATAAAGTTACAACATTGCAACTAAAACACTAAAAGCATCTTATACAGTCCAACTTCATAGTGCTTGGAAAGTAACTGCTTAATTTTCAGCTTTTTTTTTAATTTCAAAGTGATTTATAGTGAAGCAGACTTACTTATATGGCAGTGAGTGAATTATAGGTACTGTTATCAAAGACATCAATCCCACAGGCATAATGCTTAAAGAAACTACTATACACTTGTATTTTTAAATAACTTAGAGATTGTTTGCTATCACAACTTAATAAAACTGTTCTTTTTAATAGCAGGCTGAAATTATTTTAAATGGAAGAAATACATTTCTTTGGAAGAAAAACTTTACATAGTATTTGGTACCTGAAATCCTTGCTGTGTAATGAGAATTTCACTCATTACTAAGTTTTAATCAAATCTAACAGTACGATTTAAAGCATTTGATTCAAGCTATCTGAATGCTTGAAAATTCAATAACACATACACATAAGTTTTGTCATAGATAAATAAAATCCTGTGGAAATCATGGGTTAAGTCATGGTTTCCTCCTGAGATGGTTGGCAATGGAGAGCATTAATCATATAGTGTGAGAATTGAGTACAATTAATACCCTAAGAACTATGAACAGTTTCTGAACTGCAAGGAAACACTGGCTGATTCCACCTTTCATAGAATATCACTACAAATTCAGGCAGATTTGGTAAGTGTACAGGACAGTCTGATTGCTTTCCCAGATAGTCTAATGGTTCCTGCCAGGCAGTCAAAAAGATAATAAAGATAAAAGAAGCACAACATGAACCCTCTCCCATCCCACTGCCTGCTGCTTTGCCTTAAAAATGACATCTCCAAACAGGACAACAATTCTTTTTGGTCCTCAATTTTGTAAACAATAAGTTCTTAATATTTTCTTTATGAAGTCAGGGTTAAATTACCACTTAGTCAACCTAAAAGAGAAACAAATTTAACTCAAATTATTAAATACCCCTTACAGTGAGAAAAGAGAAGGCGGGAAACTTTCTGAAGACTGACAGTCTCATAAAAACAAGGACAACAGTGTTCAAGAACAACTTGTTAAGGGAATTAATGATTGTGTGTTCTTCCTGTCACATCATGCTTTATTCTCCCAAAAAGAGCAAACAACACCTTTCTTCCAAATTTGATGAGTTGACTTCGTATGAATATTGTGGAATTAAACAGAAAAAAAAAAAAAAACATATGTAACCACACGAAGAATAGTACTAACACGTTTGAAAAGAAATACTTCGTTAGGCAAAATTTCACTTTTTAAATTACATGTTTCTTACAAATATATAAGTTTATGAATAAGAACATGGTTAAAAATAAACATGTCTAACTTTGCTAATAAAACGTGAAAGAAGGAAGGAAGTGGAAGAAATGAGAAAAAGTGAGGGAGGACATACTAGAATTAGGGGGGTTGATTGATGAGGCAGGGTACTTGATGTTTAATCAATAATCATTGATTAAACAAATTACCCTGGATTGAGAACAGAATTAATAACTCCTTGAGGGAGAACCATTTTTCTATTTTCTATATACCCAATGCACATTTATTGCATGATCAACAGTACACAGATTGTCCAAACACACAGTTCCCAGAGTGTCCGACAAGGAATGAAGAAGACATAAAGCTAGACAATGGGACCATGCAATCAGGTGTATTAAGAGTTGGTGACAAACCTTGCCACATAGGATGCTCTAAGGAACTCTAAGTGGAAAAGAACTGGCATAGAGCATGGTTGGGCAGAGGTGACATTCCCCTCTTTCCCTACTATTGTCACTACAATGGATACTCTAGCACTTGACTTTAAGGTCTACACTAACAAACTAGCATTTACTTTTTGAGTAGCTGTCACAAACGCTTGTAGAGTGGATTTAATTTTAAAGTTGTTTTCCTGGGAATGTTTACGTTCCACTTTCATTTCTATTTTAAGATAAAGAGCTGCCATTCGTTCCGTAGTTTTTAAAATAATTACACAGTATTTAATTAAACGTTTTTAAAAACTTGGTTATGTTTTATTTATTTACATTTCAAATGTGATCTCCTCACTTTCCCCTCCACAAAGCACTACCTCCTTCTTTCTCCCCCTCCTACTCCCCTACCCACCTACCCCTTCCTACTTAAAAAAATCACTTCCTTCTCTATATTAAAGTGTTCAGTTCTATTCTAGGAAAACTTGCTTCCCATGTTACCCAGTCCTGTTTGTTTGTTTGTTTTTGTTTTTGTTTTTGTTTTAAGTTGATGGGAAAGTGAACACCTTAGAGTTAACAGCAGAAGGTGACATTCCTAAGGAACCTACTAATTGTCCCCAATGAACTGAGAACCTTTTCTCATCTGCAGGAACATTTCTCTGCTGATAGAATGCATTTAAACAAATTGGTACTGCAAAAAAACTTGCTCTAAAACTTCAGACTTTCTACAGGATGACAGGACTTCTGGGGGGCTTACATGTATGAGGTTTCATACTTTGGAAAGAATGTTTAAGTTCTACATAGTTTGTGCATTTTATCCCATGAACTATGTTTTGTGTACCTGTGACTGTTTCTGTTTGTTTGGTTGTTTGGTTGGGTAGTTGGTTTTCTATTTTTTTTCCAGAGAAATAGAAAACTTTACATTTGCAAGCATATATCAGCAACTGAAGCCCCTGGAAACCATGCTATAAAATATCCTTATGTCTTGTTAATATCAATAATATAGGATCTCGGGCTCAACATTGATGGCCTTGTTAGACTCTGCAATAGGGATAGGGTTTGTCCCTGTATAGAATAATGCTCAACCTTTACACTAAAGACAGATGAATAAAGACGTATTACTTAACAACAGGATTCTAATGTTTCTCTCTTGCCCACCCCAACAAATCAATATTCTTTGAAGATAGCAGAAAGTTTGTAAGGTTAAAGATGTTACTGTAATATTGACTAATAGGATAATGTGGTTCAATCAAGAAAGGCTTGCGTCCTTTGATGTTTTATGCTAGCAGTAAAAATTACCTTATGTAGGTGTTTGTAGCATTTATGTCTTTTTTTTTTATGGTGCCCTGTGTCACTTGTTTTTAAACTACAAGTGATTTGTAACAATCCCATGAGCGGGTAAATGTGCTTTCCATATACGATCAATCTCAGCATTTGTGAGATGAACACTGTAAAACAATGTTAACTACCAATTGCCACAGACACCACGTTACATGCACATTGCTCCTGGGCTTGCCTTCCCTAGATCTTGATTTTGCAGGTAAAAAGTCCTGACCCTAAGAAATGCAGTGACAGCAGTTTTCTGCTTCATTTTCTTGTATTTCCTCCATAAGTTTAAGCAACTGAAGCTTTTTGCCCTGAGCCTACTAAATTGCAACCTTTACATTGTAATCTTTCCTTAGGTTCACAGTCTGGGAAGCTGCCAGTCAGTCTTTGTTGCGCATCTTACCTCTCTGCTTAATTGTGAGTTCACAAGTGATACATCCTCTTCTATACTGGGTAATTTGACCTCCTTTGGATTTAATTTGATCTTAATTGTCCTATGCTGATGTCCTAATACCAAATGTGTTTTTTTTAGCATTGCTATTGCAAACTTATGCTGAAAAGAGACTTAATATTAACCATTATTTTGTTTATGTAATTTTCTCTAAGAAAAATTAAAGTATATCACCCAACACAAATAAAATTGTTTTGTTGATTCAGTGGCTGACTTACTCTTGAGGGTTAATCTCAAACATCAACAACAAAAGTCACCTATCCCATGCTTCTTAGAAAGGAAAAAATATGAATTTTATGGCCAGGGGTTTTTTAAGGAACATGGAGTTTCAGACACCAAAATAGATTCTGAAGTTTCAAATAATTGTAAAATAATATGTATTCTTATAAAGTCATATATAAATATACAAACAGATAAGCACTTTGACTATCAGCTCGTGTGGATTTTATTCATGTCCTTATGTATAACTACACATGTACACTTACAAAGTTATGTCTGAAGAAATAATGTCCATACTCAGCAGATAAATTTTATATTATATGTATTTGTGGAATGCAATTAAATACAACATATTTTTCATTCAGATATAAAAAATAGAATATTTTTCACTATAATATTTTAGCTACAAGATATATTTAGTTCAACTACAGTCTTACCTCTAACCAAAAAGCTATGTGCACTTGATATCAACTGAGAAAGGAGAGATGAGATTTCTCCAATGAAGTGTCTTTAGGCATAGTAAGCACTCTATAGAGCAGGGGGCATGTCTAGAGTAGCTGGCCAAAACAAATTAGACTCTGTGGAGTTTTTAATTTTTTTGTTTTATTAATTTTTTGTTTGATCTTTTCTTTTGTTTTTTTTGTTTCTATTTGAGAGAGAGAATTTATGAGAGACAAACTATGAAGTTGAGTGTGTAGAGAAGTAGGAAGATAGGATTAGAGGATAAAAATGATGAAATCAAAACATATGAAGTGTAAACGTTTCAGTAAATAAAAAAAATTTACTTTGTTCAATGTATTCAAGACAAGCATTAGAAAATAAAAGTAGTTCTCTCTTAAGAACTCCTCATGAGCTCAAAGTATGTGTTAATTAAGTTCAGTACAAGTTGCAAGCCTGCCAAAGATTTTAGGAACAAATTGATAGGAAGATATTATCAATGAATTTGAACTAAAAATTCAGTGGTTTGATAATGTTCATTCTGCAGTTCCTGATTTGTATCTAGTGTAGAGCACACACACACACACACACACACACACACACACACACACACTCATGCACATATATTTACTTCTTATAAATTTTGTTTTACAACTATTCTCTTTCTTTAGTGAGCAACTCTTTTCCTATTCTAGTTGTTTTCTGGTTTTGGGAGTCTTGGACAAGATAATTTAATTGTAGTCATATTTAACATCAATATAAACCTTTGTGTTAATTTACTATTTTCCTATGGACTGAATTATTTTTAAAAAATGTATTTTGTTATAATTTCATATGTATGTAATGAAATATTGTTATATACACCCCACCTTTTCTTTTCAAGACCCCCAAAATTTTCCCAACCTATCTCTTTTACAGTTCATGTCCTTTTAAAAAGCTCACTAAATCTAGTACCACATAAGCACCCAGTGTGAGGCCATTTCCAAGCAGAGCATTGAAATGATTCTAGTGAGTTCTTTTTCTATCTCCAGCACCCATCAACTGCCAATGTTACTTCTTAGAAATATGTCTTCCTGAGGTTCTCCATCCTCTATACTCGAATGCTAACTGGATTAATCTTTTGCTGCTGTGAGTTTATAAGTACAGCAGCCATATCATGTCCAGAAGACTGTGTTTGGCAGCACTTATTCCTAGTCTGCCAGAGACTCTTATATGAAACCTTTGTTGACTGTCACTGGATGGTGGTACAAATATCTTATATGACTCTTGTCAATGGAACTAATAATGTTGGTTTCTTGGCTTTATTAAAACTATACAGTACCTGATAATGCCGTGTATCTACTTGCTACTTGGTGCAAGAAGCCCACATCTCTGAATAATTTTCTAATCATATGAGTTTCCAGATTTTCCCCAGCATCCTCAGTTCACATTGACAGGTACTCTGAGCAAAAACATATATTTTCCATCTGCCTGACTAGAACCTTTTACATTGCTGATTTCTGAGTCCCTGCCCAATTGTAAAGTTTTTCTACACCTTGTAGTTACAGCCAGTTCATTCTGTTCTCTTGAGTACTCTAAGCAGTAGAATACAGTAATGTAAAACAGTGCTTTTGTTATTTTCTTAACCCTGAGCTATCATAAGGTAAGGGATTGCATGGATCTTCCTAACCTTTACATTATCATATACTGCACACTTGAGCATACATTGAGATAGAAAAGCATAAAAAGCAAACATATACAAAAGATAGACTGTCTCAACAATTGAAACTCTACTGTGTAATAACATTCTTTTAAGGTCTCCAAGTATAAAACATAACCGACCATCTATTTTGGCAGTGATGTTTTTACACTAGTCTTGCCTTTATTTAATTGATACCTGTTTACAATCAGTCATTTTGTGTTGTATTTCTAATTTGTTTCAATTATAAGAAACAACTATAGTTCTTGACTTATTCTTGCCCTTAACCAAATGGTTTCTCTAGAGTAGATTATGAGTATTCCTTATCTAAAGAGCAAAATTTCTATTTGCTAAAGTCAGATAGTCAGAAGAATGATGACTTTTCTAATGCCTTCTTTCAAATGAATTGAAGCTCAGAGAACTGTCCCCTTAACCATATTTCATACTAGCCCCAGGGTCAGAGAAGAATTTTGTTCTTAGAATTCCATTGTTAGATCAGGGACAATATATTCAGCTAAGACAAAGTTTCCTCAAGTGTATTATGACCAATAGCTTATTGAAATGAGTTATTTTCACTGAACACACAGTCTAGAGGTACTCAAATATTTGTAGTATAAATATTTATTTTAATATCCCCTGGACAGTGAATAAAAATTCCAGAATAAGAAAAAGAATAGTAAACTATAAATAAGACCTGATGTAACTTCAAACTTAGATTTCTTTTTTTTGCCCATTTTAGTACTTTTGATTAGATGATATAACCTGAGTTTTCTCGCCTAGAAAGTTTGATTAGAAGATTTCCTTGGTATTTTCCAATTTCTACATACAATGATCATCTTACCTGTTATTTTCTTTTAATTGTCTGAGACATTTGAGTGCCCCAAGAGTAACTGATACTTTTAAGGTTATGCCATGCCCAGCCACAGATGGCCAACACAAAATGAACTCAATGGCATCTTTGGATGTTCTCTGTCTCAATGTTTACTAGGGGCATTTGGTTTCTAATGTATGTGGTATTCCTATTAATATGAATATATGTGTCTCTGTATCTATGTAGCATTTGTTGTGCTTGTTTTTCTGTCTCTTTTTTTGTTTGATTATATTCTAATTTATTTGTTTTAATTTATTGTATTTTATTCCCTAGATTTCTGGGGGAGGGGGTTCTTTTAATAAGAAACAGACAGCTGTGGATCCAGATGGGAGAGGAGGTAGGGAGGAACTGAGAGAGTAGAGAACAGAGAAAACTCTTCAGAATATATTGTATTTTTTAAATTCTATTTTTACTAAATAAAAGTAAAAAAGAATGATGGCATATTATTATTCTTTTCAACGCTAAACTATTTATATCTTCAGAGCCTAATTGTCATAATAAACATTTCCCCACTATTTTAAGAATTCACCATATTTTTAGTTATTAAAATTTGACTTTTAGTTTATCATTCCTCTTTTTTGTTAAGGTTGAATTTATGCTATCATTAATACAAAAATATATATTTTACCATTAAGAACAATTACAAAGTAAATGAATTTAATCTTTCAAAGGAATAGAAAAGCACAAACACGGCTAATGGAAAGTATCTGTAAGATATGTGAAGCTACATGCATTTTTTTTACTACACTTCATGCCAACTAGTCGTTACTTGAATTCAGATGTGGTTTTCATCTATTTTTGCAAAAATAATAAACCAGAAAGAAAGAAAACTTACCATCTATCACTAAAGAATTTAATGTCAAATAATTTCAGATTAATATATTTGTTAATATATTATACATATATTTATATATATTTGCCCATACATCTGTACACAGTGTACATGTATATGCACACTCAGACATTTTATAAATATAAAATATGTACAAATATTTGTTCTTCTATACAAACAAACAACACACTTATTATAATGCAATAAAGCTTCTTAAAAATCTTATGTGGAAACAGAATATACAAAAAATATTTTTGAACTAATATTTCCATCCCATGTTAATTCTGAGAATACAATTATCTCTTTTTATCATATGCAGAGAAAACTCCGTAGATTTGAGTAGTTCAGGTAATTAGTGAGATCACAGGTGAAAATGTTCATTGAGTGTATTCTACCTTATGCATCTTTTTCTTTTCCCTTTTCTCTTTGTAATGGCATACGCTGTAGACAGTGGCTGTACAACAAATATCCAAAACCTTAACAGCACAAGACAATGCACATCTGTCATCTCACAGCTTTAGTAGGTCAGACCTTGGCCAAAGCGTTTAGGAGTCATCTGTCCTAGCTTTTCTAATGTCCTAATCTTTGGGTGCAACTGGGTAAGAGTCTGCATTCTAGCTCACTCATGTGGATAGAAAAATACATTTTCCTGTGGTGGATAAGGTTAGCCACTTGTTACATTGTTGTGTTCATGGTTCCTAATCTGGGGTGACTTGTGTCACAAGCAGTCAGTAGGAGACATGCTGTTACACTCTATGTTGCCATTTTAGTACGAATTTTTATTCAGTTATCCCTAACTATATCTGTCTTTGTTTGTAACGATCAGCCTTGATTGACTCTACAGAGACATTTTGAAAATCAGAAACAATTAATTCTGTTTCAAAAACTAAATTAATGTTGACTCTACATGAATCTCATGCACATAGGATTGCTTAAATATTTAGATTGACTACTGTTTTCCCATATCCAATTAACAATTACTTTATAAAGAACTTATATCAAGAAATAATGTCATTTTCATAATCCCATTACTTTGTACTAAAATTTTATGCTAAAATGTCATTTGACAATAACAATGAAGATATGCTCCTACTCTCTATTTTCTTTAAACAACAACAACAACAAAAACAAAACCCTTTTAAAATAATAAAAGGCAAACCATGGGAATTTTACAAACCATGCAGTAATTAAATAACCCTATTAATGTCTAAGAGGAGGACAAAAATTAAATCTCATCAGGAAAGACAGGGAAGTGTAGGGTAATAAAGGGATATCACACCATATATAAGTTCCCCAATAATCTAAAAGAATAAATCATTTAATGTGAACAATATAAATATATACAATCAAAGCTTGTGAAAAGGTCCCGAATAAAAATTAGCTAAGTAAGTACAAAAACATACAGGACTTCTTAGTCCTCTGAGAAATGGCATCAAATCAGTAGCAGCATATGGACAAGAAGTAATAGTCGATGGAAATCAGAAAAATATCAATTTGACTTCTTAGTATAAACTGCAAAGACAAAATTACCTAAAAAGATCAAAATAAGAAAATCTGAAAGAAGATTCAGAAGTATGGAGAGAAAAATAGGAGGACTAGAAAAAAGTAGAAAACCTTTTTTTTTTTTTTTAAATAAGAAAACATCTGATGTTAATTTTAGTAGTTGCGGAAGAAAGAAAAACAAGGAAGGTAAAGGGTAAACTGTGGAATGGGAAGGATAAATTGTTTATAAAGGTACACGGATACAGGGAATAGACAAGACGACTGATAGGAAGGATCATACAGATGCCAAAGAGAGCGCAGGAAAGATGAAGTGATCAACACAGACATGACTAGATATTTGAAGAATCCTAAAAAATTAAGAGCTTGGCACTCCAAAATTGCAAGAATTCTTAACACAGTGTAAAATATTTTGGAAAACTGTCATACTCACATAACTGCTGAAAAGCTATGAGAACAACTCTTCTGCTTTTTATAATATACATGTGTGTGTTAGAAATTTTTATTGAATATTTTATGTACTTATTTAAAATGTAACCCTTTCCTCCTTCTCCCATATCCACACCCACCCTGCTTCCACAAAGATGCTCCACTCCCATCCACCCACTCCCACCTAAGTGTCCTGACATTTTCCTACACTGGGAAAATGAGCCTTCACAGGACTAAGGGCTTCTCCTCCTAATGATGCCAGACAAAGCCATCCTCTGCTACATATACATCTGGAGCCACAGGTCTTCCCATGTGTCTTCATTGGTTGGTGGTTTAGTCCCTGGGAACTCTGGGGAGTCTGGTTGGTTGATATTGTTGTTCTTTCTATTCTGTTGCAAGCCTTTTCAGCTCCTTCCGTCCTTTCTCTAACTCCTGCATTGGGATCCTCATTCTCAGTCTGATGATTAGCTGCAGGCATCCTCATATGTATCAATAAGGTTCTGACAGAGCCTCTCAGAATCCATCCCTATCAGGTTCCTGTCAGTATGCACTTCTTGACATCAGCAATAATGACTGGGTTTTGTAATTGTATATGGGATGGATCCCCACATGGGGCAGTCTCTGGATGGCATTTCTTTCAGTCCCTGCTCCAGTATCCTTGTATTTCCTCCTGTATTTTGTTCTTCCTTTTAAGAAGGACTGAAATGTCCACATTTTGGTCTTCCTTCTTCTTGTGCTTCTTATGGTCTGTGAATTGTTTTGGGGTTATTCGAAGCTAATTTTTCAAGCCTTTGTGCATGGACATGTGGATGTTGAATATTTTCTTGAGCATTAGGTAAAGATGAGGTTGGTTACAAGGAAAAAAATATGGTACTGGGAACACAGCAACAGCAACTCAGCCCTGTGTGGTAGAAAGGTCATTGGTGAAGGGTCTTGTACTGGCTGGTTTTGTGTCAACTTGACACAGGCTGGAGTTATCACAGAGTTAACACAGAGAAAGGAGCCTCTGTTTAGGAAATTCCTCCATGAGATACAGCTGTAAGGTATTTTCTCAACTAGTGATCAAGGGGTGAGGGTCCAGCCCATTGTGGGTGGTGCCATCCCTGGGCTGGTAGACATGGGTTCTATAAGAAAGCAAGCTGAGCAAGCCAAGGGAAGCAAGCCAATAAGCAACATCCCTCCATGGCCTCTGCATCAGCTCCTGCTTCCTGACCTGCTTGGGTTCCCATCCTGACTTCCTTTGGTGATGAACAGCGACATGCAAGTGTTAACTGAATAAACCATTTCCTCCCCAACTTGCTTTTTGGTCATGATGTTTGTGCAGGAATAGAAACCCTGACTAAGACTGGCCTCTAACTTCCATATCAAACATGACTCTGGCAGTCCTTGATCTTCTCTCCTATTCCCTCTGCCTTTCTAAGCACTATTAGATTACATTCCTAAAGCTAGACCACAAGGTGTATTCTCTTATTTAGTCACTTCTTCCCCCAAAAGTCCAGGTATCAAAGTATTGGGGTCCAACAATCTAAAGTCCCCTTTGGCTCATCTAATTCACATGGCCAGATAAAATTAAACACCCCATCCTAACACATGATCCCCCTTTCTTTATAACCTACCAGTTTCTATGGGCCCTTGCTCTCTCCTCTCTAGCCAGAGGATGTCCTTTGTCCATCATGAGCAAATGCCTTCCACTTGCCCACCTTTCCCCCTCTTCTTTGTTCCCTCCCCTTCTCCCTTGTCCTTTAACTCCTGTCTTTGTCTTTTAGCTTTGCCCTCTGTCCCTCTGGGGCAAATAAATCTACTCTGCACTGAGAACACGGTCTTTGGGTATCTTGAGCCAACTCTGCGACATAAAATACTTAAAGAAAAATTGTGAGCTAAGGTTTTTAGGTAAGCCAAACTAATTTGTAATCACTGCTGTAAATCTGCAAGAGTGCAGAGAATATTGAACTCATGATTCTTCCCTGTGGACTTGTTCAAGGAGGAATCAAGCAAGAATTAAAGGAAATTTCCACCATTTCCTTTCTTAGACTACAGCTAAAGCAATTAAATGCATATAACCATAAAGGTAACATCAATCAAAATAAACCATAAAAGTATTGTTCTCTGACAAAGAAATCTTTTACAGCTAACAAATAATGAATGAGGAAGGAAATATAGATCATACAAGCTCACTATCTCAGAGGATCTCAATGAGGAAAAGAGACTATCAGTATCTAATTCAACTTTGGAAAAATGGGATAAAAGAACGTAAGTTACCCAATGATTATTGTATTAAACTGGTAAATGGTACTGATAATACTCTATATGTATGTACTACCTATATATTGTGCATAATGTGGGGAAACAAGTGTTTTGTGTACATTGAATTACTAAATGGATGTGTTTCCAATTTAACTTGATAAGAAATTGTTTAAAAAAAAATATTTATACAAACTCCATAAACACTCATTCCCAATTGCCTACAACACACACACATACACACACACAAGATAAATAAATAAGTACATTTTTATTCTTAAATATATAATCTTAATATTTATAAATAGGAACACTAACATTAAGAAGCTATAATAGGAAAGAAATTATAATAAACTAGTAACAACAATAAAATACTTAGTTATTAAAAAATGAAGTAAGGGCTAGAGAGATGGCCCAGTGGTAAAGAGCACTGGCTTCTCTTCCACAGGTCCTGAGTTCAAATCCCAGCAGCCACATGGTGGCTCACAACAATTTGTTATGAGATCTGATGCCCTCCTCTCGTATATCTGAAGGCAGCTACAGTGTACTCATATATAATAAATAAATAAATATAAATAAATACATAAATAAGTAAATAAATAAAAGTAAAGTATGAGAGATGAATATGACTATAAATGCTAAGGAAACATGAAAACAATATGTAAAATGAAATTGTATATATTGATTTAAATATGAAATATCAATTTCTTAAAGATATCAATCAATAACATAGTTGAAGGGTCACTAGATTTTTATGCTTTTGAAAAACACCAATTGTTTCAACATGCATAGACAGTCTTAAGATTTTATAGTTTGACTGAAACTTTATTCAGCAAAATTAAGCATCCTAAACACCAAAATGTGGCTGGACTGGGCTGCTCCAAAGTGAGGAGCTGCCTAGTGAGTTCTGCATTATGGTATTTCAACACACCTTATAAATACTTATGAGTTGTTTGGCATATCCCTGTTCTTTCCCAAATCATGGTGAATAAGATCTCCCTTGCAGGATATTTTTCTCCCATGATCTGCACGCAAAGAAAGGACGAATGTCAGTAATAGTCTAACAAAGTCAAGTCTTCTGAGGATTCATACCCTTTGCTAATGTGCATACAGGATCGGCTCCAAGGAGGTTTGAATACAAAGGGGCATTTTGATAACCACAACATAGCTACCAAAATGTAAGTTTTCCTGGCTATAGCATAGGCTACTCTTTGCCTACTGGGTAATCTGTGTAATTACCTTCATGGAGTGGGAGAACTTCTGAGAAGCTGCCCCTTATCTACAACTTAGTCTGTTACAATTGCATGTATAATTACCCATAAAGCTGATAAACTGACTAGGGGAAAGGGCAACAGTGCCTTGAGCACATTACTCTGGGAGGCACTTTGTAAGTAGATCCTAACCAGAGTCTGCCAAGACTGAATTTCTTGTTTCTCCATAGCTCTGTTGATACCTACTGAGGGGCTATTTTACATTCAGACTAAGAGCCTTTATTTACCTCCATCAGTGTTCCTGGCCTCATGGTTTTAACCTTAACATTTATTTTCATTGTAATAAAGAAGAGGAGGAAAGTGTATGAGGGAATCGTTTAACCCAATGTTCAATCAATTAAAACACCATAAGTGAACATTAGATAGTATTATGGAAAATAAAATACCCAAAACACTTTCAAATACATATAGACTTTAGTAATGCTAAATGTGTTATTTCAAGTGACTGAGAGAAAAATTGAAAGTAGTGTCAGGGCTACTAGCTAGATATATATAAACATACAATGTCTTTTCAAGTGTTTGGCATTGAATTTAGGGCTTTATTAGGCAAATACTTTAGCATTAAATTATAAGATCCAGCCTGCATATATATCCCAAGATACACTACAAATGAGTCTAATATTTTAATATAAAAATACATTGATAAAAGTTTGAACATCAAGGAACATAGACATTACAAAGTATGGAAGCATTCATTTATTTAAACCTATAATACATTTATTAGTATTATTATTATTAAAACTGACTAGAGTGATGGTTCTCAACCTGTATGTTGTAAGCTTTTCTGTACTCCCATATTAGATATCCTGCATATCACATCTTTATGTTACAATTGTATAGCCATAGCAAAATTACAGTTATGAAGAAACAACAAAAGTTTCATACTTGCAAACAATTTTCTATTTTTACCACAACATGAGGAACTGTATTAAAGGGTCGCAGCATTAGCAAGGTTGAGAACCACTAAACCAGAGGACTGCAAAGATGCCTCAGTGGGTAAAAATGCCTGCTACCAAGCCTGATGACTTGAGTTTGATCCCTTTCATCAACGAGGCAAGAAGAAAGACCAAACTCTGGGCAGTTTTCTTCTGTCCTCAAACTTATATCTTGGTAGTATTTCCTGATACACAAATAAATGAATGTAATTATAAAAACATGGCAAGATTTTATATTGTTTACTGAAGTACAAGTTGTTTACTTGAAATCTGATCTTTTAAGGAAGTGTTTTCATAATTCCTAAAGATTTAAAATTTGTCCACCTCCCCCAATAGTTTTCTAATGAGACATGGTGTCACCTTGTCTGGTCAGGTACATGTAGATCATGATGGCCATGAATTTCCAGTCCAGGCTGGTCATGTCCTGTTGCGACCGTTCAGCCTCAAAAGTACTAGTATTATTGGGGTTACCCAACTTTTCTGAGAAATATTTTTATTAAAATTAATATAAGAAGTGTAGTTCTTAATTAAAAGACACACATAACAGCTAAGAAGTATATCAAAAATGATTAATTTACCAAATCAGCATTTTTTTAAAAAAAACTGTAAGTTAGGATCAGCTTTAATAAGAGGTGGCTCTGAAATATAACTACGCAGAGAGGCCTCTTCCTGTTTGGTATATTCAGAAGCTGCACCATTCTGAGAACACCATGCCACAAGATGAATGTACTGAACTGCAATAAAGATATTATGCATATTCTTCAGATTACTATGGGAAAAAAAAGCATAGTTGAGAGGATCATGATCATTCTAAGAAGGCATAAAAGATTGGCCGGAAGCCTAAGCTCATCCACAAACAGCACCATGTGGAGAAAATACAAATGCAAAAGCCTATCAAGATGTAGGAAAAGAAACCAGCTCAGGAGAGGCCCATGAGAAGGCCCCTTAGGGAGCAGGCTGCCTACCTGCTGGATAGGGATCAGTCCCAGTTTAAGCACTTTCCATATGATTAAGCAAGAATGAAAGAAAAAGGCAGGAAAATGGGAGTCCCCTCTAAAAGGAAAAACAAAACTGCTGAAGGTTACTGCAAGGGGAACCAGAAAATGCTGCCAAAGAAGGCATGCTTTGTGCCCTCAGCTTTGCTGTAGATAACATTATAAGAAAAGCAACAAAATACAAAGAAATGGGAAAGCCAGAAGGATTACATTTCAAGTGGGCATGCCTGCATGCCTAGCTGACAGCCACATTTGCTTTAGTATGAACGGAGAACCCCTCCTGCCCACAACATACAACTTTTGGATATTTTAGCAAAGGTGCTGTCTGGAGAATGGGCATGAGCAAGCTGAACTTTATGACGTAAGCATGCAGACTGTTTTGAGTAAACACCTGTGCCCCAATGATCAAAGATCCTAAAAATGGGTACAAGAACATGGTCTTTTTTAATTTCTTCTCATTTTTATTTATTTTTTTATTTAGTTTAAATTTATTTTTGGCACAATGTCTGTAGATTAAGTGTTGGCAAATTTTGGCCATGTGACAAATCTCACCCGTACTGGATGGTTTTGTGTCAACTTGACACAAGCTAGAGTTAATCACAGAAAAAGGAGCCTCAGTTGGGGAAATGCCTCCATGAGATCCAGCTGTAAGGCATTTTCTCAACTAGTGATCAAGGGGGAAGTGCCCAGCCCATTGTGGGTGGTGCCATCCCTGGGCTGGTAGACCTGGGTTATATAAGAAAGCAGGCTGAGCAAGCCATGGGAAGCAAGCCAGTAAGTAACATCCCTTCATGGCCTCTGCATCAGCTCCTGCTTCCTGACCTGCTTGAGTTCCAGTCCTGACTTCCTCAGGTGATGAACAGCTATATGGAAATGTAAGCTGAATAAACACCCCCCCCCCAACTTGCTTCTTGGTCATAATATTTTGTGCAGGAATAGAAACCCTAAGACATCACCATTTATCTTTTTAAAATTAATTAATTATTTATTTATTTACATCTGAAATGCTGCCCCTCCCTGTCCACTGACACAGAGTTTCTCCCCCATTCCCTTCCCCTTCACCTCTAAGAGAGCAGCCTGCCAAAACATTCCCTTCCTTGGTGCATCAGGTCTCTGCAGGATTAGGCAAATCCTTGCCCACTGAGACCAGACAAGGCAGTCCTCTGCTAAATATGTATCTGGGCCTCAGACCGACCCATGTATGCTTTAAGATTGATGGCTCTCAGTCTCAGGGAGCTTCCAGACATCCAAATTAGTCGACACTGTTGGTTTTCCTGTGGGGTTACTGTCTCCTTGAGGACCTTTGATTCTTCCTCTATAGAGGTGTCCCCAACTTTCATCCAATGTACCTCTGTGGGTAACTGCATCTGTCTCAGTCAGATGCTAGGCAGAGCCTCTCTTAGGGGGCTTGCTATGCTAGGCTCCAGTCTGCAAGCACAACACTGCATCATTAATAGTGTGAGGGATTGATACCTGCCCATGGGATGGATCTCAAAATGGGCTGGTCACTTTTCAGCCAATCCTCCAGTCTCTGCTTCATCCTTTTCCCTCCATTTCTTTTACACAGGACTACTTTGGGTCAAAGTTTTCTGGTGGATTAGTGTCCCCCTCCCTTCACTGTGTGTCCTGTCTGACTACTGAGGATGGTCTCTCCAGTTCTACATCACAACTGTTGGGCATTTCTGCTAAGGTCACCGGCATTGACTCTGGAGAGCCTCTCTCGCCCTAAGTCTCCTGAAATTCTTAGAGAATTACCCCATCCTTGACCCCAGCCGCTACACATTTCTATTCATACTCCTTGCCCTCTATGTCTGTGAATTTTTCTCCATGCCTCATGTTTCTGTTCTATTTCCCTATCCCTACCCTCAGTCACCCAGGTCCCTCCCTCCTTCTTCCTCCTTCTAAGTGGAATTCAAGAATCTTCACATTTAACTTCTTTGGGTCTGTGGGGTATATAATGGGTATTCTGAACTTTTGGGCTAATATCCACTAATCAGTGAGTATATGCCATGCATGTCCTTTTGCCTACAAAATTCATGAAGTCCTTGTTTTTAATAACTCTTCATTGTATAAATTTACCACATTTTCTTTATCCATTCTTTTTCTGTTGAAGGAGATCTGGGTTGCTTCTAGTTTCTGGCTATTACAAATAAAGCTGTTATGAACACAGTGTAGCACATGTCCTCATGGTATGGTGAAGCATCTTTTGAGTATATGCCCAGTAGTGGTATACCTGGGTCTTCATTGTAGAACTATTTTCAGTTCTCTAAGAAAGTACCAGATTTATTTGAAGAATGGTTTTACAAGTTTGCAATACCACTAACAATGGAGGCGTGTTCTCCATTCACTACACCCTTGCTGTCATCTCCTGTCCCTTGAGTTATTTTATCTTAGCCATTATGATTGGTGTGAGGTCGAATGCCAGGGTTGTTTTGATTTGCATTTACCTGATGACTAAGGATGTTGAACGTTTCTTCTGGGCCGTTTGAAATTTCTCTGTTGAGAATTCTGTTTAACAGTGTATCCCACTTTTTGATAGAGTTATTTGGTTTTTTTTTTTTTTTTTTTTTTTTTTTTTGGTTGGTTGGTTGGTTGTTTTTGTTTTGTTTTGTTTTTTAGTCTATCATCTTCAGTTCTTTATATATTTTGGAAATTAGCTCTCTGTTAGATGAAGGGTTAGTGAAGATCTTTTCCCAATCTGTAGGTTGCCTTGGCCTTATAGAAGCTTTTCAGTTCCATGAAGTTTTATTTATTAATTCTTGACCTTAGTGCCTGAGCCATTGGTGAAGAGCACAGTCTTACTCAGAGGCTACAGGGAGTGGGAAGGTCCGGTGGGGTGGGGTGATGGGATGGGGCCATCCTTTTGGAGATGGGGGAGGGAGGAAGTAAGGGATGTGGAATAGTAAGAGGGTAGACCAGGATATGGATAAAGTCTGGACTGTAAAAAAAATTAACTTAAAAAAGAAGAAAGAAAAGAGATGTTGTGTAATTATGTTTAATATTATTATCAGCTACAAGAAAACTAGAAAACCCACTATTTCCTAGATGAGCATGTACAGGACCAAATGGTGTTGCAGGTTTATTATCATCACCAGAACTTTTAATAGAGTTTTTTAATGTATTTTTAAAAATAATTAAAATTAAACAGTTACTTGGCAAAAACAAAAAAAAAAAAAACTTTTGCTAGCTACTGTTACTTAACTAACTTTGGTTAACTTAAACATTACAAAGTAAAACCACCAGACATATGACTATTATCATGAACAAGATGTCAGGACAAATAATGAAATATGAATATTATCTCATCACCTCCTTATATTACTCTCATTTTTCGGCATCTTATCTTGGATCCTTAATCAATTCATCTATTAAACACATCTTTAACACTCTTAGGAAAATATAAATTGAGTATTGAATACAATTGGTAAGTATGAATTTCATTATCTATTAGTGGTATATAGAATTTGTATCCTTATTCACTTGAGATACATAGTCATTTATTTTGGGATAAAATAATATATTAGAGTCACCTTGGGTTTTCAGGGTAGCTACTTTTATTTGTGACTACCAACATATAGTGACATTCCTACATGCCAAATGCCCAGCTTTCCACAGATATTTTATTGGTCAGAGTTCCTGGATTTTTCAGACACTGGTATTTATAAAAAATTTCCACCGTGTCTACAATATTATTTCATTTTTCTCTTGGCAGTAAATGAAAACAACTGACTATCCCTGACCTACTAGAGTGCATGATTTTTCAGCACAGTTGTAATGCATAATGTTATCACTTTCAGGAAATATGCAACCTGTATATTTAACAGGAGGTATCCATCTTTGGGAATACTATAGCATTGTTTTCCCCTTTGGGAAGGCTATTACCTGAACGCAGGCAGTTAATCACAGTTACAGGGCTATTAAGGGGGAAAATAGCTCTGGTTCTGGAAGAAATGTCAACCTCCAGAGAACCTTGGAAAGGAGAAGACAGTGGGGCCCAATTTACTACTTAAAATACACAAAACTGAAGAAACATGTGAAAAAGAGCAACGGTGGACATTCCATTCTTTACATTATGTGGGATGCAAGGGGGCTGCTCTACAGTATGGAACAGGACTTCATCAGCAAGTCTGGGTGTGTTCTCTGGGAGTCCTAAAAACAAATGTGTATGAATGGAGGGGCCCAAGGCTTTTACTGAACAGGAAAAAATGACAGGCATTTTAAACAGTCAATGTCTGAGGAACTCAACTATTTGCTAAGTACCTCCAGTCTTTCTGAGTGAGGAAGTCCTGTTTGCACTGAAGGTCAGATTTATGCTTTTTTATTTATTTAACCATCTAAAATTATTCATGGTGCGTGGAATCTCTGAGAAAATCCAGAAAAACCTCTAAAAGAACTAGTCAAAAAATCAAAACAGGCTTCTACCAAAGCACAGTGATGCACCCAAGGTTTGGTGAGAAAATAAATAACCCTTCACAAGTCATCATATCAAAGGACTCCTTTGCTAGTCTCAGAGGTGTAGAAGTTTCCCCAGAAAATGCCCTTTTACCAGAAGCTTAAGGAACAGAAACTGCACTCTGGGCAAACTTGATCCAGGTTGAGGGACAGAAAAGAAACGCTGCTTCCAGAGAAGGTCACAGGAGCCTTAGGATGAAAAAGTAAGAGAAGAAGGAAGCAAGATAAATTTCAAGAATGAGACAGCTCAAACTGTCATGACCTGGAGCCACAATTAGGAGGCTAAGATTTATTGTAAGAGCAACTATCTGGCAAGATCCTAAGTAGAAGTGTAACTTGATCACAGGTTGTTTTAATATGATTACTCTAGCTTCAGTATTGAAAATAAATTGTAAGGAAGATATAAAAATGAATTGTAAATAGACATTGCAAGCATAAAAGTAAATATGGTAGCAAGGGAAGGAAGCCTATGTGCTCCACTCTTAAGAGCTGGAGAGAAGGCTCTTGGAGAGGACCAGAATTTACAAACACACACACGTAATCACACAACTAAAAATGAAATAAATAAACAAGGCACTAGATGTAGAGGCTATGAAACATTTTGAACATTTTGTACACAAAAAAAGGAAAAAAAGATATATAACCCTGAAGCTGAAAATAGGACTGAAGATTTGGGCTGTGAGGGTTGAGAAACAATGATAAATAATTAAGTAAGGGATGGGAAGCAGAGGTCTGAAGTCAAAGAAGGAGAACTTGATTTCATGTTTCTATGCTTGAATGAGAGGTGGGGATGACAGGATCCCATGTTTGCTGAGATGTAGAGCATTAAAAGGAGACAACAAATATTTACAATATAGTTAGAAATTGTGCTGGTTTAATGAAGTGGCAGTTATAGATTCTCTGCCAAAATCAATGACTTCTATATGCCTTGTTAGATAGCTAGTTTTCCAGCAACAGGCATGGTTTCCCTCTAGTTCATAGCTGGCTAGGACTGTTAGTTGTTTCCCTTCTTTGGTAGCTTGCATGTCACCTTCTGACCCCAGGGAAGCCTGTCCTCGGCAAAGGAGAATTCAGGTCAGTTTCAGTTGAGATGCCTTTGGGCCCCTTGTTTGAATACATGACTTCTCAACAATAAAGACTCACTCTAGCTCTGGGGGACAAACAATGGTCATAACAATATCCTCTAAAATTTTGGGAGTCTTTTGACAACTCTATCAACAACTCAATAAAGGGTTTTTCATGCCTTGTGGTGGAGGTATTTCTTAGATGGTCTTTGGATTGGAAGGGGCATTATAAGTCCTAATAGAAAATTTTATTTATACTGCATATGTATAGTTTTACACCACCTGTCATACTTGGGGTTTTATTGCTATGAAGAGATAGCATTATATGACAACTCTTACAAAGAAAAATAATTTAGTAGGGGCTGGCTTAGAGCTTTAGAGGTTTAGTCCATTATTGTCATAATAGGAAACATGGCAGCATGCAGGCAGACATGGTGCTGGAGAATGAACTGAGGTTCTATATCTTAGTCCACAGGCAGAAGAAGACTGCTCCACTGGGCTTACCTTGAGCATATGAGACCTGAAAACCTGCCTCTATAGTGACATACTTCCTCCAATAAGGCCACACCTACTCCACCAAGGCCACACCTCCTAATAGTGTCACTCCCTATGCTCCCAGCATTCACACAGGTAAATCTATGGGGGTCATTTCTGTTCAAATCACTACATGCACCTTTATGCATTCTAAATATTTTAGGTTTATAGTTAAAAATATAGTTCTTTATGACTTTTCAGACATCCTTACTCTTAAATTATCCCCTTCTCTCTTTCCTCTGTATTTACATTTCCCCTCATTCAAAACAGACACATGTATAATACAACTCCAAAACCTAAGGCTCAGGGATCATCGCAGAAGAGGGGTCAGAAGAATTTAAGAGCCAGGGTATTGGCAGTTTACTGCAATGTTGTGTCTCCTAGAAATATAAGAAGAGACATTTATAAAATCTCACCAGCATTGCTGCCTAAGCATGAGCTGAACAAGGACAACAATAGACATGCTCATGTGGATGATGGGAAGAGCATGAGGCCCCAACCCCACACAAAAATCTGTCAGCAAGTAGGGATGCTGAGAGTGAGAGAGATTGTCTTCTTCAAGGAATCACACACAAACTGGTTATCTAATACCAAAAGGACAGCCCTGAAAATATATGTACAAGTAACAGTATACAGACTGGGTAGGTTGTGTGTGTATGTGTGTGTGTGTGTGTGTGTGTGTGTAGTAGTAGTAGTAGTAGTAATAGTAGTAGTAGTAGTAGTAGTAGTAGTAGTAGTAGCTGCAGTAGCAGCTGTAACAGTAGTGGTAGCAGTAAGAGTAACAGTAGTAGTAGTAGTAGCTCTGAATTTGAAAAAGAACAAATAGGTAGAATGTTTTGGTTTGGAGGCAGAATAAAAAAAATGGGATGACATGTTGCTTATAATATAATTAAAAATAAAATAAATATTATTATGAAGGTAATTCTGATCTCAGATATGTTGACCTTTAGAAATCTTATTGAAAAATGTTACATGGTCAGATAACAATTAAAATATGTAGAAAAAGCAAAGATCTAAATATTTGAGACTTATTAGTGATATGGTAAATGAGGCTAGAGGCATGTTAGATTTTCTAAAGAGAAAGAGAGTGGAGAACAGCATCAAACGGTAGCTAGCAGGGAAGATTGATTTTGTATCTTACCAGCCAAATATTTTAAATTATTCTGAATTTAAGAATGAAATACATTTTCCAGTTTAGTGGTTTTCTCTCTCGTCTTAGCAGAATCCTTAACACATTTTTTTTTTTTTATTTGCTGGCTTTGAAGACATTTCATAATGTCGCTTCGAAAGAGAAAAGAATGTAGGATAGTCTTGAACGATTTCATTATATTGTACATTTGCATGGAGACAGAGCCTGCAAAGGAGACGGTGAATGGAGCTAAAGTGACGAGGATTGGCAAAGAAATCACTTTTAAAGTGTTATGCCTCTAATGGGAAAATTCATAAAATCATATTATGAAATGATATTTGCTCAAAGATACACGCTATAGTATCTGAACCATAATCATTTATGCTCTATAGAATATTAGTTTTAAATTTTATAAGAGCTTCCCTGATGTGTGAAGGATATAAGGTTTATAGTCTAGTGCAGAAACAGACATTTAAATGATGTACAAAATTTCTTTTAATTTAAACTGCATTTTACTGCCTTTCTTTCTAATTAGAATACTCCAACCTTTAAATATGATAGAAATTGTTTCATTAGGCAATCACTTGTAACTCCTTATTCCTACAGGGTCTAATTTTGAAAAACTGGGAAGTCATTACACAATTTTAAGCATCACCATCTATGAAAAGAGAATAAGGAATGGGAAGTGTTGAAATGTGCAGAAGCACTTGACTGAGTATAAGTTATTTTGCTATGATAGCACAAGACATATTAAAATAAAAAAGACTCATCATCTAGCTGCAACCTTTATAATAAAACTCACAGTGGTATTTGTCCTTTCAAATCAAATTTCTTTTTCTTGGCGATAGACAAGGGCACTGTGCTGTGTTTTAATGCATTGAATTATGTATAGCTGAATAAGTTACATGCCCATACTAAGCTCATTACCACCTTAGATAATTGCCATCATTCTCCTTTGGTTTTAACTGTATTGGTTAAATCTGTCCTTAAGAGCACCCACTCAAGAGTAGAGCAATAGCAGCTTGGGGCAGGGACCAAACACTGCTCCTTTCCAACTGTGTGGCTCAAAAAAGGTTATGTCTCAATAATAAGGGAAATCGTCTCCTAGGGTTGGCCCGGAGTGAAGTTAATTACTCCCAGTTGCTACAATAATGCTTCATGCACAATAAGCAGTCAGCATTTATTAATTTAAATTGAAGCATTCATTCTCAATAACAAAATTATTTTGGGGATGTTAGAAATATATAAAGAAACAACATCAATTATGTCAAACAGTAGGCACGCATCAAGACATGAAACTAAAAGGGATCACAGAGTTAAAGCTTTTTCACCCATCTCTGCAGTCAAGTATTCTTGAGGATCTGGTATGTTCTGGGAGAGATGGAATGTTAGAGAAAAGATAAAGAGAAAGAAAGTAGGGGGTGGGATATGTTCTATGGATGTATGGTAAGGTATGAGGTGGGGGGAGGGATGCCTGGATCCCTTCCCCCTAAGGGACCAGCCCACAATGGTATAGTATAGAACAGAGTTTATTCAAGACATAGGGAAAGGAATTAAGAGGGTAATAGGGGCAGAGAGAGAAGAGGAGAGAAGTAGAGGCCAGCCATGAACAAGTGGAGGTAGGAGGGAATGGAGAGAGGGGGCGCAAAGGGACAAGAGAGAAGAACAAGAGCAAGAGAGCAAGAGTGTGAGGAGGGGGCAAGCAGCCCCTTTTATAGTGCCAGGTAGTTTGGAGTGTATCTCGCTGTTGCCAGGTAACTGTGGAGTAGGGTTTACAGAATCCCCTTGACACACACACAGCCCAGTCTGCCAGTGGCAACAGAGTTAATCATCTAAAAAAGAAAAATACTGCATTAAAAATTGTCTCTCTTTTCTTTGTAAGTACAAGCACATCTTAAAACATTTTGTTAGTCCCTCAAATTATGCAAAATAATTGATCTCATTTTGACATATTTTATATGCATACATCAAACATATGTGCTTGTAGACATTTCATACACATTGCTATCCCTCTTCCCTACTAATAACAAAGCACAGTTAGAAAACAAGATTATCAAAGGACAGTAAAGTACTGATGCTATTTTCTTAATTGACTGATTATATGAGTACTTTGTTTGCCTGTTTGCCTGTTTGCCTGCATGACAGAGGAGGGCATCAGATCCCACTATAGATGGTTGTGAGCCACCATGTGGTTGCTGGGAACTCAGAATCTCTGGACTAGCACCAAGTGCTCTTAACTGTTGAGTCATCTCTCCAGCCTGTGTCAATGCTTTTCATGACCTCTGAGGTGAGTAGTGGTAACCCTGAGTTCTCATTGTTGTCTATAGCTCCTCATGTTCTCATTCCCATGATTTATAATTGCTAAATTTGTGACTTCAAACTCTTCTATAAAAGAATCCCTCACTGGTTAACTCATTTTTAAAAAAAAGACATATTTATTTGTTTGATGTATTTGAGTGTTCTGCCTGTATATAATATGTGCACTATAGGTATTCCTAGTGCCTTTATGGTCCAGAAGAAATTATTGGATTCCCCTGGAGTTGAAGGTAAGATGTTGTAGGCTACTACATTGATTAATGTAACAAGGAACTACAGCACAAAACACAGGAAGAACTGACCATGCTCTTTGCTAGTTCACTGGACTAACCACTAACTTTGCATTTTTGATATTTTCCTCTCTGGTGGGTCATTTTCACCAACATTTAACTATTGGCATTTTTGTTCTAGGAACAAAAATTTCAAATAGTTTTATCATATAAGAATACGGAAGCAATACTTAATGAATGAAGCTAATGTTTATTCATTAGCTTCATTCAATTAGTCTACATGTAAATCTACACAAAATCGCCACATGTATCTCATTAGGGTGTGATCTAAAATTATCATCAAAGTACAACCAAATGAAAATCATGTATTTAAGGCAAACAATGTTGAAATTTTCTATGATTTATTTATTTACACTTGGATTTATTTACTTACTACAGTGTTATGATTGAATCTAGAACCTCGACAATCCTACGCTATCACTCAGTGATTCACTTCATTATGTCACCCTGATCTGAAACTTGCTTTAAGATCTGCATTTCCCTTTCCTACTGTCCCATGTTTCCTGAATCCATTAGAGCCAAACACATCAAAAGACTCAGTTTAAATTGCCCTCCCATTGCTGAGTGCAGGCAGATGTACATATGCTTTGCCTACCTCTTGTCTAAAACTTCTCTTCTTATGCCCACGAATAAATTTCATGTTGCTGAATCCCAGTGGTCTGATTTGTACCATTATCCCACTTGAAACATTTTATCCACCATCTTCATTCTTCTGCTCTCTTGACAACCTTCTCTACTGGATCTTTTGGTGACCTATTCAGTGTCTGCATTTATGGTTCCATTGCAAAGGTTTCAGATCCAGGACCTTTAAACACATTAGTTGCCAGGGTCTAGTACTTAATATGTGGATTTTGGTCTCCTGTCTATACTCTGTCAGTCCATGCTTTAATTCTACCTGTACATTCAGACTGTAATACATAGCTCTAACATAAAGTTATACCTCTCCTATAGAATTGAACTTCCACCAACAGACTAAATAGACATCACAGAATACTTATCATAGACCAAATTCCTGACACCCTGTCACAAAATTTTTTTATCAAAATGAAGTCAACAACAGTTTCTAGTTGTGCAGCTTTCTCCATGCTGAAACTTACTTTGACTACACTCTTTCTTACCCCAGAATTGACCTATGTTTGTTATTGGATCCAGATAAAAAATCATGCCAGACCCCCTGCCCCAATTCCTAGAGACTAAACCACCAACCAAAGAGTACACATGGAGGAACCCAGGGCTCCAGCTGCATATGTAGCAGAGGATGGCCTTATTGGGCATCAATGAGAGGAAAGACCCTTGGCCTTGTGAAGGCTCAATGCCACAGTGAAGGGGAATGGCAGGGTGGGGAGGTGGGAGGGAGTGGGTGGGTGGCAGGGTTAGTGTGGGGGAAGAGAGTAGATGTGAGGGTGAGAGTGGGTGGGTGTGGAACACTCTCATAGAGTCAGTGGAAGGAAAGATGAGATAGGGGGCTTCCAAAGGGGAAAGCAGGAAAGGGGATAATATTTGAAATATAAGTAAAGAAATAATCCAAGAAAAAACGAAGTCATACCAGAATTTTAATTCCTAACTGCAGCATTGCTGCCACGTCAGTACAAGCCAAAATGAATCCTGCTCTTTACCACTGCTGTAGCTATTGGCCTTCTTTCTCTCTTTTTGCCTTTTTCTTCTTTAATTCGGCCCTTGACTTATTTTCTATTCTAACACAGTTGCCAGTATACTGGCTTTCTGATATCCATAATATTATGTAGGATCTCAATCTCAAATGTGCCACACCTTTCTGCAGTAGACAGGAGTATGTACAGCCCACAGCACCATTCAGTGACAAATAAGGCCATCAAAATGTCAGTGTGTTCTGTGCAGATTGCTTACAACTTTTACTCCCTCAGTATTTGACACAGGTACAAAAGCCACCTCTCTTAAAATGATGATCTATGGCTCATGAAGGCAGAGCAAGTATGGGAAGAGGTTGTCAGTCTTGCCTAACTTGGGGCATTTCTGAAAGACAGCCTTTTTTTTTTTTTTTTTTTCAAAAACCTTGTTAGATTAAAGTCTTCGGGCTCTACATCACAATTTGACTTACGTGCTTAGCAGTACAATACCTGCCACAAGTTTCCTGTCTGTCTATTCTCGTCCATTTTAACATGTCTCCATAGTTTTTCGTCTGAAGATTTGCTTTTATTCCATGCATTGCATGAAAGCAAAATCTTTCTTTTTCTTCCATTATTGTAATTCCTGTGCTTAGAAAATCATTATCATTTAAAGAAATATAAAAATGAGTTAAATGATTGTCTAGTATATTCATTTATCTAATGTGTTGCTAGACATACACAATGACAATGTTAACTAATACTTAAAATCAATTGGATGAAGTTCATTGTTTGGGAACTCCCCATTGTTAGAATCCAGACCAGACTGCTGCAAGTCTCACGGTTTGTGCGCTGAATTCTTACAGCCCCTGCCATGCTGTTTGTCTGTGCTGCTGGAGCCTGTGCTTTCTTTAAAGTCCTGGTAATACTATTTTCTATCTGTCTTTCTGATTATGGCAGTAGAACTCTTCTGACTTACTACTACAAAAAGGCACCCCTCTTCAGTGTTCTCCTTAAATCTCAAAACTGAAGCTTTTCTGCCCAATTATCAAAAAGGTTCAGGAACTAATGGAGTATCTGGTAACTAATAACAGCAATAGTGAAGAATAGAGGGAGCAATGGATTATCCCAAGGTGACACTGCTCGGTGACTACAACACTTAGATCAAAATTTAACTAGCCAATTACCAATATTACTTTTATATATTATCAGCATGAAAACAATGTGGCAATAACACAAATAAATAAGCTGAAAAGTCCATGCTGCAACTAACTACTTAGTATATTGCAGATACCAGGGTCATAAATTATATCCTTCCTAATTGGGGGGGTAAAAATGTCTTTCACTCAAGTTCTGCGATACTAGACCAGGTACTCATTTAGACACATATGTGAAGTCTCTTGGAGATTGCTGTGTTCTTACAGGTTGGTGTTTTATTAATTCATTAGAATACAGTGCTGGAAAAGTGAAAAGAAAGAAAAGAAAAAAAGAAAGAAAGAAAGAAAGGAAGGAAGGAAGGAAGGAAGGAAGGAAGAAAGGAAGGAAGGAAGGAAGGAAGAATAAAAGAAAGGAAAGGAAAGAAAAAAAGAAAAGAAGCCTGAGCAGACGCTGCTGCCGGCTAAATTAATCACTGCCATTTGCAATGTGGCCGTCTACAATTTCCAATAAGTAATGATATCTATTTTGCTAAAAGGAGCCTTGTTATATAGAAACCCCAAATTTGATTATTGCAAGTAATTATACCTTTGACAGAATATTTGCACTCAGCTATTCCTGGACTGCTCATCTCTACAGAGCACAAGCTGCTCTCCATGACTCTAGCAGAGACATGGTGATGACCTGAAGGGCTGTTCTCCATGATGTACTTTTCTTCAGTTTGGTTACATAGCTCCAGTCACCTAATAAAGTAAAGATAAATCCAAAGTTCCTCATGAGACCCTAGCGTGTAACCCTCACATACGATGTGTATGTTGTTAAGAGCAAGTCATGAAGCATTCCGTGTTAAAGAAAGAGAGAATGTATGTATCCTTTCATAACAATCAGAAGAACTTACATCTTCTTGAAATCAGCCATTGATTTCTACAATAATGTCAGGTCCACTTTAAACACTATCAAATAATACAGGAACTAAGAAGTAAGAAAAGAACCAGGTCTTAGAGACTCCCACTACAGAACTTAGCATTTCATGTCATGGTTTTCTTTGTTTGATGGAAACAAAATTCCTAGAACCCAAAATTAATTCTAAAGTATATAACTCAGTGACTTTTAATATATTTATAAGGTTGTGTAAACAATTACTATTATTCAATTCTAAGATATTATTTACCAAATAAAATCAAATTAGAAGATGGGGTGAAAAGATAGTAGAAGTCATAGGACCATAGACTTTGCTAGGAGACTCTCGTGCAACAATAAAAGCTGTACCCATAAATACTCACCAGCCTGGCCACTCAAACAGCAGCTGAACACAGGGAATTTGAACAGGTATGACAAACCACATGAGAAAAAAGGCCGCAAGGCCTTAACCCTACAAAAAGAGCTACGGGCAACTGAGTAAAACTGTGAGCAGGAAAGATAGCCCTCTGGAGGGAAGAACATTATCCAGTGACAAACACTCAGCCCTGAAAACATGTATACATACAACATTATTTGGACATAATAGTTTATATTTGGAATGTATATGTATGAACAAATACATATATACCTACAATCACAATTTATAAAAAGAGAGTCAATCACTTTGAAGGAGAATATAGAATATATGGGATGGTTCTAGAGCAGCTGCTTGCTGAGTCAAAAGGAAGGGCTTTGAATTCTTAGGATAAAGGAATCAATGTTCAGTTATTTGCATCTAGATTTAGTAACTAAAACTTGTTACTACTCTTTCTTGACAGCGATTACTACAAAAACTCTAAACCACTTATTCAATAATTTTTATGAAAGAAAGCAAGGCTGACTATGTACACCTTGTAATCCTTATTAATAATATACATATTTACCTTGTCAGAAAAAATAAGCACTGTGGAAATTTGACAACATCACTCCTGACTAATCCATAAATAAATGTTGAATTATAAATGCACATTCAGGCATGCACACGCAAATACACTCACATATAACTTGTCCCCATATATATGAGAGAGATCATTAAAACCTTACATAAGGATTCCTAAGAGGAATATAATTTTATCATCACTGAAGTGTCCTATAATTTTCATTCTTGAATTCCATCTGCAACAGGAATGTTAATGGTTGGTTTATGGGTGAGGTTAATTTATCTTCAGTGGCACAAAAGTAATATAAAGTTGTAGATCATCAGTAACTCTTTAAAACGCCACCTGGTAACAGAGTATTTTGACACAACACAGCCTTGTGGATGCCCCATTTGACACTGACAGTGTATCTTGTCAGTTGTTTTATTAGGAAATGTCTATGTAGAGTGTCAGTCTGGGCCTGGCAAGCTGGCATTCCACAGGAATGAAAATGTGTAAGATAAAGGTGGTACAATATGCATTGAAAGAAGTTAAGATGTATTACCCAAGGGACTAATAGTGCAGAAATTCTTGAAACCAAACATTCTACTTCATCCATCTTCTACGTGATTATTTTACAATGGCCCCGCTTGCTATTCACCTCCATTCCATTAAGCAACCAAATTACATGCCAAGCTAGCTTTATAAATAGAACCCTGAGTAGGTGGGCCGTGGCCAACGGAAAACAGGGAATCAATTTATTCATCTAATCTCATCTTTTAGAAATGAATTTGTCTTTTCTATTTAAATACATATAAGCTGTCAGGGCTATCGAGACTATAAGAAGAAAGGTCACAAGCATTCAGAATTACTTAGGAAAACATGATACTTTAGGTATTTTGTGAATATAAGACATAAATCTATACCAGACATGATGGAAATTCCATTATGGCTGCTGAGGCAGTAGAAACACTGATTTATTGACAAGGCTACTTTGCATCTAGTGCTAATATCAAATTTGATCTACACACAAGCCTTACATGTGGTAGTATTTTATTTAATCATGGGTGATGAGTGGCTCAGTAATTAATTAATAAGGTGAAGGAGAGAAAATAATCCTGTGTGACAGCTGCTAAAAACCAAAACCAAAACCAAAACAAACCAACCAAACAAAAACACATCTGAAGTTCCCTGTCCTAATCTTCTCATAACCATTTATAAATTTGCTTTAAATACTACAAAAGGCAATCTTCTTACCTTTCAATAGAGATATAGGATCAGCCCCCTAATCTGAAAATGGAAATGGGGAACCTCTGAACAAAGCACATTTTTTTCTTCCTGCTATTACTCTCCTTCTGTGTCATAGTATTTTCATATTTCTTAATAAATATTATTCTAAAAATTATTTAGGTGTTTAAAATTATTAGCATGAATTTAATCATCTTTAAATGTCAAAATATATTTTTAATAATCGGCTTTATCAGAATATATTGAAATTAAGAACTTATGCCTTGCTCATGCTGGTCAGAAGTCCAGGTAAGCTGCCTATAGACTTTCTTCATTCACTCTGTTTCCCCAGATGCAATTCTCAAGTTCTTCTCTAGCACTGCAGCAGAACAAATGTATAAACTAGAGGAAAAAAATCATCCTGAGTGAGGTAATCCAAAACAAAAGACAAATATGATATGTATTCATTTATAAGCATATATTATCTATTAATTAAATAATATGTTATAATCTGTAGAACCAGAGACATTAGGTAAAGAAAACTACTCTAGAGGGGACACATGGATCTCCATGGGAAAGAAAAAAAGGAATGGATTGGGAAGAGGTGGGTGGACTAGTGGCAGGAGGGAACAGGAGTAAGATTAATCAGGTATGAGAGATAAGGGATCAAGGGAGGGGTGAATAGGCAGAGAAGGCTGAAATTGGGTAGGAGCATTTGTGGGGTGGGGTAAAATCCTGCTGCATCAAACACTTCCTGGAATCTGTGAGGGTGACCCTAGGAGGGGGACTCATAATAAGGAGGATATGAAAGTGGAACTAACCATCTTTTATAATCAGTCATGGGCCAGAGTTGTATGGGACTGGATTACCCCATTGAGATCCCCAAATAACCCAAGCTGATGCTGGAACGAATGGCTGCTCTCCATAAACAGGGTGTCCCATTGCTGAGGACAACATTTATTGAACTTAAAGAGGAGAAGCTTGCGCCTACATGGAGCCCTCACTACTATGTTCTAGTCTTTTTGGTACTATGCAGGATATAGAAAGAGAAACCTGAACATCAACCCAGCTATAAAACCTTTGACGTAAAAATCTATCTTGCCTGCAAAATAGACTAAAACAGTGGTGGTACAGAACTTGTAGGAATGCCCAAGTGTCTGATTAAACTGAGACCCATGCTCAAAGAGGGAGAACATGCTCAACATTACTTCTATGGAATAAAAACTGGATATCCTAATGATATTCTGCTCTGCTCGTAGATCAGTACCTTGTCTGGTCATTGTCAGACATCGAGGCTTCCTTTGGCAGCAGGTAGGAGTGGGTGCAGAGACCCACAGCCAGGCATGTTGTGGAGAGTATCTATATTGGAGGTCTACATCAGGTCCTTCTCCTTGAACCTGGGAATCACGCTAAAGAGGGGGTGAAAAGATGGTAGGATTCAGAGGGAATGGAGGATACCAAAAGAATATGGCCCCTGAATCAGCCAAGCCAGACTTGTATGAGCTCATGGTGACTAAAATGACAAGCATGGGGCTTGAAAGGTTCTACACCAGGTCTTTTGATTATATGTTATGACTGTTAATGTTGTCTCCTAGTGGGACACCTAATAGTGGGATCAGGAGTGTTTCTGATGCTTTTGGTTGCTCTACTTTTTTCCTCCTATTGGGTTGTCTCATCCAGCCTTGATGTGAGGGCATTTGCCTCATTTTACCTTATTTTGTTTTGTCCTACTTGGTTGTTTTCTCTTGAGAAAGACTTCCTTTCTGAAGTGAAACAGGGAGGAGAGGGGAGGTTAGGAGGATCTGCGGTGAGTGGAGGGTGGACAAAGTCTGTTTGAGATGTATTGTATGAAAGAAAAATCTGTTTTAAATAAAGTATTTTTTAAAAAGAAAAAAATTAAGATTAATTTTTATCCTTTATTTTTTGAGGGTGACAGAATCTGGGGAAATCTGGGCATACAAGGCAAACACGGACCTTTTGGAGGGAAATAAAGAGGATATTCAAACATCATAGGATTATTGTGAGGGAAGCACATACCTGAATGTCTTCTTGGGGGCCAAGGCAGGGTTCACATGTTGATACCTGATTCCCATGGGCTGCTTCCTCCTGTAGGTCACAAGGGTGGTTGGCATGTCCTGCCTCCAATCAAGGTGAAGCTGAGAAGAGCTACGCATGTCATTTAGAAGGGAAGTTGCAGTGAATCCTCAGAGTCAATGGCATTATTGCCTTGAAGCTGATCCTCAGAGAAGACATAGATTAGAAGCTCCCATAATTGTATTAGAATTCTATTGCGACCTAATAGAATTATGGTATTCTATCTAAATTCAACAATTACCTTAGCTAATTTTCTTCATTTGGATGGTTTAAAGGAGCTTCTAAGATGAAAATGAAAACTATTTGCATTATGGATATTAGAAGAAAAATATGCTGAATGGTCATGTACCCAAGTTTTTTGTCTGTTTGGGTTTTTGTTTGTTTATTTTCTTCTGTTTTTTTTTTTTTTTTTTATTTTTATTGTTTTGAGGGGGGAGTGGATATTTGTTTTGGTTTTTGGTATTTCTTTTGAAAATAAATTTGTTTTATTTATTTGCAAACCAGCTATAGCGCCTCCTTCCTGCCCCCCCTTCCACAGTTCCTTATCCTAGTACTCCTACCCCCTGTCTCTAGGATGCTCCTCAATCACCAGGCCTGCCCCCTTCCTGGGTTCTCAGGTTGCTCTATGATTAAGAACATCTTCTCCCACTGAGGCTAGAACAGGCATTCCTCTGCTATACATGTGTCAGGGGACCTGTACCAGCTTGTGTATGCTGCCTGGTTGGTGGTTCAGTGTCTGGAAGCTCCCTGGGGTTTGTTGAGACTGCTGGTCTTCCTATGGGGTCATCCTCCACTTGTGTTTCTTCCATCCTTATAATTCAACCGTGGGGTCACCAATTTTAGTACATTGGTTGAGTGTAAGTATCTGTGTAGGTCTCAGTCAACTGCTGGTTGTGCCTCCCAGAGGCCAGCCATGCTATGCTCCTATTTGTAAGCACACCATAGCATCAGTAATAGTGTCATGCCTTGGTGTCTCTTCATGAGGTGGATCCCCAGTTGGGCTGGTCACTGGACCACCTTTCCCTCAGTCTCTTCTTTCTTTTTGTCCCTTCAGGTCTATTAGACAGAAACACATCTGATTCAGAAATTTTGACTGTGCATTGGGAACACCATCCCTCCTCTTGAAGCCCTTTCTATCTACTGGAGGTGGACTCTTCCAATTCCCCCTTCCTACTGTTGGGTACTTCATTATCTCTTGCCTCCAGATCTCTGGTACTATCTAGAAGGATTACTCACCTCCCACCTTCCGTACCTTATCATATACCCCCTTTCCCCTACCCCTCTCCTTTCCCTGCCAAAGTGCTCTCTCCCTCCTTCTGCTTCCTGTGATGATTTTCTTTTCCCTACAAAGTAGGATTGAAGCATTGTTAAAGTTCTTAAATTCTGTGTATTGTATCATAGGTATTCTGTACTAATTTTTTGACTAATATTCACTTTAGTGAATACATATCACGTATGTCCTTTTGGGTCTGAGTTACTCCACTCAAGATGAAACTTTCTAGTTCCATCCATTTTTCTAAATAATTTGTAAAGATATCATTTTTAATAGCTGAGTAGTGTTCCACTGTATGAATGTACCACAATTTTTTTTATCTGTTCTTTCATTGTGGGTTATCTGGGTTGTTTCTAGCTTCTGGCTATTACAAATTAGGCCATTATGAACATTGTGGAGCATGCTTCTTTATACATATGATAAACAAGCTGAGAAAAAATGAGGAAAACAACACCCTTCAAAATAGCCACAAATAGTATAAAATATCTTGGTATACCTCTTCCTAAGCAAGCAAAAGATATGTATGAAAACAACTTCAAGTCCCTGAAAAAAGAAATTGAAGAGATCTCAGAAGATGAAAAAAACCTCTCACGCTCATGGATTGGCAGGATTAGCTTAGTAAAATTGGCCATCCTACCAAAAGCATCCTACAGATTCAATGCAATCCCTATTAAGATTCCAAGACTGTTATCCATAGACATTGAAAGAGTAATTCTTAATTTCATGTGGAACAATATAAAACTCAGGATAGCAAAAATAATTCTTAATAAAAGAACTTCTGGGGAAATCACTATCCCTGACCTCAAGCTGTACTACAGAGCAATAGTGCTAAAAGCAGAATAATATTGGTATAGAGAAAGGCAGGTCAACCAATAGAATAGAATTGAAGATTCAGAAATAAGCCCACACACTTATATACACTCGATCTTTGACAAAGAAGCTAAAACACACAATGGGTAAAAGAATGCATCTTTAATAAATGGTGTTGGTCTTAATGACAGTTGGGCTGTAGAAAAACTGAAAATAGATCCATATTTATCACCTTGCACAAAGCTCAAGTCCAAGTAGATCAAGGACCTCAACATAAAACCGGATACACTGAATTGAATAGAAGAAAAAGTGGAAAAGAGCCTTGAACTCATTGCCACAAGGGGAAGTTTCCTAAAGGGAACTCCAGTGGCTTAGGTTCAAAAACTGATAAAAAGTAAAAACTGCTGTAAGGAAAAAATACAGTCAATTGGACCAACCAGCAACATAGAGAATGGAAAAAAACCTCTTCACTAACCTTTGGTAGAGGGCTAATAAATAAAGTACACAAAGAACTCAAAAAGCTAACCATCAAAACACCAAAATGACCCAAATTAAAAATGGGGTACAGAGCTAAACAGAGAATTCACAACAAAGGAATCTTAAATGGTTGAGAAACACTTAAAGAAATGTTCAAAATCCTTAGTACTCAGAGAAATGCAAATCAAAATGCCGCTGAGATTCCACCTTATACCCACCAGAATGTAAAGATTAAAATCTCAGGTGACAGCACATGTTGACATGGATGTGGAAAAAGAGGTAGGACTGAAACTCTGGAAATCAATCTGGTGGCTCCTCAAAAATTTGGAAATAGATCTACCTGGCAACCTAGCTACACCACTCTTGGACACATACCCAATAGATATCCCTTATACCCAAATTTTTAAAAGCATAAGCAACAAAGATTATATGGAATGTTTCCTTTATTGTCACCAGAGAGTTAGGCCAATGCCAGGACTCTAGCAGCCCTAACAACTTATAGGCTTAGCCACTGGTCTTCATTGAAGTCCATCAATGTGCAAAATTTCCCAAAAATCCACAGAAGCCAATGAACAAAAATGTATAAATGAGAAAAAATAAAGTCAGAGAAATGAGATTTATCCATTGTAACCACATTGGAAGGAGTAATAAAAGCTGTCCAGTGACAAGCCCTGCCGATGTTCATCATCAAGGTCTTAACCCAGGTTTAGGATTAAATCATGAACATTAATTTTATATAATTTAAGCAGTCCTGATTAGGCTGTATCCCTGCCCATATTTTCCCATCATTTTCTTGGCCTCAGTATCTTGTGCAAGATAGGCTGACAAATTGAAATAACTCTGAAATCTTTTCTCTGGCTGGTACCTGGCTTAAGATTTTCTATTTTTTTCCAGCATGATAGATATTTGTAATCAAGTACAGTTCAAGACTATCCTTTCAATTTTCTTACAGCCAAGAGGAGGGACATAAGTTCTTCTCTTTACAATGACTTCATTCCTACTATATTGTAAGATAACCAACATGTTAAAAATTGTAATATAATTTATTGTAGACTTTTAACTAGTTAGCAAAGTAACAAGATCAAAATGTAACAGAATAGACGGCTACTAAACATAATTATTGTAATTGTTTATATATGCTTGGCCCAGGGAGTAGTACTATTAGGAGGTGCGGCCTTGTTGGAGTGTGTGTAGCTGTGGGCTTAAAGTCCTAACCCTAGCTACCTGGAAATCTTTATTCTGCTAGCAGCCTCTAGATGAAGATATAGAACTCTCTGTTCCTCCTGACTTGCCTTAGTCATGGCATCTGTTCACAGCAGTAAAACCCTAGTTATATATCCCTAGATAGTGAGACTTTTAGAGAAGTTTTTAATAGTAATCAGAAGAGTTGTCATAGGTCAAGCATCAGTTCTGTATTTAGTGTTTCTATTTTCAATTTTTACTTAAATCTCACTGTGCCAAACTTCTTTAGATTTATGACTCACAATTCAATCATATCTGTATTTATTTTTTCCATCTTTCTCACTACATTGTGCTGAAGATCCATCATCAAGCAGAAAAAGACAAAACTCTGAATATTTATACAGCACACATGGAAGGACCCTGCTGTGAGATGTTAGCTCAGTAGATGACAGTATGCTCCCTGTTTGAAGCCTAAGAAATCATAAGAGCCTGTATCCCTTTAGAAAACGCACATAAAAAGCACCTGTTTGCCAGCTTCATTACACTTTCCCTAATGAATGTCTCCAGGGAATAGAACTCAAGGAAAAGTCTTCTCTTTCCTGCTATAAATAGAGAAAGGTATTTAAAAGTTCTCATTTAAATGTGAGTAGTGTTATCTGTAACAATTTGCAAGAATGTAATACCCCTCAAGAATATAAATGAGCTATACTGTGTGTTCTCTACAATTACTACAGTAGGAAGATGGTTTCTTACAATGTTTTGCTAATTTTGTCTCCTACCCAACCAAGGTGCCTTGGGGAGAAGAGATTCAGTTAAGATCACAACTTATTCTGAGAAACTCTTAAGCATTCTACCACCTTATCTTAAACATACATTCATTTAAGGAGGCAGACAATGTGTACAATCTTTACTATACTACTTTCTGGCCTACAATATAATTTTAATGTGTATTTTGCCACTCTTAAGCAAGGACAATGAAATGCATTATACTGATGTTCTCGTTCCCTTGGATGTGTCTGTTGTGGATCATGTACTAAAAAAATTAAAGTGTTGTTTGGTGCCATTAACAAAAGTGTTGTTGTTCTCCTTCATCATCTGCATGATTGACCTTAAACTCTATAGACACCCCATCTCAGTCTCTGTTTCTCTGTTCAACTCTGAAATGTTTTTGAAATAGTGAGCACTGGCCACTCTCTGTTCAATACTCTTGAGCAATCTCATCTATAGACAGATTTTATAATAGCAGCTTTCAAACTGTGATTTCCAAGGTAATCAATTACATGTGAGAAGAAAATTGCAAGTATTAAAGATTTTTTAAAAGAGCTCAGCTCTTTAATGTTTTTTTTTAAATGTACATTATACACAGAATTATATAGGTATATAAATCAGTATAAATGTACATTAAGTTAGTCAAACACAAATGCTATATATGTATGTTTTGCTAAATATATATACTTGATTTTATACACACACACACACACACACACACACACACACACACACACACATACACACACAGAGACAGAAACTGTGAGATAATTCTTACTAAGTCTGTTTCTCCTGGTAAAGAATCTTTGCTTCTCCAAGTTTTAGTCAGGCCACTGAACTTTGTCCTGGATTTACATGTACAATTTTTTTTTTTTTTTTTTTTTTTTTTTTTTTTTTTTTGCCAAATTAAACTTTAGTAAGAATGTCCACTAAACTTGGTTAGCTGGAATTCCCATAATCCCTACCTGATAGTCCTTGATATCTAACTGGATTTCTTGTCCTCGGCATCTTCCAAGTGACATATGATCACATGACCTACTGTCAACAGCAACAACAACAAAACATTAATCCATTTTAGGGCCAAACTGTCAATATTAAGAGTTCCACTGAAGGATCTTATCCATGGATAAATTTTCAACTACCTGTAGGAAAATGAGGTAGCCATGGGAAACATGCCTTCTAGGCCTCAGAATGAAAGTTTAATGTGGTAGTTAATTTTGTGCTATGATCAAATAACAAGACCAAGGCAACTCATAGAAAGAAGAGGTTATTTGTACTCATGGCGTCTGATAGAGAGTGCATAATGATTTGGGTGTGAGAGGGAGCACGGTAGGAGTTAGCTAGAGCAGGAAGTTGAGAGATCACATTTGCACCCAGATGCAAGAAGCAAAGACTTGAGATGTAATGAAGCCATAAATACCCAAGGCCTGTCCCAAGTGGTGTACTTCTGCAGTAAGGCTCTACTAATTTCCCAAACCAAACACCAATGAGAACTGAGTTTTCAAAGACCTGTGCCGACAGGAGACAGTTTTCATGCAAATCACAATGCATGTTTATAATAAGAAAAAAAAACTGAGAGAGAAAGCACAAACTATTTACACTGAGTCTACACTAATTTAGAAAATATTGAAGTAACAAGAAGTAATATTGGAGGTCAAGATTGGGACAAGTGATCAATCTATATGCAGGACCTATTGCTTCAGATCTGCTGGGGTAAACAGTTAGAAAATGTTTCGATAATAATTTGGCAATGTAAGAAACTCTATTTTTAGTTTGGCACATAGGTATTTACTGATTAACTTCCTCTAATATCATCCCACTCTCTTCTCTAATCCTTGTAATTAAATTTAGGATCGTTCAGGGTTTTACTTTAATATTAGTTTATTTAATATTATGTGGGGGTGTTCTCACTTATTCCTGGGCCAATAGAACATCAGTTTTAGGTATGATCTTCTATCCTGGATTGTGACTGCTTTAGTTTTAAGACAGGTCTTTCTCTCTCTCTCATTCTCTCTCATTCTCTCTCTTTCTCTCTCTCTCTCTCTCTCTCTCTCTCTCTCTCTCTCTCTCTCTCTCTCTCTCTCTTTCTCTCTCTTGTTGTTGTTGTTGCTGTTCTGACATAGCAGTAGTTCCTTCAATGAAGCAGATAACACCAGCATTTACCAGCCATCTCAACTGATAGTATATGCTGGTCCCTCAAAATTCTTTCACAGTCACCCACTTACCAAAGATTCATCCTAATAACAACCCTCAAATCCTGAATTTCCTATCCATTCAGATAGGCAAAACATACCACAGTATTTTTCTTGTCCTGTGGTTGGACTAGACTCAAGTAGGACTTCTCTTTGCCAGAGTGATTTTTGGAAAACCTAAGTATGATCTATAGAAAATGTTTTCAATGAGTCTCCAAGGCTTCTAAAGCCCTATGAGTTTGCATCTGTATATACTGGTGACCTGCACAGTCTCACATCTTCCTCCCAGTCACCTAAAGAGAGCTTCCTACTGCTTACTGTACAAAGTGAACAATGCAGGCTTATGTAAATTCATGCATGAATTATTTTCACTGTTCCCTACGGTCCAACCTAAATCACACCAGTGTGTTACATAATTTTTTTAAAAGTCATATGTAGTAAAACCTTAGGTATAGTTAGTCACTAAACACAAGTAACATTAATGCCTGTGTTTATTTATACATTATTTAAATATGTCATTTGTGATTTAGTATTTGACATATTTTTATTAATTTTTTAAAAAAATTCCATACAATATATTTTGATTATATCCAGTCCCCATTACTTTCCCCAACTCTTCTCAGATCTACTCTTCACCATTTCCAACCATCCTAACATCATGTTCTCTTTGTTATTAAGAATCTACAATGTACATTTTGTATTAACCATGCACTGTTGGTGTGAAGCCATCTGCAGGAAAATAGACACATACTTTTCCTACATAAAGAACGGTAAGCCACCGAGAAAGCTAGAAGCAAGTTGTCACATGTGAAATGGTGATCCCAAAAACAAACATACAAGTGACATTATACAAAATGAATAGAATATATTTAGAAATATGTGTGAATAAACATGTACATATATACATTAAATAACAATTAGAGAAGATAGGTCATGAATTTGAAGAAGAGCAGAGAACACAGTGAGGCAAATATGAGAAAGTTTGCATGAAGAGAAGGGAATAGTTAATGTTGTAATTGTATTTTAATCTCAAACAAAATAGAGAAAGCTGTTTCTCCTGTAAAATCTCATCAACTCTTAATAACTCCTTAGTTAAGGGTGTCAGCTCCTCCCCACTCCACACAAGAATGTCCAGTAACTTGATTTAATATAGATCTTTTACCAGTAACTATCACTCTTTTGAGTTCATAATGCAGCTATCCTGTTATGTCCAGGATTTACTGTTTCCCTGCAGTCCTGTCTGACCTCCTTCCTACCCTCTAAAGTAATCACTGAGTCTGAATTGAGGGGATGATCTAGATGTTCCTTATGTGGATAAGCACTCCACTGACATCCTCTGCATTTGGGTCAGTCACAAGTTTTTTTTTTTTTTTTTTTGTTAATCACCATCTACTTCTCAAAGAAACTTCTATGATGAAGTCTGAAAGCTATACTATTCTATGGGTATAAAATCATCATTCTGGATGCCTATTTGATATTATGTCCATCAAGCAGAATAATTGTATTAAGGTTACCTCCAGTGTGATGGTTTGCATATGCTTGGCCCAGGGAGTGGCACTATTAGAAGGTGTGGCCTTGTTGGTGGAAGTGTGTCACTCTGGGGGTGAGCTTGAAGACATTCCTCCTAGCTCTCTGAGAATGCTTAGCCTGTTCCTGGCTTTTTTTGGATGAAGATGTAGAACTCTCAGCTCCTCCTGAACCATGCCTGCCTGGATGCTGCCATGCTCTTATTTTGATAATAAACTGCACCTCTGAACATGTAAGCCAGCCTCAATTAACTGTTGTTATTTATAAG
The DNA here is from genome assembly GCF_963924665.1 of Micromys minutus. NCBI lineage: Eukaryota > Metazoa > Chordata > Mammalia > Rodentia > Muridae > Micromys > Micromys minutus. Next base: position 28,490,418 of record NC_137982.1, on the reverse strand, counting down.
ACTTGCCTTGGTCATGGTGTGTGTTCACAGCAATAAAACTCTAACTAAGACATCTGGGATCTGTAGGCTCTCCAGCACTGAGGGTGTTTATTTTTGTCAGATTTACAGTACCAGGCATGAGTTTCACACTCCAGAGTGGATCTAAAATTCAATGAGAAAGTGGGTGGCTATTCCCACAGCATTCGTGTCACTATTGCACCGATTATAGGTATATCAGTGTATCATATATGCTGGCCATTATTGTAAGTCACATGGTTCATAGTTAAGCAAGATTGTTGATCTCCCTCTCTTAAGAATTTATTCCCTCTCCCACCTTTGGTCTCTTCATACTTCCCATATTCTGTAAGAATCATAACCAACCTAGAAACATGAATCTACAGTCAACATATGGGAATCTAAAGATCTACATATAAATGAGATTAATTTTCTAATTTTAACTATACTTATGGTTATCCTATTTTTATGATATTATAATCACATATAATATCTTTGGGCCAAAGATCTTTATCAAACTATTCTGATTATTTAAATTTGCATGTCTGTGTTCCCAGCAATATGCTAGTACCCTATGGAAATCAGCATTTACTTCACAATGCAAAGATTACATCCATCCGTTATATTCTATATCAGTTGGATGAATAAAGGGCAAACTTAAGTGGAGAGGGTGATCATAATCAAAAGTCAAAATAAGAAGCAAACATCTTTTATTCCATTTGAAAGTTGATATAATTATTCTGGCATCATACAGTTACTTAAAAACTTATACTTTGTCCTAACAAGAAAAAAAAAAGCTGAACAAATTAAAAAAATCAGCAATGTTTCCTGAACTAAGAGAGAAATGATATCACAGGAGAATGTCCTTTTTATAAGGGAGAACAAAACACTCATGGGAGCAAATAATGGGACAAACAGAAGAGCAGGGATTAGAGAAAAGATCATTCAAAGACTGTTTCACCTGGGGATTTATCCCATATGCAGCCACTAAACCCATGCACTATTGCTGATGCGTACTTAGTGGCAGTAATCTGATAGTGATGCCTCCTCAGAGGTTTTGCCAGAACCATACTGATACAGAGGAGGATGCTTGCAGCTAACCATTTGACTGAATATGGGGACCTCAATGAAGGAGCTAGAGAAAAAACTGAAGGAGCTGAAAGGATCTGCATCCCCATGAGAAGAACAACATTATTAACTAACTAAACCCACCACAGCTCCCAGGGACTAAAACACCACCCAATGAGTTCACATGGAGAGACCCAAGGCTCCAGGTGCATATGCAGCAGAGGATATCATTCTCTGGCATCAATTAAAGGAGAGACCTTTGATCCAGTGACGGCTCATTTTCCCAGTGTAAGGGAATTCCAAGGTGCTGAGGTGAGAAAGGGAGGCTGGGAGAAGGAGTACCTTCATGGAGGCAATGGGATGGGTTTGGTGGAAATGTAAATACAGAATATCAAATAACAAAAGAGGAAGAAAAAAAGAGAAAAATCAGCAATGTTCCCTGGACTATGAGAGAAATGATATCACAGGAGATTTTCTGATTTGAAAATTGGCGTATCAAATCATTTTGGAGCCAAACTCTCTGAAGGAACCAGTGCTAACTTAGGAATCACACGGTGAAAGCCACGTATGTACAGCTGCAACAATAAACTTGGTGAGAAACATATGAGGCGTCCATACATCTGAGTCATTTCTAAGCACAGCAGTCCTTAGTTTTCTCTGGAGAAAGCCTAATGTCACAGATGTTACCAAACTCTATACATAATGGTTCTTTATGTATACATGCACACACGACAAAATATAGTGCATAATTAACATAGTAATTTAATAATAATAATAACAATAATAAACAATAATATAATAGAGTAATTTAAAAATGTGCTAAATAACCTTTCTGTAAATGGTTTCGCCAAATATCTTATTATGCCTACCTTTCTCTTTGTTGTTTTTATTACATGTTTATTTGTTGCTTATATATATGGACGTAGGTGCATGGGTACCATGGCCATGTCCATGCATGTAAAATCTAGAGGACAACTTGCCAGAGCTATTTCTCTTCTTTCATCAGGTAGGTCAAAGTCAAGTCATAAGTCTTGGCAGCTCCCTTGATGAGCCATCTGCTTATCCCTTCACCCTTCTCCTAAGAACATAAGTGGATATATAAACTTTCTTTATGTGCTTATCTTTGTCAGTTCTAAATTACCAGTATCACTCCTCTTGTGGTTTCTAATCATTATTAAGTAAACTAAGGGTCACTGGAATACAAGCACTATTAAAACTCTTGGACTCATATGGCTCCTATTTGTCTGTGTATAGACAGCCAGGTCATGAAAAAAGGAAGGGTCAGGAAAAATGAGCAAGATGTGGCAAAGGTGTGTGGATAAAGTAAGAAGATACTAACTAGTTCTCTGAAAGCAAAGAACCAATAGAATGGATACATATATCATAAGGAGGATTAAATAGGCTGGTTTACAACCTGTGGGGGAAGTATTCCTCTTTCTTAATTAATTATTTTATTTCTTTACATTCCACACACTGCCCTACCTCCCTGTTTCCTCTCCCACAGTTCTTTATCCCACTTACTTCTGACTGGGTGCTCCCCCATCCACCTTCCCTGGGGCCTCAAGTCTCTACAGGCTTAGGCAAATCCCCTCCAACTGAGGCAGACAAAGAGACAGTTCTTAGCTACATATATCCTGTGGGGAGGGGTGCTCAGATCACCCTGTGTATGCTCTTTGGTTGGTGTCTTAGTCTCTGGAAACTGGAGGGTCCTGAGTTACTTGAGACTGTTGGTCTTCCTTTGGGGTTGCCATCCCTTTCTGCTCCTTCAAACCTTCCCTTAACTCTTTCATAGAAATCTCCAACCTCGGTCTAATGGTTGGCTGCAGGTATCTGCATCTGTCCCAGTCAGCAGCTGGTAGAGCCTCTCAGAGGAGAATGCTAGGCTCCTATTTTTAAGCACAACATACATCAATAATAGTGTCAGGCATTGGTGCTCACACATGAGAGGGATTGCAAGCTCGACACTGGACAGCCTGTCCTTCCATCTCTGCTTCATTTTTGTCCCTGCATTTTTTTTTTTTTTTTTTTAGGCAGAAACATACTGGATCAGAATTTTTTTGACAGTGGGTTGGCAACCCCATTCCTCCAAATGGGGTTTCTTCAGGTTCTATTTCTCCACTATTGGGCATTTTGTCTAAGGTCACAACCCCCCCCCATTGAATCCTGGAAGTGTCTCACATCTCAGATCTCTGGGACTTTCTAGAGGATCACTCGAAACGCATCTCCACCCTCAGATGCTGCACATTTCTGTTCATTCTCCTGGCCTCTGATTTTCTCTCCTGTTCCTCCCCATTCCTGATTCTGCCCCTCTTTTCTCCTCATCCTTCACTCTCCCAATTGGGCCCTCCCTCCTTCTGCCTCCCATGATTATTTTCTTCCCCTTTCTAAGTGGGATTAAAACATCCTCACTTGGACCTTTCTTCTTGATTATCTTCTTATAACCTGTAGGTGGTATCATGGGTATTTTGTACTTTTGGACTAATACCCACTTCTCAGAAAGTGCATAAGAATGTCCTTTTAGGTCTGGGTTACCTTACTCAGGATGATGTTTTCTAGTTCAATCCATTTGCTTGCAAAGTCAAGAGGACAAAATGACAAACTACAGATTGGAAAAAGATCTTCACTAACCCTACATCTAAATATATAAAGAACTCAAGAATGTAACCTCCAAAAAAACAAAAAAAAAAAAAAAAAAAAACAATTAAAAATTGGCATACAGAGCTAAACAATTCTCAAAAAGAATCTTAAATGACTAAGAAGCACTTAAAGAAATATTCAACATCCTTCGTCATCAGCAAAATGCAAATAAAAACAACCCTGATAGTCCACCTTTCACCAACCAGAATGCCTAAGATAAAAAATTTCAAGTGACAGCAGATTTTGGCAAGGATGTGGAGAAAGAACATTCCTTCACTGCTGGTAGTATTGCAAACTGGAACAACCACTCTGGAAATCAATCTAGCATTTCCTCAGAAAATTGAAAGTAGTTCTACCTGAAGAGGAAGCTATACCATTCTTGAACATATATCCAAAAGATGCTTGACCAAACCACAGGATATGTGCTCCACTATGTTCATAGCAGCCTTGTTTATAATAGCCAGAAGCTGGAGGTATATCTCTTACAGATAGAGAGGGAGAATCAGGTAGCTGCTCTATCCATGAAGACTGGTGTGTCAGCAGTCCCAGTGCAGTGCAAAAAAGTCTAGAAGATCTCTGGAATCTGCCTTTCAGTCTACCTTACAACTTCAAGACACTTTAGTGTGATATTGGTGAAGAGTAGCAACATCAAGGAAAAGAGAACTCACCTGTTTTCTCCTTGGATCCGTTTATATCTTCTATGCAACATCCCCCACCCCATGCTGTAAAAAGCTTTGGGGTCTTTTTTTTAAGCTAATCTAAAAAATACCTTCTTGGGCCTCCATGGGCTCATCTTTTACTTTGTTTAGAGCCAAACAAATTGACAGGATTAGCCTCTGCAGAATGCCTGTAACTGGAATAGTGGGGCAATAGAAGGGAGGGAGACAAGGCAAAGGTATTCATTTGGAAGTGATTGGAACTTAGGTGAATAATAATGATAATAATTCCCAATGATAAAAGATAGTTACATGCTGCAATATTTTAAAGTTAAGGCAAGAAAATTAACAATTAACAAAGTTCTAAAAGTTTAAAAAAGGAAGAAGGAAAGAAACTAAAACGAACAGCAATGTTGTATTAAAATGCCACAACCAGGGCCTGTAGGTATATCGCTGAGGTTAAATGTGTTTGCTGCTTTTTCAGAGAACCAGAATTTTGCTATGAGGATCCAGGACTGTTGCTCAGAATTATCTGCAACTCTAGTTTCAGGGGCACATGCTTGTTTCTGTTTTCTTTTAGCACATGAACACACACACACACACACACACACACACACACACACACACACACACACACACACATTCACACACACTCACACACAAATCTTAAAATAATAAAAACATTAAAATTAAAAATAAAATATATATCATGAAAACAACTAATTTTAGGCTTCTATAGCAATTGGTGTGGAGAAATCTCAAGAAGCTAAAACTAAATATACCATACGATCCAGCTTTACCACACCTTGGCATATACCCAAAAGACTAAACATCCTAATCTGCAGACACTTGTTCAGCCATGTTCATTGCTGTTTTATTAACAGAAGCAATGCAGTTTAAACAACTTAAATGTCCCTCAACATATGGTTAATGAAAATGGGAATTTTCATTACTGGGATTCAGCTACTGGGAATTTTACTCAGCTGTAAAAAAAATTGAAATCACGGAATTTTCAGGTAAGTGGAGCAAAACAGAACACATTATACCAAGTGGTATAACCCAGGTCCAGAAAGACAAATGCCACATGCACTCTTTCTCTTCCTTGTGCTTCTTAGTTCCGAATCTGTAGACCTGCATATATAAGATAGAGTAACCACAAAGAAAAGGGAGGATAAAGGGGACCATGATGGGGATCTAGAGTTGGCAATAGCAAGATATAAGTGCAGTGAAAGAGGAAAACAGAAATTGAAGAACCTTTAGATGAAAAAAGAGAATGAAGGCTAATTCGGAAAAGAAGTCAGATGGATAAATAACATTAATAATGAAGGAGAAAGACATAGAGAGTCATTATTTACACACACACACACACACACACACACACACACATACATATCTCCAATATCCTACATGGGAAACCACTCTCCAATTGTTGATCAGGGGAGTCCAAGAGAAACCCCCAAACAATTACCATGGTCAAACTCTCAGTGGCCTACCCCTTAAATAGAATGGATCCCTTCCTCTCCTGCACCCCTCAGTACCTGTCTACTTGGAGTTAACATGAAGAGTTAAAGCAATCGATAACTTCTAAGAGAGGGAGAATTAGTCTTCCTCAGAACAGAATTCCTCCATGGTTTACCTGAGGTCAAGTGGTCAGCCGCACAAACTTCAGATGATACTGACTGGGCTCAACCAGTTGGGTTTGTTTGTTTGTTTGTTTCTTTATGTGTATATGTAGTAATAGTGGTTAAAGAAGAATAATCTCCACAACTTTGGGAGGGGTGGTAACTTGGAAGGTGTAAGAAGGAGAGGAAGAAGGGAATAATGATTTTATTTAATTATATTTAAATTAAGTAAAAATAAATAACAATAAATAAAGAGTAAAATACTACAATGAATTCTGATATATCATATTATAAACTTAAAATGAACTGAACACAACAGATTGGTATTGCAAGGGTTTAGAGGGATGCCTGGTTAGAGAGAGTGGATACTGTTAGGACAGTGAAAATAGTCTATATGATCATACAGTGGGGAGAGGGCCATGGTTCAATTCTTCCATAGCAGAAGGCACAATATGGAGACTGGGTCCACTGTAAACAATGGACTAAGGTGGTGTCTTAGGGTTTTACTGCTGTGAACAGACATCATGACCAAGGCAACTCATATAAAGACAACATTAATTGGGGCTGGTTTACAGGTTATGAGGTTCAGTTCACTATCATTAGGCAGGCATGGTGCAGGAGGAGTTGGAGTTCTATCTAGATCTTGTTCTGAAGGCAAACAGGAAAAGACTGACTTCCAGGTAGCTAGAAGAAAGGTCTCTTAAGGAAGGAGGGAAAAAATAATGCTCTTATTTAATTATATTTAAATTAAATAAACATAAATAACAATAAACATATAAAATTAAAGAGTAAACCACCACAATGAATCATACTGTCTTTATGAAATTGAAATGAAATGAAAAAACAAATCAGAATTGCCAAAGTTTTGAGAGACCTGAACAGAGAGATGATAGCATCTCCTACCTCTTACTTCCCACACCTACAGAGACATAATTAACTCCAACAAAGCTACACCTCTTAATAGTGCCATTCCCTGGGCCAAGCATATTAAAACCTCCATAGATAATTATAGTGGGAGGTTCCCTAATTGTTTCTTGATTGGGTCAATAAAGATAGGAGAAGCTAATCAATTGCTGGGCAAAGTTATAGAGGAGGGGTTCCTGGGTCCTGGGAGGAAGAAGAGGTGATCAGATAGGGAAAGGGGCTTTCAGCCAGGCTTTGGAGGGAGGAACACAGACACCATGTAGGCCTGGGGGCTATTAGAACAGCCCTGGAAGGATTCTGATGTAGGGTAGCTGATGAGTTTAGGATAATAGATTCCATGCCCAGGAATTGTGTTATAAGGCTGATTTTAAAATGTTAAGATTGTCTGGTGTTTTCTATCCACAATGACTCAGGTGAGCAGGAGAAAGCAGGCCATGAAGGTCATTAGTTGGTGGAATGTGAGTAGTAGCTCCAGGTGTTCTCAGGAGGGACGGATGTTGGGCAGCTTAGCAAGTCAATTAAAGGAATGGATGGGATGGAAGTGGAACCAGTGGTGTCCTGCTCTCAGAGCTAAGTTGTGAGGTGCTGTGGTACCTTACAGGGAGACTGGATAAAGAGCAAGTATGCATTTTAAAATTACATGCAACAGGTCCCAATGCTGAATTAGGGTGGCTTGTCAGCTATATAACACAGGACACACTTTTTATATTTTGCATTTTATATTGAATAGTTAATGTATTTACATCTCAAATGTTATCTCCTTTCTAGGTCCTTCTTTTAATCCCCCTCCCCTTACTTCTATGAGGATGCTCCCCCTCCCACCAACACACTCCTACCTTACAACCCTGGCCTTCCCCTACACCTGGAAAATGAGCCTTCACAGGTCCAAGGGCTTCTCCTACAGATGTCAAGACAATGCCATCCTATGTTACATATGCAGCTGGAGCCAGGGGCATTCTTTGGTTGGTAGATTAGTCTCTGGAAGTTCTGGGAGAGTCTGGTTGGTTGATATTGTTGTTTGTCCTATGAGGTTGCAAACCCTTTCAGCTCCTTCAGTCCTTTCCTCTACCTCTTCCATTGGGGTCCCCGTGCTCAGTACAATGGTTAGCTGCAAGCATCCTCATCTGTATCAGTAAGGGTCTGGCAGAGCCTCTCAGGAGACATCCATATTAGGTTTCTGTAAGCAAGATTTTTTAGATTTTTTTTTTTTTTTTTTTTTTTTTGCATCAGCAATAGTGACTGTGTTTGGTGGCTGCATATGGGATGAATCTCCAGGTGGCGCAGTCTCTGGATGGTCTTTCCTTCATATTCTGCTCCACTCTCTGTCCCTGTATTTCCTCCTGTGAGTAGTTTGGTCCACCTTCTAAGAAGGACTGAAGCATCCACATTTTGGTCTTCCTTCTTCTTAAGCTTCATATGGAATACCCAAAATACAATTCAGAAGACACACTTTCAAAGGATTTGAGGAGGAAGGCCATGCTGTATGGTGCCAGGAGGCATATGAAGTGTACCTTGTTCTCAGTTTTACAATAAAACTCTGTATCAAAATAGTTATTTTTTAAGCAGGTAGTTGATGTCCTATAAAAGTGCCTATAAAATTAAGACAAATAATTTAAATATCATAGAGAGGAAAAAAAGGTCTTTCCATTAGGAAAACATATTCATCATCAATCTTACATAGTAATCTTATGTAAAAATGGACTGACTTGGAATGTTAATGCATGTCTCCTTCATTGTTGCAGTAAATATTAAATAAACGTAAAACAGCACCATACCACGATATAGCCAGCTACTCTCTGACTCCAGTGGTGATCTCGCAGCTATGGCTAGCCCCAGCAGTGGCTGCCCATATAGTTCCCACAGCAGGTTACTGCCATGTCAGCCCAATGTAATGACCACTCATCTCACGGTTAGCTATCACAGATCCATGTAAGCTGGCAAAATCAAAACTCTAGAGGCTTGTAATTCATCAATCAGTCTTACATCAGTAAACTCTTACCCCACAAAATGTCCGCACAATAAAATCAGAGCCAATTGATGAACTGCTCACGTATAGAAGACAAATCGTCAAAATTATCTATTCTTTATAGGCCACACATGTCTGGGTCACCCTTCTACTCAATCTTCTCTTCCTCTCTCTCCCTTCTCTTTTATCTTTCACCTCTCAAAAATTCTGTACCCGCCTTTCTTTTTCACTACCCAATCACAGGCCTTGCCTTATATTGTGCCTGCCCTCACCTGCAGATAGACAGCAATCCACACTTCATGAGAAATTATCTCAAGATTCTGATACAAACTTCAATTGCAACATATATGTTACATGGTAATGTCAGATATATCTGTGGAATAGATCTCACAGGGCCAAGCATGGCCCATCACTGTCCTTCATAAGGAAAGTCACAGCTGTTTAAGGGATAAAACCAGATGGTTAGTTCTGTTGCACCCCAAAAAGCAATTTATGTAGCTACAGTGTATATAATAAAAGTCTTTTAATAAAATGTGCAATTTAAAAGCAATTTCTATTTCGTTATTACCATGAGCCCATACTTTCAGCAAAATAACCTATTGGTAATTTATATAATATCTCATGTTCTCATTTATCCACAATGCTTTTCTTTACAGACAAAAGCATTATTCAGAGTTGATGATTCTATAATCATAGTTTCCATCGAGATAATCTTATGTCACTAAGAGAGAGTTCTTAAACTATTTTAGAAATCACCAAATTAGAAGAGGAATGTATTTTAAATGAGTCATTAAAAGAAACGAAAAGCAATGGGGAGTCCTAAAGCAGATAAAAAAGAAGATGTCATCATGCTGACCCCTCCACATGTTCTTTTACTTCTTAGGCATCAGGCTAAAATCCATCACTGGAAACTACTCATAGGATATTTCTCTCTCCTAGGCAAGCCACAAAGAAAGCAAGAATGAAGTTGTGTATCTCAGAAGCCAAACTGAGTTCAGATTCTTCCTAATTGTTTCTTTTGGTAAATCTTTAAATTTTAATTTTCTATTGAAAATAGATTCTTCCCTCATACAATTCATTCTCATCACAGTTTTACCTTCCTCCACTTCTTCCATCCACTCCACCTTCTCATCTCTTGTCTCCCCTAGATCCATCCTTCCACATCCATTTTCTCTTCAGAAAAGAGCAGGCCCCAAAGAGGTGATAACCAAACAGAACAGAACAGAGTGCAATTAGAGTAGATAAGTGCCCTCTCAATGTGGTTGGACAATCTTTAAATTTTCAATGTCATTTCATAAAAATTTTAAAGCTCTATAGAAGATCACTGTCTGGTTAGTTCCCGCCATTTCTTTAAAATAACTGTGAACCTCAAATAACGCTTTTGAATTCACCAAACTTGAATGCTAATATTTCCAACAAATCAGTATCCAGACTGCCTTGAATTACTTACAATCTCTTATTTTTGTGATCAGATGAGCAACTCAATAATTACTCATCTCTTTAAGTGACTTCATGCTTCAAAGGGATACTATTATAGCTCCAATGATAATTAAAATAAGTAATGACTCAAGAATTATACTAGCTATTATTTTTAAGTGAGTACATTATTTTTTTTCTCGGAAGACAGCGAGGCATCCAGCTCACACTAACATCATATGTTTAATGGTTCACCTGATGCCTCTGCTGTCAGCTCAACTGAAAGAGAGATTAAAGATGGGCCACATCTGCAGCCAGAAAATAGCCAATTGAAGCAGTCATGCTCTAAAAATTAAGGATCTTCAGGGCATGTTGACGTGATGCTGGCACGTAGCTACCCTTTGTATATACCCTTTGTATATACACACACATATATATACATATACATATATATTACACATTATATATGTGTATTACAATATATATATATGTATTACTCTAAATCCACCTATAAAATAATAGTATATCTCAAGTGCTAGACAAACTCACAGCAGTGAAATATGATTGATTCTGGTAGTGTCTTGCCATAACTATTTTCTGAGATTTAGCTTTGGCAGTGGCATTCTTTATGTTGTACAAAAATAGGAGAAAATAACCAATGAATTGCAATTTTTGTCCTATTCAAACATAGTATTATGCATTTTATAGAAATAATGAGCTCACAGTAGAAAGCCTTGATTTTTTTTTTTTTTTTTTTTTTTTTTGATTGATTGGAAAAGAAATTGTGTCTGCAAAAACACACCTACATAGGCCACAGGATTTTAAACAAGAACCATGCTTTTGGCCAGCAGGTGGCACTGCAATCCATAATAGTCAACTGAAGATTTAATAATGCCTTGATTATTATTCTGTTAACTTTAATTTCTAGTTTGAATTTTCCTCTATCTTTTCATTTTGGTTTATTATTTCATTATGTGTCTAGCCGCATCCAATTGATTCCATAGAGCTACAAGGAAATTGAGAGATTTGCAGGATTAATTGATTAACCGTGTTAACAACACCTGAAGTTTTATAAAGAAAGTGTTACAGACACTCTGGGCTTTAAATAAAGCATTTAAACATTGGAAGATATATACATACAGTTACCCAAATATCCAGATCAATTTAGGAAACAGCAGCTGTTTAGAGCACAGTTAGACGAATATCAGGCTAGAATAACAGGCCTTGGGAAAAATAGACTTCCCTAGTAACTCACTGGTCTGTGTCACAGGGACATGAGGGAATGAACATAACTCAGCATCAGTAGAATTACACACTTAACAGGAATTAAAGGGACATGGTATGCCTTTTATTCTAGAAATGAGAATAATATAAATCTATACATTGTTATGTCTACAAGGCAGAGATCCTTAAGGAATTCCAGTAGGGTATTATACTAGACAATACAAAGATCTTCTCCTGTCAAATAGATCTCCAATTAGATGAAGACTATTTCTGTATCTGGATCTGATTTAAAAATAGGTCAAAAAGCATGAGGTGTTACTCAAAAAATTCACTAGATTCTTAGAGGATTAGAAATACAGGGTTACCATTTAAATAATAATGTTTCTCTGGGAATCAAGAACTTTTTTTTTTTGTTTTTTTTGTTTTTTTTTTGGTAAATCCAGTAACCAGAAAATAAAAATTAAACACATTTATAATGTACATTGGCAAGCCACAGGTAAAACTTCTGATCACATGTTTTGACTGTTTTTGTGCTATATTTTGCATTTTGAGTTAAAGAAAGAAAATTCGTTCTATATGTCCATTAACTTCTTCATTCTCCTTTATATAATTTCTAAGTTTTATATAAATTTTAGGAACCACCACAGGCATGGACCACCCTTGATGAACAAAGGAAGTGATTGTTTCCACCAAGGTGAATGCAGAACAGGTAATAGGCAAATGTATAGCAAGTATGTGACTCTGGTGAGAAGGGTGACAGGAAAAGAATCTGAGAAAGAATGAGAAAAAAGTGCATGCAGATCCGTTAGTCAAAGAGTCTGGCTGAAGACCAAGAAGAATGGAAACGGAGAAGAAATCATGGGAAAAGGTGACCACGTGAGCATGTGCTTGTGCATGTTAGTACACATCTGTGTATGCACATTTGTGGGCATGTGATCATGTGTGTAGTACAGGGTCTTAGAAATGTAACAATAGATCCCCTCAATCAATGCAGCATGATAGCTCAAAGTCACCATGTTTTCTTATCAATTAAAAGGAAGAAGACTTTTCAAACAAGAACACTTTTCTTCCAATTCTGTTTGGTTTTAAATCATTTTGTCATAAAAAGGGTTGCATGATATTGATATATGTCTTCCTATTGGTCATAACTGCATTAATTTACTGTATTCAGGGTTGTGCCATGATGAATTTTTCATTTTCCATCTTTAGTAGACTAGTAAATTGAGGAGATACTTTGATACTCTGTAAACTCTGCTTTCCTTAATATACTCTACCCACTAGCTTTTCCTTTCTTCCTTCCTTCCTTCCTTCCTTCCTTCCTTCCTTCCTTTCTTCCTTCCTTCCTTCCTTCCTTCTTTCCTTCCTTCCTTCTCTCCGTCCCTTCTTTCTTCCGTTCCTTCTTCCCTTCTTTCTTCGAATCCCAAATGCTGTCCCCACACCTGGTCCTCTCATCATAGAGTCCCTCCCCCATCCCCCTTCCCTTCTCTTCTGAGAGGGTGCTCCACCCCAAGTATTTCCCCACCCTGCAGGATTTGACTCACACCCTCCCACTGAGGTCAGACAAGGCAGCCCTGTTGAGGAATGAATTCCACAATCCCTCTGCCTACTCACTCTAGCAAACATTAGTAGATCCTTTCGGCATATAAAGTGTTTGCCAAAACATCTTGTCTCTTCCTCACTTATGAACTAAGATTCTACTGTGAGGAGGAACTATCTGTTTCTTCTGTTTACTTTTTTTTGTCATTTTTTCTTTTATTCCTTATACCCCATTCAAAACAAAACAACGACAACAACAACAACAACAACAAAACATATTTTAGTTTTAAAAAATCCGGAATCGTCAGACAGGAGGTAATACTGTTTATGCAGCAGTACAGTTGGGAATATTAACAAGGGTACATCAGTTCACAAAAGCTGTCTAAACATTTCATTCCATAGTTCACCTTGAAGTCTACACTACATTTTGTCATTCTATGTAAACATATATCTTTTTTTTAAACGACTTTATTTTACAAAACAAAGATAAATGTACAGATTTTAAACATTTTTTGCTTAAAATTATACTTTTTTGTCAGTACTGTTTTTTCAGACATTAAAATAATTTTTCACATAAAACCATGTGAATATATTTTTTTTTTAGTCAGTACTTGATTTTTTTCAAGGGCCCGACAGTACGCATTGAAAACCCAATAGTTACAATAAGCGTAAAGTACATGCAAAACAAAACGAAACATGGAAACAGTCAAAGTCTTCTTGTTTGTAAGTATATGTATTTTTTTTGTTTTCTTTATTTCTTGGACTTCATACAGTCTGTGAGTTGTTTCTGGGGGAGTGCAAGCCTCTAGGGTTAGCATCCCACTATCAGTGACTGCATATTATGTCTGTTCTTTTGTGACTGGGTTATCTCACTCAGGATGATATTCTCTAGATGCAGCCATTTTCTTAAGAATTTGGTTAAGTCATTGTTTCTGGTGGCTGAGTAGTATTCCATTGTGTATATGTACCACAATTTTTGTATCCATTCATCTTCTGAAGGACATCTGGGTTCCTTCCAGCTTCTGGCTATTATAAATAGAGCCGCTATGAATATTGTGGTGCATATATCTTTGTTGTGTATTAAAGTGTCTCTGGGGTATATGCCCAGAAGTGGAATAGCTGGGTCTTCAGGTAGTACTATATCCAATTTTCTGAGGTATCGCCAGACAGATTTCCAGAGTGGTTGTATTAGCTTGCAACCCCACCAACAGTGGAGAAGTGTTCCTCTTTCTCCGCAGCCTCGCCAGCATCTGCTGTCATCTGAGTTTTGGATCTTGGCCAATCTGACTGGTGTGAGGTGGTTCTGTTTACTTGTTAATTCCAGTTTTAAATATATTGTTAAGACAGAAGAAGCCTTATTTCACTCTTGGGTTAAAATTCAATACTGTCACTATTTGACTTCTGAAATTGTTCCAGGACTGACCATTGGTTCCTTCATGTTGACTGCATCATGTTGATTACATACACCTTTCCAAAAACCTTGTATCTTATTGAGGATCCACTTGCATGCTAGTATTACACAGCATTTGAAATGCATATTGTATTTTCCTGTCTCAGCCCTGAAATTAATCATTGCTCCTATAAAATCTGGCTTTTTATTAGAAAATTAGAATAATTTATAACTCAAAGAACATATGAGACATGCTGATAGTTTTTTTAAAAACATTTGCAGTCTACTGAACTGATTGTTTAAAGACTTAACCTACCTATATTAACTTAATAAAAGAAATCTAAGAAATATCCATCTGGGGTAAGGAAGAAAGAAAGATAAAATCTGAAGTTAAATACCATCATAGGTTAAATGCAACTAGCATATACCTATAGAACATTCCACTCAGAAGTTCTTTTATTGTTGAGAATAGTTTTCACTATTCTGGATTTTTGCTATTCCAAATGAATTTACAAATTGCTCTTTCCAACTCTATGAAGAAGTAAGTTAGAATTTTGATGGGGATTGCATTGAATCTGTAGATTTTTTTGGCAAGATGGCTATTTTTTACTGTATTAATTCTGCCAATCCATGAGCATAGGAGATCTTTCAGTCTTTTGAGATCTTCTTTGATGTTTTTTCTTCAGAGACTTGATGTTCTTGTCATAGAGATCTTTCATTTCCTTGGTTAGAGTCACACCAAGTTACTTTATATTGTTTGTGACAATTATGAAGGGTGTGCTTTCTCTATTTTCTTTATCAGTCTGTTTATCCTTTGAGTGGGGGAAAGCTGCTGATTTGTTTGAGTTAATTTTCTATTCAGCCACTTTTCTGGAGCTGGTTATTAGCTGTAGGAGTTCTCTGGTGGAATTTGGTTGTCACTTAAATGTACTATCATATCATATGCAAATGGTGATATTTTGACATTTTCCTCTCCAATTTGTATTTCATTAACCTCTTTTTTGTGGTCTAATTGCTCTGGTTAGCATTTTGAGTACTATATTGAATTGGTAGGGGGAGACTGGGATCTTGTTTAGTCCCTGATTTTAGTGAGACTGCTTCAAGTTTCTCTCCGTTTAGTTTGATGTTGGCTACTAGTTTGCTGTAAATTGCTTTTACTATGTTTAGGTATGGGCCTTGAATTCCTGATCTTTCCAAGACTTCCAATTCAAGGGTGTTGAATTTTGTCAAATGCTTTCTCAATATCTATTGAGAACGGAGCTAATATCTAATATATACAAAGAACTCAAGAAGTTGGACTTCAGAGAATCAAATAACCCTATTTTAATAGTGGGGTACATAGCTAAACAAAAAAAATCTTAACTGAGGAATATCAGGTGGCCAAGAAGCATTTAAAGATATGTTCAACATCCCTAGTCATCTGGGAAATGCAAATTAACAAACCTTGAGACTTCCTCTCACACCAGTCAGAATTGCTAACATCAAAAACCTAGGTGGCAGCAGATACTGGTGAGGATGCTGAGAAAGAGGAACACTCCTCCACTGTTGGTGAAATTACAAGATGGTACACCACTCTGGAAATCAGACTGGCTGTTTCTCAAAAAATTGGACATAGTACCAACTGTGGACCCAGCTATACGACTCCTGGACATACACCCAAAAGATGTTTCAACATATAACACATGCTCCACTATTTTCATAGCAACCTTATATATAAGACTCAGAAGCTGGAAAGAACCCAAATATCCTTCAACAGAGAAATGAATACAGAAATTGTGATACATTTATATAATGGAGTACTACTCAGCTATTAAAAAATAATGACTTCATGAGATTCTTAGCCAAATGGATGAAACAAGAAAATGTCACCCTGAGTAAGCTAACTTAGAAAAGAATGCACATATAATCACTGATAAGTGGATGTTAGCCCAAAAGCTTGGAAAACCAAAGATACAATTCACAGACCACATGAAGAGAGGCTGTGCTAGAGCCTGACAAATACAGAGGTGTATGCTGGGCTCCAAATGGAGGAGTTAGAGAAAAGACTGAAGAAGCTGAAGGGGTGTGCAACTCCATAGGAAAAACAACAATGTCAACCAACCAGATCTTTCACAGCTTTCAAGGACTAAAGTATATGTGGGGGGACCCCTGCCTCCCATTGCATATGTACCAGAGAATGGTCTTGTTGGACATAAATGTGAGGAGAGGCCCTTGGTCCTCTTAAGGCCTGATACCCCCTAGTGTAAGAAAATGTCAGGGCAGGGAGGCAGGAGGGAGTGCACACATGAGGGAGCACCCTCACAGAAACAGCAGGAGGGGTAGTTTCTGGATGGAAACCAGGAAATGGAATAACATTCGAAATGTAAATTTTAAAATTCCAATAAAAGAGAAAAGAAAAAAAGGAAAAAATTAGATAAGAAAATTTACTTTGAATCCACTCTCTGGGATCTAAAGTGCCCTTTTCATGAAACCAAGAATTGTATTCTGCTATTAAAACCCAACATCCTTTCAGCTGTTCTTTAAACATGGTAGCACTACATTTTTAAAGAAATGATATAATAACTCAATATATGATGCTAGTTTTCCCGCTCTTTGATCCCATTTTAATCTCTATTATCTCTACCTGCAGGGGTCCTCATGTTCTCTCACATCTTCTCATATGGGCAGCTGATTCAGGTTCCACCTGTCAACTTTTTAGCTGGCCTTCACAGATCTTGCCTGCTGGACCTAATGTCTGAGGACCTGAAAGAATGGGGCAGACCACAGTCTAATGCTGTAGACAATTTACCTCAGTTTCAGTGTGCTTTTATACATGACAGCCAAAGAAAACAATGATCCAAGTCAGAATGTTTGAGTTCAGAAAAAAAAACGTGACCAGAATCGCATGTAAATAAGTGTCAGTAAGCACATACTAAGTATTCACAGAGAAGCCATTTCCCAGAACTTTCTCAAGACAGAACAATTGAAACACAATTGCCTGACATAGATAGCATTTGGGGATGCCTAAAATCAAGGCAAAGTGCCAGATCCAGATTCAGGTTACACTGGGTTCTATAGGTATAATCCAAATCCAACAAGAAAAAACAAAACCTATAAATCGAATGTAAATATTTAGCTGAGGAGACACAGAATCACATCCAAGAATGATTCGAGGAACAAAGTGTACGTAAAGTAACAAGCCCTCTGTTTTTCCTCAGGAGCTTCTCTCACACTTTGCCAGGCCATTGTTCACCGTGGGTTATTGTTCTGACCATGTGCTGATATACACACATATATTCATATCCTACCAAAGTTAAATCAAAATTAAGTAAAACATTTAAATTATATCCTGTAAGTTAGAAGCAGTAATTTAAAATCTCCAAATAGAAAATGAATTCACAAACAAAAACCTAATACTAGGTGAGTTCAGCACAGACTTATACCAGACTATCAAAGAATATCTAATACTAACACTCTTCTTCAAATTCTTCTGCAAAATAAAAAAGCAAAAATAATTTCAAATTTCTTTATGAAGCCAGTATTACTTTGATACAAAAACCAAGAAAATCATGAGCCAATTCCTTTGCTTATTATGTTTGCAATAATTTTCAATAAAACACTTGTGGGACAATTTCAAAAACACATACTAAAGATTATCCACTATGATCAAGTTAACTTCTTCCCAGAAATGCAAGGATGCTTTGATGATGTGTAAATCAATAAAGAGAATCCATCTTAAAGATAGGCTAAAGTTTGAAATCACACAATCATTTTATAGGATCAATAAAAGGCCTTTGGGATAATCCAGTATCCCTTTTCAATGAAAACCCTAAGGAATTTTGGCACATTAAAAGATACATCTCAGCATTATGAAGGCCATATATATGAGACACAGTTAACATCATCTAAAATGGAGAAAAAAATCAACACACACCTAGTAAAATCAAGATATTTTAGTATTTTATTGCTTTAAAGAGAAACAATGACCAAGGTAACTCTTATAAAGAAAATGATTTAATTAAAGATGGCTTACAGTTTCAAGGGTTTAGTACATTATCATCATAGTGGGAAGCATGGCATTGTGCAGGTACACTGGGTGCCAGAGGAGTCAGGAAATCTACATCTTGAACAAAGACTGTGTTACTAGATGTAGTTTGAGAGGCGACCTCAAAGCCTACTTTCAAAGTGACACACTTTCTCAATTGAGGAATCTGGAATGGCTGAGAAACATCTAAGAAAGTGCTTGACATCCTTAGCCATCAGGGAAATGCAAATCAAAACAACCCTGAGATTCCACCTCACACCAGTCAGATTGGCCATGATCCAAAACTCAGATGACAGCAGATGCTGCCGAGGTTGTGGAGAAAGAGGAACACTTCTCCACTGCTGGTGGGGTTGTAAACTGATACAACCACTCTGGAAATCAGTCTGGCAATTCCTCAGAAAATTGGACATAGTACTACCTGAAGATCCCACTATTCCACTTCTGGGCATATACCCCAGAGCTACTCCAATATACAACAAAGACTCATGCACCACAATGTTCATAGCAGCTCTATTTATAATAGCCAGAAGCTGGAAAGAACCCAGATATCCTTCAGTAGATGAATGGATACAAAAACTGTGGTACATTTACACAATGAAGTACTACTCAGCTATCAGAAACAATGACTTAACTAAATTCTCAAGAAAATAGTTGTATCTAGAGAATATCATCCTGAGTGAGATAACCCAGTCGCAAAAGAACAGACATAATATGCAGTCACTGATAGTGGGATGCTAACCCCAGAAGCTCGGACTGCCCCAGAAACAACTCACAGACTGTGTGAAGTTCAAGAAAAAAGAAAAGAAAAGAAAACAAAACAAAAAAAAAGTCATGCTCAATCCTTACACACCAAGAAAACGTTGACTAATTCTAGGTTACATCCTGTTTTACATGTACATTTTGCTCATTGTAACTAGTAAGACCTTAATGCAGAGTATCAAACCTTAAAAAAAGAAAAAAAAAAAAAGCCAAGCACTGACAAAAATGTATTTGTATACATTTATGAAAAAATGTTCAAAATTTTTTTTCTTTTATCTTTGTTTTCTAAAATAAAGTTAAAAAAAAAACAAAAAAAAAAAAAAAAACAAAGTGACACACTTTCTTCAACAAGGCCATACCTCCTATTAATGTCACTCCCTATGAACCAAACATTCAAACACATGAGTTTGTAGAAATCATTCCTATTAAAAGCACCACAGAAGACAAGGATATCCCCTTTCCTTGTTTCTTTTGAACATAGTACTAGAAGTCTTGGTTATAATTTAAAGACAAGTTAAATACTGCAGGAGAAAACTCCTGTAGGTGATAAGCACATCCTGCAATGTGGCACACTACAAAATAGATATGCAAAAACCAATCACCTTTATATATACAAATATCAGACATTACAAAGGCCATATATAGAAAGTAATCAAAGAAATACTGCCAATCATAAAATCCTCCAATATCTCACCAAGAAAGTGAGTGATGAATACAATAAAAACATTAACACGTAA
This sequence comes from Micromys minutus, assembly GCF_963924665.1. Classification (NCBI taxonomy): domain Eukaryota; kingdom Metazoa; phylum Chordata; class Mammalia; order Rodentia; family Muridae; genus Micromys; species Micromys minutus. The sequence continues at coordinate 28,470,465 of NC_137982.1, read as the reverse complement.
AAGACAGTGTAGCTAGAAAGACCTACCATGATCATGAAAACTAAAAGACCATTAAGGAACCCATTTCAATGTCATTGTGTTAGGGTCTCTTTTATTACAAGCTAGTGGCTAACCCTGACAGAGCAGAATATGAAGGTGAAGCCCTGAGCCTAGTTTCAGGCAAGCATTTATAGAGACGAGCAACCAAACAATGGGGTTTGTAGCCTGGCACATGTTTGACTGGGGAGCCAGTATGGCCTTTAACGTAATTGACTGGTGCTGGGAGTCAAACCACATACTTAACTTCTGCTTTCCTTCTGATTGGTAGTTGTTAGTAAGTAAAGTACCAGGAGCAGACTTGTAACCTGGGGATACAAATTTGTTTGAGAGTAACCTGGAAACTGGTGCTGACTTGTTCCTTAACTTGAGTTTAACCTTAGGTCATAAGATGGAGTCTGAGCCCAAAGTCTGGTCTCTGAAAAGAAGAACCTTTACTCACTGCTATTGGAACTGCTAACTGATAGAGTTGGTTTAGAAATCACTGTGGAGTTTCCTCAAAGTGGATCTACCACCTGATACACCTATACCACTCTTAGGCATGTGCACTAAGGAAATTTTATCCTACTATAGATGTATCTGCTCATATATGTCCATAATGTTTTATTCATGATAGCCAGAAATTGGAAATTGCTTAGATGTACATCAACTGATAAATTAATAATAAATACATTGTATATTTATATGATATAATATTATATATCTGTTAAGGAAAAGAAAATTATAAAAATCATCATATGGATGATACTGTAGGCCATCTTTCTGGGTAAGTGTTAAACCTGGAAACTGAGAGGAGAAAGACCCAAACCAGGATTGGTCAATTATAGCAAGCATTATTAAATACTGGTAAGATAAACACTGGCAATCTTTATACCTGGGATTGCCAGAGTAATAATGACAAACTATGTTGACCGGGTGCTTATAAAGTTAACTCCCAAGGTTATGTCCTTCCCGCTTTCAAACTACCAGGAACAAGCGTATATCCTGATATACTTCCTGCCTGCCTATTTCCTGCTTACATGTGATCAAGCATATCCTTTGCAGTGGGCACAACCAGCCTTGTTTACTGTAATGAAGACACTTGACTTGTCAATGTAAAAGAACAGCAGCCTTCAGTATTCCAGAAAGTTATCTGTCTTTGGCCAAGAGGGGGCTCTTAGGTAAACTTTAATTTTTATATTAGATAACCCAGATGCAGAGAGACAAGTGTCACACCTGTGCTCTGATTTGTAGACGTTATCTCTGAATCTTTGGATACTTATGTTTCATTTGAATTACCCATAGAAATCGAGGAATTATGGAGAGCACAGGGAGAGGATTTCAAGAGAGGCAAGATAGAAAACAGTGAGTGGTAGACAGGATTATAAAAAATGATGGAATGTAAAGGAAAACTTCAAGTGGGAGAAGGGAGAGCAACGAGGAGCATAAAATAGACAATTTGAAGCCAGATTGTAGCCCTATAAATTGTCACACATAAGACCCACTTTCTCAAAATCCCCACTCTTGCTGAATGAGCTAAAGGATTCTACTCTTCACTGTGCATTGTTCAAAGAGTGGCTAACATCTGCTTGCCATAACAAAAGCACATCTAAGTAAAAAAAAAAAAAAAAAGGAGGAAAGCAGAATCAGGAAGTAGAAAGACAAAAGGAAATAAACAGTCACTTGTGGGGAGCAAAGGAATCACCATGAATGTGTGATATCCTTACTGACTAGGTTGCTGTTGACATGGGGACAGTGAAGTCTAAGACCACATAACCTCAGACTCAGAAAGAAATGTCAAAGACTTCCTCTGTTCCATGTGTGGATGTTGATAGTGTGTGAAGAAAATGTTCACCATAACTTACTCCTTGTACCCCTCAGATGTCTATGACCCAAAGATTGTTCCTCTATAGACACTGCTCCTTCTAAGATTAGATAACCCTGTCTCTTTATCCAGCTGTATTTCCTAAACTCTACTTCCTCATATAATCTGTATGCAATAACACTACCTCTCTGTTCAACTTTGTATAATAAACATGCTGAACATCCAGGGCACTGTGGTATCTCTACCAGAGAGCACAGTGCATGCACCTGAACACAGCTTTCTCAACTGTGTGACTATTTATTTGTTTTACCTTCATTCCTTTTCTATTCCAATTAGGTGCATCCCTGGAGCCATGCTGGATATGGTCATCCTTGGCTTTTAGGGATGTAGGGAGGATACAGGGAAGATATAATAAGAACACAAAAGGTAAAAACATCAGGTGGTCATAACTGGTTTGAAAAAGTGTATTTTAAATAACAAATTCAGTCCACATACTAAGGAGATGATAGACTGACAGAACAAGTTAATAAGCAGAGATAGTTCTAGAAACACGTCTAATAAAACTAAATGAAAGATGATGAGACAGAAAGGAGTATTAAAAGTCACATGAATGTTTAAAGAGAACTTCTAATAATGAGAAGAAACAATAATGATTTTTTAAAGATTTATTTATTTATTTCATGTATATGAGTACACTGTCTTCAGACACACCAGAACAGAGGATCAGATTCCATTACAGCTGGTTGTGGGCCACCATGTGGTTGCTGGGAATTGAACTCGGGCCTCTGGAACAACAGTCAGAGCTCTTAACCATTGAGCCATCTCTCTATCTCCAATAATGTTTACTTAATAAATATGAAAATGTCTTTCCCACAATTAGTATATACGTGTATGTGTGTGTGTTTCTATTTATGTATGAGAGGTCCATGGTTTGCTAATAAATGATACCTCAGACTCAAATGCCATATAAAAGCAAGGAGTGTTTTATTCTGCAAAATTCCAACGTGCTGGGATCTCCCATCGCATTATGGAGACAACCAAGTGAGCTCACAAGCCTGATTTAAAGCACATCAGGGGAATTCCTGGGTAGTTTACCTTTATTTTGCTCTATCTCTAGGGATATTCCAGAAGAGTTACCAGGAACTGTGGGCTGAATACTGTTGCTGGGGAGGTCTGGAAACTGTTGCTGGGGAGGTCTGGAAACTGTTGCTGACCTGACTCTTACTTCAGGCCAGGTAGTAGGGCAGTTTCTCATGATAGGATAGTTTCTACCTTCTTTGAGGAAATGCCTGCATGAGATTCAGCTCTAAGGCATTTTTGTCAACTATTAATCAAGGTGAGAGGGCCCAGTTCATTGTGAGTAGTACCATCCCTGGGCTAGTAGTCTTGGGTTCTATAAGAAAGCAAGGTGAACAAGCCATGGGAAGCAAGCCAGTAAGTAACATCCCTCCATGTCCTCTGCATCAGCTCCTGCTTCCTGACCTGATTGGGTTCCTGTCTTTTAGTGATGAACAGTAATGTGGAAGTGTAAGCTGAATAAACCCTTCCCTCCTCAACTTCCTTCTTGGTCATGATTCTTTGTGCAGGAATACAAACTTTGACTAAGACAGTCTTCTCAATATAAAATCTCACATCTGAAGCAATGCAGTATTATAACAGTTTTCAGGAATAATTAACAGGCTCAGGAATTGTTGGAAACCCCAATTCTAAAATGGCATGAGTGAGCACAAAATAACATTTATGGGGCTGTACAGGTTCTGGTGTCTTGTCTTTAAGCCCATAACATCTGGAAAGAGGGAGAAAAAAAAAGGATGTCAGGAAGAGGAGAAGATGAGGGTGAGGAAAGGAAGGGAGTGGGAAGGAGAAACAAAAAGACTATATCCTGGGCTTCCAGGAGCCTACAAGTGTCAGAAGATGTGGAGGTGTATGGGTTTGGCAGGAAAATGAGGCTCGCATGGAATTAGTACTGTTTTTTTTTTCCTTGAAAGATGAAAGGAAAAACAAAACCATCGAAAACTTGGGCACAAAACTGACAACCGCAGAGAGCAGGACAAGGATCTGAGCTAAGAAGCTTCTTCAGTTGCCTCTCTATTGCCAAACTTAGACAGTGGTTGATGAGCCCAGAAACAAGGAGGTCACTGGAGAGTGAGGGGCATGTAGAACTAACTGCCAGACAAATAAAACTGAACATAAAATGTTCAAGTGGAAGTGTCTAATATGTTCCTTTCCTCGAAAACCTATGCCCATGTCTCAACCATGTACTGTTCTCCTGAGAGGTTTCCCTTAATGTCTTCAGTTAAATTGAAAAACCAAAACTGTTTTTAATTAAACTCCACTTTACTTCTAAGGGGAAAAAAGAAAAGAATTGGATTTGTTCAGAGGAATGAGGCAAGACACACAAAATAGAAAATGAAGTTTCAAGAGAACAATTTCACTAGGTATACATGTATACAAGTAACTGAATATGATTCAGAAATCTCAAATTAGAAAGGAAGGCCTAAGAGTAAGATAGCTGTGTAAAAACATCCCATTTAATATAGTGAAAGATTGAAAACAAGTCAAAAGCAGATATTCACGGATAAAGTTGTTTAGTTCTATTTATACAAACTAAGAGGTGATTTTAATCCTATGGTTTAAAATTTCAGACTATTTCAGGGGTTCAGGCACCCAACAGATGGCTTCCTTATTTGGAATTTCTTTTTCTCAGAATATTTTAGGAATTTTAAAACTAAAAATAGCATATGCTGAAAATTATTATTTAATACTACAGAGGTCTAATCCTGCAAGAACCTCAAATACATGGATAACATATGGACACCAAATGTTCAAAGAAAACTGGAGAAAACTCAGCTGGGCTAAAACAATTCTTTTTTTTTTTTTTTTTTTTTTTTTTTTTTTTTTTTTTTTTTGCCACACATCTGTTTTTCTCTCCCCGAAGGCAAATTAAAAATGAGTAATAATAGCAATATTTTTCACTTCTGGAAGGCAAATTAAAATGAGCAATCATCATCGTGGCTAATGTTTGTTGACTGAACATTCTTGAGATGTGCCAGGTGTTATCCTAAATATTTTAATGTATATTAGCTCATTTATTTTGCATAGTAGCCCTATGAGACAAAATTTTGCTACTCCCACCTCCAGTTTTACACATAAGGCAGAAACCAAGGCATAATTACCATCACAAAGCAGTAAATTCAGGAGCTGTGACCAAATTTAAATAATCACATCCTCCACCTCCTTCATACTTCTAACAGTCATACCAACTGTGCCTGTGGAGAAATTCATACACTACCTTTACTCTCATCTGTTGTAAATATCTAAGGTCATTCCAGAACTGGGTATTTGTTCTTCCACACATGCTTTTCACTGTTTACAGAAGGGGTGTTGATGTTTTTCATGCTTCATCCAAACAACTGACCCTCCTTGTTCCATAAAAGTCCAGTTTTGAAGCCCCCATGACTGCCATTTTTGTTTATTTGTTTTTAACTAAAAACCTAGGGATTTTCTCCATTTCTCCTAAATAATTCCATTTTTAAAAACTGGATATTCTCTGTATTTACAATCCAATGCCCCCGCCACCCTCCCATTGCCTCCATGAAGGTGCTCCCTCTCCCAACTGCCCTCTTCTACCTCAGCCTTCCCCTACACTGGGAAAACCAGCCTTTGCTGGATCAAAGTCCTGTCCTCTCATTAATGCCAAAGAATGCTGTCCTTTACTGCATGTGCACCTGGAGCCATGGATCTCTTCATGCAAACTCATTGGTTGGTGTTTTATTCCCTGGGAGCTGTGGTGGGTTTGGTTACTTGATAATTTTGTTCTTTCCATGAGGTACAGAACCTTTCATCTCCTCCAGTCCTTTCTCTAGCTCCTTCATTGGGGTTCCTGTATTCAGTCCAAAGATTAGCTGCAAGCATTATCCTCTGTATATCAGTATGGCTCTGACAGAGCCTCTGAGGAGGCATCCATATCAGGTTCCTGCCAAGAAGCACTACATGGCATTAGCAAAACTGCATGGGTTTAGTGGCTGCATATGGAATGTATCCCCAAGTGAGGCAGTATTTGAATGACCTTTTCTCCAATTCCTGCTTCTCTATTTGTCCCATTATTTCCTCCCATGAGTGTTTTGTTCTCCCTTCTAAGGAATGAGGCATTCACCTTCTGGCCTTTCTCTCTTTGAGCTTCATAAATTCTGTACATCGTTTCTTGGGTATTCTGAGCTTGGGCTAGTATCTGCTTATCAGTGAGTACATACCATGAGTGCTCTTTTGTGACCAGGTTACCTCACTCAGGATGATAGCTTCAAGTTTCATCCATTTGCCTAGGAATTTCATAAAGTTGTTATTTTTAATAGCTGATTAGTACTCCACCTTGTAAATGTACCACAATTTCTATATCCATTCCTCTGTTGAAGAATATCTGGGTTCTTTCCAGCTTCTGGCTATTATAAATAAGACTACTATCAACATGGTAGAACATGTGTCCTTGTTAAATGTTGGAGCTTCTTTTGAGTATATGCCCATGAGTGGTATAGCTGGGTCCTCAGTTAGTACTATGTCCAATTTTCTGAGAAACTGCCAGACTGATTTCCAGAATGGTTGTACCAGCTTACAACCCCACCAATAGTGTAGTTTTCCTCTTTCTTTACATCCTTGCCAGCATCTGCTTCCACCTGAGTTTTTGATTTTAGCCATTCTAACACATATGAGGTAGAATCTCAGGATTGTTTTGATTTGCATTTCCCTGATAACTAGGCATGTTGAGCATTTCTTTAGGTGCTTCTCAGCCATTCTATATTATCCCTCAGTTGAAAGTTCTTTGTTTAGCTCTGTACCCAAATTTTAACAAGATTATTTGATTCCCTAGAGTCTAACTTCTTGAGTTCTTTGTATATATTGGATACTAGCCCTTTTTAAGATGTAGGATTGGTAAAGATCCTTTCCCAATCTGTTGGTTACCATTTTGTCCTTGTGACAGTGTCCTTTGCCTTACCAAGCTTTGCAGTTTCATGAGGTCCCTTTATACTGCCTGTGCTGTTAGTTTTAATGCTTTCAGTAGGCTCATAAAGATACTACTAACTCTTGCATCTCATCCTCCTAACTATGTCTTTGCTCCTAAGAGTGCTGTTTTCTTAAACACACCCCTGACAAGAAACACTCAGATCACCAGTAACTGCACTTTCAACTAGTATCTTCTCTGACCACTCTCTTTTTCCCCACAGCACTCTTCAGATTCAAATATTTCTCACATCACTACTTTATTTACCTGTCCATTCATGAAGCTCCTCTCCTTTCTGTTTTAGGTTTTCTCTTACCAATATGAGCCTACAGGTACATTTTGAGATTTTTTTTTAATGTATTCACTCAGAACAAATTTGCTTCCATCTTGTTTTTTAAATTCACCCAGAAAGTTTTAAATCCTGGTAAAATCAGTTAGTTCCCTTGGTGTGGTGGTTTGAATAAGAATGTTGCCCAAGTGCCCAAAGGTTTATTTTGAGGGATTAGTCACCAAGAATTAGCACTATTTGAGAGGATTAGGATATATAGCCTTGGTGGAGCAGGTATGGCTGCTTGTAGAAAGTAGGCAACTAGGTGTGGGTTTTGAGATCTCAAAAGCCCAAATCAAACAGATCAGAATGGTGCACTCAGTTCCAGCCCCATGTCTGATTGCCTGGGACTATGCTTCTGACCATAATGATATTGGACTACACCTCTGAATTATAAGCAAGCTCTCAATGAAATGCTGTCTTTTCTAATAGTTGCCAATGTCATCATGTTTCTTCAGGACAATCAAACACTGACTAAGACACCTGCTTATTCACTTTATTTATTCGTCACATGAGTGATGGTAGCTTGAGCAAAATAGGAAGCAGGTTGACAGTTGTGCATTTTTACAAACCCAATCTTTCCTGTAACACTTTCTCCTTCATGGATTTCCTGAGGCTAAGGAAATACAAATTAATTTAAAAAGTAGTTCCATTGTTTCTTGAAAACTGCCTGCATCTGAATACTTTCAACTGTCTTGGCATCTGTAACCCATAGCTGAACAGCACTCTCTGCAGTCTGCAATCCCATTCATTTCCATATCTGATCCAAGCCCCTCTACTGATCTCAATGACATAACCAGAAATGTCTCTCCTTCTGCTTAGTAAGTATCTTTTCTGCTGGATCATTCTCGGGACCATCAAAACATATATTTTATTACTGTAGTGTAAGGGTCTATGATATTTTGAAGAATGAAACCCCGCATTTAAATGCAAAGAGCAGAAGTCCAGTATGCTGGGTTCTCCCATTATGAAGACAGAGAGATCCCGAAGTGAGCTCACAGGCCGAACTTAAAGCCATTAGGGGAATTCCAGGGAGAAGTTGGTGACTTCTATCTCAATCTTGGCTCTATCTCTAAGAAAATTTTGGAACCATTGCTGGGGCCTGAGAGAAGGAGGGTAGAAACTGTTGCTGAGGAACTCTGGAAACTGCTGATGACCTTTTCCTTGCCTCAGACCAGGTGGCAGGGTAGCTTCTGATGCAGAGCAGTTTCTCACTAGTTGCCTGAAGTCTGGGAGGTTTTTTGTTTTGTTTTGCTTTGTTTTTTTAATTATTGTTTTTTTTTTTTTTTCTTTAGTAACTGACTTGTCTGGGCTTGCCCAGTTCTTTGACACAGAGATTTAGGCCTACTCTCCTGAACTGCCAATTTGAAGTCTGTCATGGGGTTTTCCTAGACTTCTCAGTATTAGGTTTCTCTGTTGCTGTAATAAAAACAGCAAAACCAAAAACAACTTAGGGAAGAAAGGGTTTATTTCTTATAAATCCTAGGTTACCATCTGTCTTAGTTAGGGTTTTTCTAGAGTCAAAGAACTTATAGAGTGAAAAACATGTATATGTGTATATGTGTGTGTGTGTATGTGTGTGTGTGTATGTGTGTGTGTGTGTGTGTGTGTGTGTGTGTGATTTATTAGAATCACTTAGAGAATGCAATCCAACTAGCTCAACAGTGACCAATAGTGAATGAGAAGTCCAAGAACCTAGTAGTTGCTCAGTCCCAAGAGGCTGAGTGCTTCAGCTGGTCTTCTGTATAAGATGGAATTTACAAAAATGCAGGCTCCAATGAATGTTCTGGCAAAGTGAACACAAGCAGGCAAAAAAAAAACTGACTCCCCGCTTCTTCCATTGTCTTTACATAGGCCTCCAACTGAAAGTGTGACCCAGATTAAAGGTATGCCTCGAGATCTGGATTATAGGTATGTGTTGATCAGAGTGGAAATTGTGTGTCATCGCACCTCACAGTGTGGATCAAAAGCTGTGGCTTCTAGCCTCAAGATCGCAGTCAAAAGTATTTTGTCTTCTAGATTCAAAACCTGGATTCCTCCATTTCTGGATTGTACTCCAGTCCAGATATAGTCAAGTTGGAACTGAGAACAGCCATTGCATCATGTATCTCTGCGGGAGTTGGGCCATGAACTGAATCCAGGAACCTTGAGTCAGGAACTGAAGTAAAAACAATGGAAGAATACCGATTCCTGGTTTGTTATCCCTGGCTTGCTCAGTTTTGTGCAACAATGCAATGGGCCGGGCCCTCCTACATAAATCATTAATATAGAAAATGTTCCACAGAAATGCCCAATGGTAAGTATTATGTAAACAATTTTTCTGTTGATGTTATGTTTTCCAACATGTCTAGTTTATGACAAGTTGATTAACAAAATCCATTAGTTTTCAACAAAAAAAGACAAATAAGAATTCAAGTAGATAACCTAATCAGTAAACTGAATGTTGTATAAATATGAAAACCTGAGTTTGGATCCATGGCATACAGTAAAAAGCTAGGTGCATGTAGACTGTAATTATTAAAAACCAAAAAGAAAATAAAAACACTATTCCTATTACCTAGCCTAAGACAAGATCAAGTGTATCCCCAAGCCAATGCTTCTCCCACAAACAGGGCTCTGCATCTCCAGAGCTCCAAGATCTCTCTTGGTCCCCTCATTCAGCTGTTGCCAACTGCTCCAAACTTCCAGTTTCACAGCTAGCTAGGGGCACACTCTCGCCACCATTTGCTATGCTGTGGTTACCTCTCCCCTAGAGCCCAACTAAGTCCCCTCAAATATAAAACACCAATCTTAATTCAGAATCAACAGATGACACAACCGCTGGCCTCATAATCTATCATCCTAAACCATCAACTATTCTGTTAGAAATCATCCAGTGGTGGAACCCACCACCAGATCTTACAGTCCCAGTCTAAGTTTTGCCTGCTTTGGCTCCTATCCCACAGTACAAAAGAGGCCATTCTTTCCTTCTACCTCCCTCTTCCCCACTCAGACCCAGAAGATCCACCTCCTCCTTGCCCAGCAATTGGCTTCTTGACATCTTTATTATCCAACCAATTAATTAGGGGGAAAATTCTGCTACAGGTGCAATAACATGCAGGCTTTCCCTGTGCTGAGGTGTGAGGAAAAGGCAGGTAGATCCATTGAGTTCATTGGTCACACAGCTTATGAGAATCAAAGTTCATCAAAAGACCCTGTCTCAAAAAATAAGGTGGAGAGAGATTGAGAAGATACAATAATTCAATTCTGAACTCTAGTTAATAAGAATACACACACACACACACACACACACACACACACACACATACACACACACACACACACACACACACACACACACATACACACACACTCAAGAGGTAGAGCGAGCAAGCAAACGAGCAAGAGAGGGGGGAGGAAGGGAGGGAGGGGAGGGGGAGGGAGAACTCCTTCTACTATATATTTTATTTTACCCGTTTTTCCTCTACAAGAGTGGAAAAGTCCCTGGACAGTCCTATATCTTGCCTCTTCTCACTCTTTCTCACCACCTTGCTAATGTTTCATTCATATTCCTCTAGTAAATCTACTCTGATGAATTAGCACCCTTGATTTTGTCAGGTACCAGATAGTGATCCAACCTTTGACTTTATGGACATGATCTGATGATTTGTCCTTGAAATGTGTTTTTGGTTGAAGTCTACAATGCACCGGTACCATTTTCTTCCTATCCAACTGACTATACTATTACTGTTTTCTTTGCTAAATTTTTCATCTTAAAACCAGTTTTCCCCAAGTCTGGATTCAAATAAAGATCACCTGATTAGTTTTGAAAAAAATAAATTGCGGTCCCAGCTCTCAAACAGACCAAGTAAATAAGAACTTCTAAGGGTTCAGTAACTGGTTTAGCCAACTCTGCAAAAGGGTCCCAGAAACATCTTATTAGTGCCAAGGTTAAGAGCTCCTGCAACCCATGGTATATCTAAGGTGGTCTCTCAGACTTCCTGTCTCTTCCACATTCACTTCTCTAAACAATATCACACAATCAGTTGGCTTCACTACCTAGGGTCTTCTACATATCTATTTGTAGCCCAAGCTTTTCTTCTAAGGCTGAAATTTTATATATACCTTTCTATTGGTCTCTACACTTGAGTGTGTAATATAATTCTCACGGAAAACCTGTCTAAGTCAACTTCTTCATTTCCCCATTCCTTCTGCATTTATCTGCTTCTTGGTAACCAGGAATTAATCTTTATAGCCACCTGGGTCTTTCCATAAGTAAGTGTTCCTGTTTTTTGACTAACTGTTTATATTGCCTTCACTGTAATAGCTCACATCCAACTTACCAGTGAATTCTAACAAAATTCATCAAAAACATCATTACTTCTTCTTCTGCTTTCGGTGATATAGCCTGCTTCAACCTTTGTCTTCTTTCTTTAAACATAAGTTTCTACCTCTAATGCAGAATGATCAATTTTTAATATTATTTAACTGATATCATTTCACAACCCTTAGAAACATCTTATGGCATTGTTTTAGTTACTTTCCTATTGATGTGAGGAAAAAAAAAACCTGTGAACAAAGCAACTTGTATCAGAGTTTATTAAGAGATTACAGCTTCAGAGTGTGATTCCTCTGATCATCATAGTGGGCAGAATGAGAACAGGAAGGCAAACATGGCACAGTAGCAGTAGCTGGCAATACATGTTGTTACCCAAATGTAGGAGGTAAACCTCAAAGACTGCCCCTTGTAATACACATCCACTAAAAGGGCCATTCTACTAAAACAGTTCAGCCAGTTAGGAACCAAGCAGCAGTAAAATACATGATCTGAAGAGGGCCATTCTCATTCAAATCAGCACATTTTGCTCCCATAAGTTTGTGATCATATCAAAAGCTTTTAGTCCAACTGTAGAAGTTCCCCTAGTCCCACAATCTTAAGACAGTTTAATAGTTGAATGTTCAATCTTTTCTGAAATTCAGGTCAATTTCTTAGTTGTAATTTTCTTTAAAACCAAAAAATAAATCATATATTTTCAGTATACAATGTCAGAAAATGTATGTTATCTTTCCAAAAGGAAAGAATTGGGTAATAGGAAAACAATTCTGGAACAAAGTAAGATTGAAACCCAGCAGGCCAGATATAGCTTTGTCCAGTGTCCATAAACTTAGAGGTTCTTCCCTTCTAGCTTTCTAGCTGTCACACACTTCTCTCTTGAAGTGGTTCTGTGCCATGTTTGCATCTGGACTCTGATACTTCTACTATTATCATGGAATCCCCAATGAAATCCAGGTTGCATTTTACAGCTTCACACCATGACCTCTCCTAAGCCCTATGCAGAGACTCCCTGGCCACATGCCTGGACTCAGCAATTTTCCCTAAGTGTGGAATAAGACTCTCTTTATTCCTTATCAAAACCAGGCCTATTCTGACCTCTTTCAGCATAAGCCTTGGCTCTAACAATATATTTTTTGTGCTCCTTCTCTCTTCAAACTGTACGTTTATTATTTCCCTTTACCCTGCTTGTTCTTTTTCATTGTAGATTTACATAAGAGTGATGGCCAATTTCCATAGGGCAGAGTTAGTGTTTGGCTGTCCTGAAATCTCCTCTGCCATAGAAATTAATCCATTGTTTTCAGATTTTCCTCAGGAAGAATTTTATAACAAAGACAGATCGCAGCTACACTCCGTCAAAATATCACAAAAATGCTTTCTAGTGCAGTTACTGTTCCCTTCTGAAATCTCTTGACATGGGGTCTCCACCACCTGTGTGCTCTCAACACTCCTCTCTTACAACCTCCTAATCTTATGTTCCATTAAATCCTACTTAAAGCATCCAATCACTTTCCTTTGCCAAGTAAAGTACCAAGGTCTTCTCCATTCCTCCAAAATCCAGCAGGATCAGAATCATCACAGTAACACCATACTTTCCTGATACAAATTTCTGTCTTAGTTGCTTTTTTATTGACAGGGGAAAAAACCACCATGACCAAGGCAACTTACACAAGAAAAAGTTTATTGGAGGATTACAGTTTCATAGAGTAAATCCAGTGATTTCATGGTGGGGATCATGAGAAGAGGAGGGCAAGCATGCAAAAGAGCTTTAGTTGGGAGCTTGTACTTTTACCAATAGTAAGAGGCAATGAGAGCTAAATTAGAATGTTACAGGTTTTCACATCTTTTAATCCCACCACACAGTAAGACACATCTCCCAACAAGGTTATACTTTCTAATCTTTCCCAAAGAGTTATACCAACTGCTGACCAAGTATTCAAACTTAAGAAGGAAGCTTTGGGAGATATTTTTATTCAAACCAACACATGCAATTTGGAATTTGTTTTCTCCTCCTTTCTCCTGTTCTTTCTTTTGCTTGTTCTACAGATCAAGTACTATGCTTTTAGAGAGCTACACCATGGATATTGTTTACCTTCGTGATAGGAGGTTCCTGTACTTAGGACACTGTTCTCTCAGAGACACTTTTCCTGTTTCATTTCAGTGCCATTCCTTTAGGAAGGATACATATGCTCTGACTCAGTGTATGCTCTTCACCATCTAGGGTTCTTTCCTATGTGCTTGGTTCCGCTCTTCTCAAACACAGTGCAAGGCTCTTAAAATCAGGATCAGTTTTGTTGTTGGTTTCTTTTGTTTTGTTTTGTTTTTGTTCTTAAATTTTATTTATTAATTAATACAAAACATTGCAGGCCTGTGTGTCTTAATCCCCGTCCTCCTCTTCCTCCTCCTCGTCCTGGTTAACCTGAAAGTATCCAAGCTTGTAGCTTCTTTGCAGCCAGTCTCCGAGGTTATTCTTCAAATATGTTTTGGTGGTATATTTCAAATACCTTTTGGATAAAGGTACCTCAGAAGTGACAGTGATCTTGCTCTTGTTCCTTTTGATGGTCAACACTCCTCCTCCAAGATTGCCAGCTTTCCCGTTCATCTTGATTCTCTCCTGGAGGAATTGCTCAAAATTGGCAGCGTCCATGATCCCATTTTCTACAGGGTGAGTGCAGTCAAGGGTCAACTTCAAAACCTGCTCCTTTTTTTGTTTTTGCCCCCCTTCACCACAAGTTTTTTTGCAGATGCCATTGTGGCAGAGGAGACAGAAAGGGAGAAGGCACACTGTTTTTTGTTTTTTAACTAAGCATAAATTTGCAGTGCTAGTTGTCCATTGGTAACCAGTTGCTTAATGAATCCATGCATTTTGGGAAGCTATGGATTCCAGCTATATACTATGAGATGTTATTGTTAAATAATAAAACACTAAAAGGTCATAAAGACTCTGGGACAGTAGATAGCCACAAAACTTTGATTCTTGTAGCTATTGTTGGGAATCAATCCTTTATTGGAGATGAAATTGAGTAGGGATAAAACCATACAATACTGTGACTTAAATCATTGTGAGATTTGTATTTTTGAATCAATATTAAAATACTTTCTCCCAGCACGCAAATATGATTATTTTCTCAGCTTTCTCAGGCACTAAATAGTCACAGTTCCTATGAGAAACATTCTGGTATTGGTAAAATATTTATTGGTAAGTAAAGTCAAACAGCACAGTGAAAGATTAAAATTGAGGGAAATATATTTGCATATATAGATGACTGGCCCAGCGTGAAACCTATGCCATGAGAGAAAGCCCAGCCAACACTATTAATGCCATTCTGCTATACTTGCAGACAAGCGCCTAGTGTAACTGTCATCTGAGAGGCTTTACCCAGAAATTGATGGAAACATTTAAATGGAGCTTGGGAATCTTATGGAAGAAGGAAAGATTGAAGGAGCAAGAGAGATCAAGGATACCACAAGAAAACATACAGAATCAACTAGACTGGGCCCATAGGGGCTCACAAAGTCTTAACTGCCAAACAGCCTTCATGGGACTGACATAGACACTCTACACATATGTAAGAGTTGTGCAGCTAGGTCTTCATGTGGGACTCATAACAACAGGAACAGGGGCTGTCTCTAACCCTGTTCCCTGGCTGTGGATCTCTTTTCCTTAACTGGGATGCCTTATCTAGCCACAGTAGGAAAAGATATGCCTACTGCAATGTGTTATGCTAAGGCAGGTTGATATCTATGGGATGCCTCCCCTTTTCTGAGGAAAAAGGGAGGAACTAGTACAAGGGAGAGAGGAGGTAAGGGAAGCTGCGATCTGGATGTAACAAAAATAAAGTCATTATTTTTAAAACGTGAAGTAAATACAGGCTTATTAGCAAAATAATGTTATAGTCTCTGCATTCAAAATGGGAAGGTCTTTTTGCTATAGCCAGATCCAGAAGAATAAGTCAACCCTAAGAGAGCAAGAATGTATATAACTGCAAACACACAGACAGTGACACTGACCCTTCATATAACAATTATCAATCTATCCTCAAGAAGACTTTTGGCAAGTTTCAGATAATTTATTTATAATTTCCAGAAACATTTTATAAAAGAATTTTCTATATTATCCATAATATATTCTAATTATTTATAAGAAATGCTTTTAAGCCTTTAAATATAAGAAAATAAATCACTTCATTTACAATTTCAGGGTAGAAAATTAAACTACTTTAAAATGTGTTATTTTGGGAGTCGAATTAGAATATGAATCCAAATACAGTCTCTTCGACACACACTAGATGTCACTGCATGACCTGAAATATTGGTTGTAATCTGAGATATTGTTCTATCATCACTACAGGCAAAATCAGCTCAGGGCACAAAATAATCTCCAGATCTATTTTCCGAACAGCAATGTATGGCTTCTATCTGGACAATTTCATTTATACTAATGAATTTCTTTTGAAATTTCTCTAAAAATTGTATAGAGAAAAAAAAAGAGGCAAACTTATAGTTTTCTTTTATATCAACTTTTACTTTCCCATACTCTAATATTAAGTAAAAATGTTTGTATTGAATGATAAGTAATTACTCTCATTTTGAAAAATAAGAGCATTGTAGAAAAAATACACAATAAGTAACGTAGAAACCATTTCTATAAAACAGAAAAAAAAATATAGAGGGAATAGTACCTGCAACCCAGCCCAACATAATAGGTTCATACTCAGTATAGGATCTGGACAAAAAAGAAAAGGGACAGTTCCAAGTCTTTTTAGATGTGCACTAAATGTTCAATTCCTATATCTACATAAGCAGGCTCCTTTTGACATTAGCAGCACTGCCCCAAGAAAGGCCCACCCATGAAGAACTTCCATCATAAAGGCATTTTACACTGCTGGTAAAACAAATTGGAGCTCCTCAGAGCAAACCTAAGAAAAAGTTTTCTCGGAAGAAGGTAGGCAGAATATGAAACTTTGAGCAGAATCAGGATCAGGTAGACTACCCCAAGCCAGACAGTGGATACAGCAGTAGAAATATGGTAGTAATGTCTAAAGTTGTAGAACATAGAACCCAGTAGGGCATACAGATCAAAGCAATTGTTGCTCAGTTTCATAGGCTGTAGAGACAACAGAATTTTTAGGGATTCTGAAGCCAAGAGTCTTAATACCACCTAACATGGTAATATAAGTGAGGGTTGCATAAGTCACAGGAAGTTTGTCAAGAACTTAGTAGAGTGTGTTGAAGGGTAGAACTATCGGACAGAAGTCAAGAACATAGTCGTTTCTCCTGTACCTGAGACTGGCAGGGCTTCTACCAAACAATTGTTACCAAAGTTGATTCTTCCGTGAAGATTAATCTAAGAAAATATGAAGCTTCAGTACGTATACAGAGAGAGAGAGAGAGAGAGAGAGAGAGAGAGAGAGAGAGAGAGAGAGAGGAGAGAGAGAGAGAGAGAGAGAGGGAGGGAGGTAGGGAGGTAGGTAGGGAGGGAGGAGGGAGAGAGAGAGAGAGAGAGAGAGAGAGAGAGAGAGAGAGAGAGAGAGGGAGAGAGAGAGAGAGAGAGAGGGAGGGAGGTAGGGAGGTAGGTAGGGAGGGAGGAGGGAGAGAGAGAGAGAGAGAGAGAGAGAGAGAGAGAGAGAGAGAGAGAGAGAGAGAGGGAGGGAGGTAGGGAGGTAGGTAGGGAGGGAGGAGGGAGAGAGAGAGAGAGAGAGAGAGAGAGAGAGAGAGAGAGAGAGAGAGATGGTATAGACTTTGGATCTGCTTACTTTTGGTGAGTGAAGTTTTTACCAGGAATTTTAGAATGAAGTTTTATGAAATAAAAAATCATAAATACAAATATCACAGTAATAAAAGCTGAAAAATCTATAAACCATAAGATACATATACTCTAAATGGAATGGTTAGCTTTTTTTATATTTTTATTTTTTTAAGATTTATTCAATTTTATTTGCATTGGTGTTTTGCCCGAATATCTTGAAAGGAATACTTGAAAAGAATAGTCTGGAACAGGAGCTACAGACAGCTACGAGATGCCATGAGGGTGCTGGGAATTGAACTTGGGTCCTCTGTGAGAGCAGCCAGTATTCTTTTTTTTTTAAACGACTTTATTTTACAAAACAAAGATAAATGTACAGGTTTTAAACATTTTTTGCTTAAAATTATACATTTTTGTCAGTACTGTTTTTTCAGACATTGAAATAATTTTTACATAAAACCATGTGAATACATTTTTTTATCAGTGCTTGATTTTTTTCAAGGGCTTGACAGTATGCATTGAAAACCTAATAGTTACAATAAGCGTAAAGTACATGCAAAACAAAACGCAACATGGAAATAGTCAAAGTCTTCTTGTTTTGTAAATATATGTATATTTTTTTGTTTTCTTTATTTCTTGGACTTCATACAGTCTGTGAGTTGTTTCTGGGGAAGTGCAAGCCTCTGTGGTTAGCATCCCACTATCAGTGACTGCATATTATGTCTGTTCTTTTGTGACTGGGTTATCTCACTCAGGATGATATTCTCTAGATGCAGCCATTTTCTTAAGAATTTGGTTAAGTCATTGTTTCTGGTGGCTGAGTAGTACTCCATTGTGTAAATGTATCACAATTTTTGTATTTATTCGTCTTCTGAAGGACATCTGGGTTCCTTCCAGCTTCTGGCTATTATAAATAGAGCTGCTATGAACATTGTCGTGCATATATCTTTGTTGTGTATTAAAGTGTCTCTGGGGTATATGCCCAGAAGTGGAATAGCTGGGTCTTCAGGGAGTACTATATCCAATTTTCTGAGGTATCGCCAGACAGATTTCCAGAGTGGTTGTATTAGCTTGCAACCCCACCAACAGTGGAGAAGTGTTCCTCTTTCTCCACAGCCTCGCCAGTATCTGCTGTCATCTGAGTTTTAGATCTTGGCCAATCTGACTGGTGTGAGGTGGTATCTCAGGGTTGTTTTGATTTGCATTTCCCTGATGGCTAAGGATGTCGAGCACTTCCTCAGGTGTTTCTCGAGCAGCCAGTATTCTTAACCATGGAACCATCTCTTCAGCCCAGGTGGTTACGACAGCTTAGAATGACCTGGAAAAAAAATCTCATTTCAGTAACTATTTAATCAGATTATTGTGTTGGCATGTCTGCAAAGGGTTAATTGATATGGGATATATGATAATCCAGTCCATTGTGGACATCACCATTCCCTAAGCAAGGGTCTCGAGATATATATATATTTATAGATATATAAATATAAAAAGATATATATATAAAACAGAAGAAATACTATTCAGCACAAGAAAATAGGAAACATGGTTGCATTCATTAATCTCTGCTCTTGACTGTGGATGTGATGTGACCAGTTGCTTGAGTCCCTGCTATGAACTTAGCTGTTTAAAAGATGGTCTATAATTTGGTATTGTAAAATAAAATAAATCCTTTCTTTCCTTGAATGCTTTTTCTCAAGGTATTTTATCACATCAGTTAATATGAACCTAGGGCACTAAGAGATATGCAAAACACAACAAAGAAACTCAATAAACACAAGACCATGGCCCATTCAAACATCCTCATAAATTGATAGTATCTCAACACCAGAAAACAAAACATTTCAAGATGAAATGTTTGCCAAAAATTTCTGAGTATTGTTTTTAAAAATATCAATGACCAAACATAAAACTCTATCAAGTATGTGAAAAATTTAATTCAACACTGAAGGCAGGGATGAGGGGAGTTACAGAGGTCAATTTCAGAAAACTATAAAAGTGAATAAAAGTGTTAGTAAGTTGTAGAAAAATAAAACGATGAAAAATTCACCAAAGAAATTGCAATGCTGAAAAAAAATAGAAATTTTGGAAATGAAAAAATCAATCATCAAATTAAAAAACAACAACAACAACAACATCAAAAGACCTAGCAGAATAAATCTCAGGATTGGAAATCAAAGTGAAGAAAAGAAATCATGCAAAAAATATATAATGAGGGCTAACACCAGTTTCCCATCCGAAACTGTATACACCTGTTCAATTTCCTGACCCTCTGTATATTTACCCTGTCTCCTGCCTTCCCACCCTTTTCTCATACTGCTCCATTGGGAACTCTGTGCTCAGTCCAATGGATGAATGTGAGCATCCTTCTCAGTATTTATATCTTGTAGAGCCTCTCAGGAGACAGCTATATCAGGCTCTAGTCAATGTGCACTTCTTGGCATCTGCAATATTGTTTGGGTTTGGTGACTGTATATGGGATTGATGCCCAAGTGGGGCAGTCTCTGGATGTTCTTTCCACCAGTCTCTGCTCTACAATTTGTCTCTGCATTGTCTCTTGTGAGTATTTTATTCTGCCTTCTAAGAAAGACTGAAACAACTGTACTTTAGTCTTCCTTCTTACTGAGCTTCATGTGGTCTGTGAATTGAATCTTGGGTATTCCAAGCTTTTGCGCTAATATCCACTTATCAGTGAGTGCATACCCTGGGTGTTCTTTTGTGTCTGCATTACCTCACTCAGGATAATATTTCCTAGTTCCATCCATTTGCCTAAAATTTTATAAAGTCGTTGTTTCTAATAGATGAGCAACAATCCATAGTGTAAATGGACCACATTTTCTGTGACCATTCCTCTGCTGAAGGACATCTGGGTTTTTTTTCCAGCATTTGGTTCTTACAAAGATGCTTTAAACATATTGGAGCATGTTTCCTTGTTACATGTTGAAGCATATTTTGGGTATATGCCCAGGCAGGGGTGATATAGCTGGTCCTCAGGTAGCACTATGTCTAATTTTCTAAGGAATCTCCAGACTGATTCCCAGAATGGCTGTTGTACCAGCTTGCAATCCCGTCAGTGGAGGAGTGTTCCTCTCTCTCTCCAGCCTTGAGAGCATCTGCTATCACCTGAGTATTCTCCCCCCTTCCTTTCTTTTTTTTGCCCTTCTACTCCTCTATTCCTCCAAAGTTCCTCCTACACTTTATCTCCCTTGATTATTTTGTTCTCCCTTATAAGTAAGACTGAAGCATCCATAATTTGATCTTCCTTCTTCCAAGGCTTCATATGGTTAATAAGTTGTATTATGTGTACACTGAGCTTTTTTAAAAAATATCTACTTATCAGTAAATACATACCATATGTGTTCTTTTGGGACTGGATTTCCTCATTCAGGATAATAGTTTCTAGTTCCATTCATTTGCCTAAGAGTTTCCTGAACTTTTTTTTTTAATAGCCATATAGTACTCCATTGTGTAAATGCACATTTTTGTACCCATTTCTCTGTTGAGAGACATCTGGGTTGTTTCAAGCTTATGGCTATAATAAATAAGACTACTATGAACATAGTGGAGCATGTGTCCTTTTGGGTATATGTCCAGAAGTGATTTAGCTGGGTCATCAGCTAGTACTATGTTCAATTCTCTGAGGAACTGCTAGACTGATTTCCACAAAGGTGGTACTAGCTTGCAATCCCACCAGCAATGGAAGAGTGCTCCTCTTTCTCCACATCCTCACCAGCATCTGCTGTCACCTGAGTTTTTGATCCTAGAACTCTGACTGCTGTGAGGTGGAATTTCATGGTTATTTTGATTTGCACTTCCCTGATTATTATGGATGTTCAACACTTCTTTAGGTCTTTCTCAGCCATTTGAGAGTTCACAGTTTATAATCATTTCTTTAGCTCTGTACCCCACTTTTAATAAGATTAGTTGGTTCTCTTTAGTCTTTCTTCTTGAGTTATATATATATATATGTTGTATGTTGGGTATTGTTCTTTATTGGATGTAGGATTGGTAAAATCTCTTGATTGCCATTTTGTCCTATTGACAGTGTCCTTTGCCTTTCAGAACCTTTGCAATTTTATGAGGTCCCATTTGTCTACTATTTATCTTAGAGTTAGGCCATTGGTGTTCTGTTTAGGAAATTTTCCCCTGTACCCATATGTTCCAGGCTCTTCCCCATTTTCTCTTCTAATAGATTCAGAATATCAGGTTTTATGTGAAGGACTTTGATCCACTTTTACTTGAGCTTTGTAAAAGGAGATAAAAATGGATTAATTTGCATTCTTCTATATGCCTACCACCATTTATGCAAGCACCATTTGTTGTAAATGCTGTATTTTTCCTGAATGGATGATTTTAGCTTCTTTATCAAATATCAAGTAACCATAGGTGTGTGGGTTCTTTTCTGGGTCCTGAATTCGTTTTTCTGTTTGTTTGTTTTGTTTTTCTAAGAACAGTTATTTATTTACATTCTATATAGATACATATCACATTTAAATCCCTTATGAA
The DNA here is from genome assembly GCF_963924665.1 of Micromys minutus. Classification (NCBI taxonomy): domain Eukaryota; kingdom Metazoa; phylum Chordata; class Mammalia; order Rodentia; family Muridae; genus Micromys; species Micromys minutus. Next base: position 28,448,740 of record NC_137982.1, on the reverse strand, counting down.
AAATTACTTTTACACTCAGATACAATTATGATCAGTTTGAGACTTTTCATATTACACATAAATCATTGGAAACTCTATCCTTTTTATTTTTTTATTCCATTGATCTGTCTGCCTGTCTCTGTACCAATTTCATGCAGTTTTTTAATCACTATTACTCTGTAGTACAGCTTGAGGTCAGGGATGGTGATTCCCCAAGATATTCCTTTATTGTTAAGAATAGTTTTCGCTATCCTGGGTTTTTTTTTTTTTTTCTTATTCCAAATAAATTTGCAAATTGCTCTTTCTAATTCTATGAAGAATTGAGTTGGAATTTTGATGGAGATTGCATTGAATATATAGATTGCTTTTGGTAAGATGACCAGTTTTACTGTATTAATCCTGCTGATGTATGAGCATAGAAAATCTTTCCATCTTCACAGGTCTTCAATTTCTTTCTTCAGAGAATTGAAGTTCCTCTCATATAGATCTTTCCCTGCTTGGTTAAGGTTACAACAAGGTATTTTATATTATTTGTGACTATTGTGAAGGGTGTTGTTTCCTTAATTTTTTCTTATCTCATTTATCCTTTGAGTAGAGGACTGCTACTAATTTATTTGTCTTAATTTTATATCCAGCCACTTTGCTGAAGTTGTTTATCAGCTTAAAGAGTTCTCTAGTAGAATTTTTGCAGTCACTTAAGAATACTATCATATCACCTGCAAATAGTCACATTTTGACTTCTCCCTTTCCAATTTTTATCCCTTTGACCACCTTTTGTTGTCTAATTGCTCCTGCTAGGACTTCAATTACTATATTTAATAGATGGGGGGTAGGAATAAGTGCCTGTGCCTAGTCCATGATTCATGATTTTTGTGGAATTAATTTAAGTTTCTCTTCGTTTAGTTTTATGTGGCCCCCTCATTTGCTATATATTATTTTTACTACCTTTAGGTATAAACCTCGAATTTCTGTTCTTCCCAAGACATTAACATGAATGGGAGTTGAATTTTTTTAAATGCTTTCTCAACATCTAAAGACATGTCCATGTTTTTCTTTTCTTTCAATTTGAGCATGTAGTATGTTACATTGATGGATTCCCATATACTGAAACATCCCTGCATCCCTAGAACGAAGCCTTCATGATCATAGTAAATGACTGTTTTCCTGTGTTCTTGGATTCAGTTTGCAAAGATTCTGTTGAGTATTTTTGCACTGATATTTGTTGCAGCAAACATTAAAATACAAGTGACCAGTAGCATCATGTCACCACTTGATGATGCTCCCTGGCTCTCTCTGACCTGGGCAATCGTTTACATGCTAGTTCTGGCACTAAAGGACCATATAAAATTAACATTAACTTCTCTCTGATCTATTTCAGCCAGATTTTTCAGGTTTGTTGTGTATAGACCTTTGTAGTAGGATCTGAATTTTTTTGAATGTACTCGATTTCTGCTGTTATATCTCTCTTTTTATTTCTGATTTTGTTAATTTGAGTACTGTATCTGTGCCCTGAGTTCAGTCTGGCCAAGGGTTTATCTATCTTGTTGATTTTCTCAAAGAACCAGCTACTGGTTTTATTGAGTCTTTGTATAGATATTTTTGTTTATACTTGGTTGATTTCAGCCCTGAATTTGATTATTTCCTGTTGTCTACTTCTTTTGGGTGTATTTGCTTCATTTGTTCTAGAGCTTTCAAGTGTGCTGTCAAGCTGCTAGTGTATGCTCTCTCTAGTTTCCTTTTGCAGGCACTCAGAGCTATGAGTTTTTGTCTTAACACTTTCATTACTGCTTTCATTGTGTCCTGTATGTTTGAGTATCTTGTGCCTTCATTTTCATTAAATTATAAAAGTCTTTAATTTCTTTCTTTATTTCTTCCTTGACCAAGTTATCATTGAGTAGAGCATTGTTCAGCTTCCATGTGTATGTGGGCTTTTTGTTGTTTTTGTTCTTACTGAAGACAAGCCTTGGTCCATGGTAATATGCTAAGATGCATGGGATTATTTCAGTCTTATTGCATCTGTTGAGGCTATTTTATGACTGCTTATGTGGTCAATTTTGGAGAAGGTACCACAAGGTGCTAAAAATAAGATATATTGTTTTAGGATAAAATTTTTATAGATCTCTTTTGGATCCACTTCTGTTACTTTCACTGTGTCTCTGTTTAGTTTCTGTTTCCATGATCTGTCCATTGATGAGAGTAGAGTGTTGAAGTCTCCCACTATTATTATGTAAGGTGCAATAAGTGCTTTGAAATTTAGTAAAGGTTCTTTTATGAATGTGGGTGAACTTGCATTTGGAGCATAGATATTCAGAACTGAGAGTTCATCTTGATAGATTTTTTTTTGATGAGTATGAAATAAATTACCTTGCTTATCCTTTTTGATAACTTTTGGTTGAAAGTCGATTTTATTTGATATTAACATGACTACTTCAGCTTGCTTCTTGGCTACCATATGCTTGGCTTTTTTTTTTTTTTTTTTTTTTTTTTTTTTTTTTTTGCCTTTTACTCTGAGGTAATGTCCATCTTTATCACTGAGGTGTGTTTCCTGTATGCAGAAAAATTCTGGGTCCTCTTTATGTATCCAGTCTGTTAGTCTATGTTCTTTTATTGGGGAATTGAATCAATTGATATTAAGAGATATTAAAGACCAGTGATTACTTTTTCCTGTTATTTTTGTTGTTGGAACTGAAATTATGTTTTTGTGGCTATCTTTTTTTGGTGTATTGAAAGGTGATTAATTTCTTGCTTTTTATTGGGTGCATTTTTCCTTCTTTTGTTGGAGTTTTTTTTTTATTTTTCTTTCCAGGACTGAATTTGTGGAAAGATATTGTTTAAATTTAGTTTTTTCATAGAATATCTTGATTTTTTTCCATCTATGGTAATTGAAAAGTTTGCTGGGTATAATAACATGGGCTGGAATTTATGTTCTCTTAGGGTCTGTATGACATCTGCCATCTAGCTTTTTGAGTCTTTGTTGAGAAGTCTGCTATAATTCTGATAGGTTGTTTTTATATATTACTTGATAGTTTTCCCATAATGTTTTAATATTATTCCTTTGTTTTGTGGATTTGTTGTTTTGATTATTATGTGATGGGATTAATTTATTTTCTGATCTAATCTATTTGGTATTCTATACGTTTCTTCTATGTTTATGGTAATCTTTTTATGTTAAGATAATTTTCGTCTATAATTTTGTTAAAGATGCTTATTGGCCCTTTGATTTAGAAATCTTCAATCTCTTCTGTGCCTTATATTCATAGGTGTGGTCTTCTCATTTTGTCCTGGATTTCCGTAATGTTTTGAGTTAGGGGCTTTTTGCCTTTTGCATTTTTTGACTGTTATGTCAATATTTTCTCTGATATTTTCTGCACTTGAGATCCTCTCTTCTCTCTCTTATATTCTCTGTTGGTGTTACTTGCATCTATGACTCCTGATCTCTTTTGTAGGCTTTCTATATCCAGGTTTGTCTCCCTTTGTGGCTTCTTTATTGTTTTTATTTACATTTTTAGATCCTTGATGGTTTTGTTCAATTTCTTCACTTGTTTGGTTATGTTTTCCTGTATTTTTTAAGAGACTTATATGTTTCTGTGATCTTAGGTGTGTCAACACTCCTGGGACACTAGCTTTCTCTGGGCAAAACTAGGGAGTGGACAGTTGTGGCACTGAGTCATCTCCCTAACATGCACATTTGTAGTTGCGGAAAGTTCTTGAATTGCTACTATTTTAACATGAAATATAAGTCTCTGAAGTAAGAAAGTGTCTTATTTTTAAAATGATCCAATATTATAGAACTGGAATTCTGCTGAACAGTATTTCATACTAAAACACAGAAGTGACAGATGACCTTGGGAATGAGAAAATTCTAATATTTGTCATTAAAATATTTTGTAGATTTAGAAAACTCCATGGTTTAATATGATTATTGAAAATTAATAAACCTGGAGTGACTATTTTGAAAAACTAGAATAATTTTAGGTCATTTATATTCTTTTAAACAAAAATAATGAAACTTCATTTTATAGTAAAATTCAATATTTATATCCATTATTTAGTTGAAAGAAGCAGAAGGAAACTTAGAAGAAATTTTGTGTGCACACTGAGTCTCATACTATGCTTCAAAGTTTCCTAAGTGTTTATTGTTGCTTTGCTTCTATTATTTAAGGTTCCTTCAAAAGAAATATCCCAAAAGCATAGTTTGTTGAACTTGATGAGCTACAAAAGGCAAGCTTATGGGTGTAATGTTAGTCAGTCAATGAGGATTTAACAAAATCTCATTAATGGTTAATTCCACATTTCCTTTTCATGTGTGTGTGTGTGTGTGTGTGTGTGTGTGTTGCTTCCAAAAACAATTCAAACAAAAGTAATACATGCATGACTAGTTAATTTCTCATTTTAATTACTAAGTACCATCTCTCTGAGTATGGAGATTCATGCCTAAAACCCTAGTAATCTGGGACTGAATAAGAAAATCACTGCTTGTTTTTGTAAAAATTTTATTAAAAACATATTATCTTTTACAAGAATTGTTTCCTTTTCAGTTGTTTGAAAGTATACAACATAAAAATATACAATTACATACTCTAATACTTAAAATAATTTTGCTTTCATATACTATTTTAATATATTTGTTAAGTATACACAATGTATTTTGGTCTGCTCTACCATCTAGTATCTCCTTGTACTGGCCTGTTTTGTATGTAAACCTGACACGAAACTGAAGCTATCACAGAGAAAGCAGCCTCTCTTGAGGAAATGCCTCCATGAGATCCAGCTGAAGGCAGATTCTCAATTAGTGATCAAGGTGGGGGCATTCAGCCCATTGTGGGTGGTGCCATCCCTGGGCTGGTGGTCCTGGGTTCTATAAGAATGCAAGCTGAGCAAGCCAAGGGAAGCGAGCCAGTAAGCAGTGCCTTCCATGGACTTTGCATCAGATCCTAACTCCAAGTTCCCATCCTGTGTGAGTTCCTTTGGTGATAAACAGCAATGTGGAAGTGTAAGCTGAATAAACCCTTTCCTCCTCAACTTGCTTCTTGATCATGATGTTTTGTGCAGGAATAGACACCCTAACTAACTCTCTTTCCTACCTCTATCCAGAATTCACAAACCTATTTCCCTCCTGATTTCATATTTTTTCCTATTACTATTACCCATCTCATCTAGTCAGTGCTGATTACGTGTAGATAGCTGTGTGTCTATCTATTAAGGCATAAGCACCTGGATACAGTAGGACCATAATGTGTCCCCACCACCAACTGTGGAGGTATTGGCAGTTTAGTCTCACTGTTAAGGGAGGAAGAGTCACTTTTCTTTAAGCATGTGCCATTGATAAGTTGTTCGTGCAATAGATGAACCTTTAAAGCTGAAAGCAAAATAGAACTGAGTATGTAACACAAATATTAAGAAGGTAGTTTTACAGAACGACCAAATAGTGAAAGATCACCATTTATTTCCTACACCTAGGGTTTTTTGTGCTCTGCATAGTCCTAGACTTTTGGCCAAGTTTATAGTATGAGAAGAGAAATTGCTTCTGTGAATGAGCCTTAAATATGACCAGACCACCATTGGTTATCTCCATAACCAACCACCATGCCACTGTTAAGCAGTGAGTGTGCCTCACTGGGCAAGTTGATAATGTAATATGCAGGGCCAAGTGCCGGGTAAATAATTGTTGTCTTTTCTCTCCAGAAGCCTATGTAGCACCTTTCAGTGCTATAAGAGCTAGCTGTCAGGGAGAGAGTTTCTAATGTTCAAATGCATTTCTTCATGTTCTACAATCAAAGTGTCTCATGTCTTCAGCAATAGACTCCTAACATTTAGTTTTAGTGCATAAACAAGAACAATTGTGATGTTGTTGGATGCCTCTGAAGCATTCCCCCACAAATAATTTATAGAGAGATATATACTTGTCCATGCGATTTTTATTAACTAACAGTTTGGTTGTGAACACTTAAACCATCTTTACAAAAAAGTTAAGCTTTGCCTGCTATTTCTTTGTTGTTGTTTCTAACTCCTCACCATATTGGCCTGTATGGGTATACTGATAAATGTGTATGTGGTTTTAGCATTATTTTTGACTGATAAAATGTTCCAGCCTCTTGGCTGAGTTACAAAGCTTCTTCGGGTATTCTATTTTTAGAAAAGAGGGATTGATATAATAACATCCTATTCCTCTGTTAGCGGTATTTCTTTTATCCAATCTTAAGCTACTCCAACTATTTAATACTACTGATGCTACAAATCAAGTAACATAAAAATTCATATATTTATTGCACATAGTTTTGGAGACTAAGAAATCAAAGATAAAGGTGCCAGGTTTTTGGAGGGCTTCCTGCTGCATCATGCAAGAGTAAGTCTAAATATTACTACCCTCACCCCATGCAGAAAAAAATTCTCATGATAGAAGCATGCTTGAAACCTCCTCTTTCTAATACTAGTGCAGTAACAACACCTGAACTATGAGGTAGCATTAATTTATTTATGCCTTCGAACATTGAGACTGGTGTTAGAAATCTCAGAGGCATTCGACACAATTTACATGAATTTCAACAATGTCATTCAATGAGCCCTGTTGAGACAAAAATTTAAGGTATGATTGCCATAAATGGTATTGCCTACTACTTGATTCCAAACCATGAAAGATATCCTTTGAGAGTAGGTCATGGAGTTGGTTGGTAACTGCAAAAGGGAAAGCTCTAGCCTGAAAAAGAATTCTTTGTGAAGCATTACGGAAGCCCTATTTGGAGCATTGTGTTACAGCTATGGGTTGCTGAGAAGTACTACTGAATGATGAAAAGAACACCCTGCCCGAAGTGTTCAGTGTGGAAGAGTGTGTCATTCAGAAGGCAGAGACAGACTGCAAAAGAGATATAGCACAGAGAAATAATAAAGAATCACTAGGTAGAAATACCTTCTGCAGTCACTTCAGTCTGATTGGCCCTATGGACAGCATCCGTCTTCCAGAACGTGTTAAGCACAACTGAAGAAACAAAAACAAAAACAAACGACAAAGAGTGAGTGTTCTAGTTGTTCGCGATGACAATAATGCAGTGCAGAATCAAGTTACAGAAAGCAGTACTCATTTCCTTGAGCTTTCCGAAAACAACAATGTGATTTATTTAGTATTCAAGGTACATCCTTTTATACTCTACCCGTTTCACTACATCATTTCCCCTTTGCATTCACTACATGGGTTCCTTGTAATGAAAACATCTCAAATATATGAACATTTGGCTCTGCTGTTTAAAACCATTGTCGCCATGTGGTTTACAAATGAAAATAAAAATTCCATATAACATAAAATTCTATCATCAAAGTTCCTTAATATTTCCCAAAGTTTTAAATTAATTTTCCAAAATTATTGAACTTCTTGAAGATGCAAACAAGAAAGTAAAATCTGAGTTGCTTCACATCTGCGTTTAATGGGTTTCACCTGGCCAGTGCCTCTACAATTCACCCCTTAATTGAAGCTCATTTGCAGTGTCCTCTTGAGCACCTTCCTAGTACCCAACATAGATTAAACTCTTCAGATAGTTCCCATAAGGCTCACTACAGGCCACAGTAACAGCCTGTTTTCTGATATCCCTTCTTAATTTCTGGAAGACAGAGATGATCTCTTGGAGTACTACATAAATGTTTTCTTTTTTATTGGATATTTTTATGAATTTACATTTCAAATGTTGTCCCTTTTTCTGATTTCCCCTCCAGAATACCCCTATCCCATCCCCTCTCCCCCTGCTTCTATGAAGGTACACATTTTTGCCTCTCTGCCTTGGCATCTCCCTGCACAGGGACATCAAACCTTCACAGGACCAAGGACCTCTCCTCCCACTGATGTCCAACAAGGCTGTTCTCTGCCAAATATGCAGCTGGAGATATGGTTCCCTCCATGTGTACTCTTTAGTTGGTAGTTTTGTCCCTGGAAGCTCTAGGGGTCTGGTTTGTTGATAATGTTGTTTTTCCTATAGTGTTGCAAGCTCCTTCAGCTCCTTCAGTCCTTCAGCTTTTTCAGTCCTTTCTCTAATTTCTCCATTGGGGACCCTGTTCTCGGTCCAATGTTTGGCTGTGAGCCATATGTTCAAGGTTTTTTTCTTCTATTAGTTTCAATGTATCTGATCTTATATGATCCACTTTGACTTGAACTTTGTACACAGAGATAAGAATAGACTGATTTGCATTCTTCTACAAGCTAATCACCAGTTGAACCAGCACCGTTTGTTGAAAATGCCATGACTTTTTTTTCCTACTGAATGGTTTTAGCTTCTTAGTCAAAGATCAAGTTACCATAGATGTGTGGGTTCATTTCTGGGTCTTTAACTCTATTTCATTGATCAACCTGCCTGTCTATGTACCAATACCAAGCAGTTTTTAATCATGATTGCTCTGTAATACAGCTTGAGGTCAGAGATGGTGATACCATTTGAAGTTCTTTTATTATTGAGAATAGTTTTCGATATCCTGGGTTTTGGTTATTCCAAATGAATTTGCAAATTGTTCTTTCTAATTCTATAGAGAATTGAGTGGAAATTTTGATGTGGATTGCATTGAATCTGTAGATTGCTTTCAGCAAGATGAACATTTTTACTATGTTAATCCTGCTAACCCATGAGCATGGGAAAATTTTCAGTCTTCTGAGATCTTGGGACTTGAAGGTCTTTTCATACAGATCTTTTACTTGCTTGGTTAGAGTCACACCAAGGTATTTTATATTATTTGTGTGTATTGTGAAGGGTATTGTTTCTCTAACTTCTTTCTGCCTGTTTGTCCTTTAAGTAGAGGAAGGCTACTGTAGTGTTTGCATTAATTTTATATCCAGCCAATTTGCTGAAATTGTTTATTAGGTTTAGGAATCTCTGGTGGAATTTTTGGCATCACTGAAATATACTATCATATCCCCTACAAATTCAGCACTTATCATAAAATCACTGAGGAAAGGAGAAATGATTGAAATTTGATAAAATTGAGTAGTGATTGTATTAGCTTCATTCCCAGGAACAGCTATCACTGTGACTTAACATTTTCAACAGTAAAATACCTGATGTGCATACAGGAAATTTTGGTCTGTTAAAGTCACAATGGTAAGTGTACAAACCAGAAATACTGCTATCCTGGGTGTTACCCAGACATGCTAACTGTTATTTTTTTCCCACTAGTATGTCTACAGTTTGCAAAAGATAAAAGTCTTTCTCAGCTCAGAAACTGAAGTGTAAAGTGGACACTAAAATTTGTTTCCCTTCATTGCTTCCAAGATAATTTTTCCTGTATGCTTCTTTTTAAATCTACTTACTGAAGTAAAAATACAGATACATGTCTGTTAGAAATAGAAAATACAAGTCTGCTCCAGAGTAACTGAGTGGAGGCTGTAAGACTGGAGAAATTGAATCTTTCATGCCTCTTCTGGGCCACCCGCCTCTCTCCTGCTGAGAGGATCTTGTTTCTTTAATATGGGGAAGAATAGCATGAAAGGCTAGAATCAGCTCTATGGCACTTTGCCTTAAGCCATGGATGTTTTAAAGGGTGGGAAGAAAATCAGAATGAAATACAGACAAACTTCTAAGAAGACAAAAAAAATGCCACATATCTAAAAGCAGAATGTTATATGGCTACGATGTATTATTCTGAAAAACGAACATCTTAGTGGTCTGGGATTTTAGTTGGGCTTGGATGAGTTATTGTATGTATGTCTTATCCTATCAGAACTGGATAAGCACATAGAAACATAATGACAAGTGCTTACAAAACAGCCAGACGTGTGCAATAGAGAGATCCCTGACTCAATGGACTCAGCAGTGTGGCACAAGGAGAGGTCAGTTGCCAGCAAGGTCACTGATAAGAGATTCAGAGAAAATTTTCAGAAAAGAAGGAAGAGGCAGCTTCTTGCTTTAACTTTCATTCTTTGCCTTGTCTGATTGATTTTTCTTCTTAACTAACTTCAATAAATAATGATGTGGAGTAGCCATTAATATCAAAGGACCATTAGATATGCTCTGTATTTAAGAAGGAAAATGAATTAGAAGTTTAATTAAGATGGAAGGGGACACATACCATAATATAAAGAATTTTGAGATCTCCTATTTAAGGCTAAGATTTTTTTAAAGTCAATGATATCATGTATTAACTATTTGACTTTTTTAGGATAGACTATGTTAATTTTGCACCAAAATATTTTCTATGTACTATAGAGCAATAGTGATAAGAACAGTCTAGAACTATAAAAACAGATAGGTTTATCTATGAAAAAATTGAGAACCTGGAAATAAACCAACAAAGATATGTCACCTAAGTTTTGACATATGTAGAAAAAGACACTGCGGTGAAAAAGAAGCCTATTCAACAAATGGCACTTAAAATGTTTTAAAGACCCTAACTAAAAACCTTAAATAATGAAGCTGCTGAAAAAAATATATAGGACTGTTCAAGACACTTGGGAAGCAAGAATTTTATGAAGAGAACTTTAATATAAATCCCTGAGTTCAATTCTCCAAGGACATGTAAAACCAGGCATGGTGACGTGTACCTTTTTATATCAAGCATTCAGAAGGTGGATTTCAGAAGTTCAGGGTCATTCTTTACTATTCTGTGGGTTTAAAGCTAGCCTGGGGTATATGAGACCATCTCAAAAACAGACATGAAAACAGCACAAAATATCAGAGATTCACACAATGCTTAAAGAAATTAGTTCAAATGATAAAAATGTGCTCATATAATGACTTCTTTCATTTAACATGTACCTACAAGTATTTAAGGTCATGAAACTATACTTTTGGAATTAAGAAAACAACAAAGTATAAGATTGCAATGGCAGAAGACACAAAATTAAAGACAGGAAGAAAACATTTATTCCAAGGGCAACATTCTTCAGGCTATGGAAGTGAAAGACAATTCAAAGTGGGGAGATTTTATATATATATATATATATATATATATATATATATATATATATATATATATATATATATATACTCTTTCCAAAATGCATTAGGATAAAACTCACCACTGCAACAATTCCATGTGTACAATTAAGTGGCATCACGTACATTCACATTATTGTGAAAACATCACTAATGTTCATATAGAACTTTTAATCTTCCCGAATGAGACTGTATCCATAAAATACTAACCCTCCACAGGTTCCGCTGCCCAACCACTGGTTACCTGCTCCACTTTTCATCTATTGAGATATAAGTATCTTAAGTACCACAAATATATGATATCATTCAACAGGTCTTTATTTCTTCCTTTCTTCCTTTCTTCCTTCCTTCCTTCCACCCTTCCTCCCTTTCCCTCTCCCTCCCCCCCTTCTTTTATTCTGATATGTTCTTAAAAAGTTGCCTTGGTTATGGTATCTGTTCACAGCAGTAAAGACAGAAGTTGGTACCAGGGACTATTGTGATAGGCTTGACCATGCTTTTGTTTGGAAGAATGTGACTTGATGACTTTGGATTTTGGAAGTGGTGGAAAGTTTTAATAGGGCTGGCTTAGAGGTTCAGAGATTCAGTCCAGTGTCATCAAAGTTAGAGCATGGTAACATTCAGCTAGACATAGTGCAAGAGGAGCTGAGAGTTCTACATCTTCATCTGAAGGCCCACAGAAGAAGATTACCTTCCAGTCAGCTAGGATGAGGGTATTAAAGCCATGCCCACAGTGACACACCTAATTCAATAATGCCATGCCTCCTAATATTACACTTCCTGAACCAAGCATATATACAAACCATCACAGTATCTTTATTAATATAAATAAATAAATAAAATAAAAGCATGGGAGACATGTACAGACAGTGAGAGGATTTGAGAGTCAGTCTAAGTCTACCTTTCATGATGTGTTTTGGTGGTTTGGGGACTTACACTGCTTCCTTTCTTCTTAGTTTTCAAACACAGAGTCTGTTGCTATGAATGACTCCTGTGTATGTGCTCTTCTCCTTTATCTTACTTAGTTTGTGAAATACAGCATAATTTATTTAAGAAAAGTGCTTGCCCCACAGCAATAAACATCCTCTCAATGTTTGATAGACTGTTTAAATGTCGACTTGATATTTTCATAATACACAAAGAGTCGAGGAAAAAAAGATTTTGGTATTGAAAGTGTCGGGTTCTCCCTCAAGGCTATCCAAAGTACAGATTATAGCTGTCATCAACATTGGCCTAGAATGTCCTGTGAGGATTTACTGCAAGCTACTGGTGCACTTTTCAGAGAGAGCTAGCAAGTGATTCTGTCTTTGCACAATATTTGGGATACTAAGCATTTAGCTCTCAAAACTACAAACTGTCTTCACCAAAAGTCAAGTAGTGAGATATACATAAATGTGGCCTTCTAGGTATCCAAACCAGAGATCTGTGCTATTCTTGTGGGGAGAGGCATCTCTTCCTACCTAAGACAGTTTGTGTCTAGTTACTAGATACATCTAAAAGAAAGGCAAGAAAATCTGTGCCTCCCAACACCCTCTGACCATATTTTCCATGTTTGGCTCAGATATAAAAATATCCAGTGAATAAACAATCGATAATTTGAACACTGATCTAACTAAGACTGTATTACTACTAATAGTTGTTAATAGCAACAAGTTCACATGTACTTTAAGAATGATCCATTGTTTCTGATAGCTGAGTAGTACTGCATTGTGTAAATGTACCACAATTTTTGTATTCATTCATCTACTGAAGGACATCTGGGTTCTTTCCAGCTTATGGCTATTATAAATAGAGCTGCAATGAACATTATGGTGCATGTATCTTTGTTGTATGTTGGAGTGTCTCTGGGGTAAATGCCCAGAAGTGGAATAACTGGGTCTTCAGGTAGTACTATGTCCATTTTTCTAAGGAACCGCCAGACTGATTTCCAGAGTGGTTGTATCAGTTTACAACCCCACCAACAGTGGAGAAGTGTTCCTCTTTCTCCACAGCCTCGCCAGCATCTGCTGTCATCTGAGTTTTGGATCTTGGCCAATCTGACAGGTGTGAGGTGGGATCTCAGGGCTGTTTTGATTTGCATTTCCTTGATGGCTAAGGATGTTGAGCACTTCTTTAGATGTTTCTCAGCCATTCGATATTCCTCGATTGAGAACTTTTTGTTTAAGTCTGCACCCCATTTTTTATAGGATTGAAATTCTCAAGAAAATAAATGCATCTAGAGAATATCATCCTGAGTGAGATAACCCAGTCACAAAAAAACAGACAAATATGCAGTCACTGATAATGGGATACTAACCCCAGAAAGTTCTGAACACCCAAGAAACAACTCACAGACTATGTGAAGTTCAACAAAAAAGAATATATTTTAATTAAAATAGAACTGTATCACATCCCCCTTTCCTCCCTACAGCCCCTCCTTGTTTCCTCCTATCCCCTCAAATTAATAGCCTCTTTTGCTATATTATTGTTACATATATACATATATGTATGTATATGTACCCACAAATAATTAATTACAACCTTGAAAATTGTATTCGTATACTTTTATGCAAAAATGCAGAAAATTTGTACATTTATCTTTGTTGTTTTAAAATAACGTAAAAAATAAAAAATAAATATTTGAAATTAAAAAAAAGAATGATTCCACTAGCAATTTCTTCTCCCCCAACTCTCTCCTGTCTTTCTTCTCTTTCTCTTTCTCTTTCTCCACCTCTCTCTCCTTCACCCAATGATCTCCCTATGTTGGCATCATAGTCCTGGAAACACAGGATAAGCCAAAATATATTGAATGCTCCTAGAAAGTACTGATACTTCAATATTCAATCACACCCAACTTCTAAGCTCATTGTGGGGCTACATGTTCATGAATCATGTTCTATTGTCTGGCCATTTGATTTTCTGAATCATTATTTGCTCTAATCATTCATAGAGGGTGACATTATATTTTCTTAAGGCTCCTTTGTAAATTTTAAATATACATTGTTTCTTATTCTTGTAAAAGACTTATTCTTAATTGGGTGTGTCTGTGCCTTCATGTGAGTATTGGTGTGTGAGTGATGGTGCCCACTGAAGCCAGAGGCATGAGATGCCTCTGAAACTGGGATTGCAGAAGATTGTGAGCTGCCTTACATGGGTGCTGGAGGTAGAACTGTGATCAAGCTGCTGATAGTCCATCACCTGTATAACAAAATGTAAAGAATTATGATTAATAAATAATAAATTTGACATAAATACATATTTGAATTTTATATAATTTATACATAGAATATAATTTGATTCTATTGTATATATAATATATACAGGCTGACTGAATCATGAAAACTAGAGCATCTAAGCCAAGGAAAGTATGGCTAAGTCCTGGGAGCCTGGTTCCTTGTTCACAGCTCCCTATTCTCAATAATAAAAGCATCTGGATAGATAGAACATACTGAAGCTTCCAAAAAAAAAAAAAAAATGCCTGGAAGACACTCCTTTGTTTTTGAAGGGTGGCAACACCTTAAAAAGATACCAATAATGTGGATATATTAAGAGGACCTGAATACCGAATGGATGATTCTTACAGAGGGAATTTAATAAGCGTGGTGTAATTAGAAGGCTCTGCACATGCCTATCCTCACCAAACGCAGGATTCTAAAGCTTTGATTGACAGACTCAGGGACAATCTGAGTAACATACCAATCCTCTCCCCACCTCCACACCCAAAAGAGCCCAGCTCCAATATCTCCATAAAGAAGTTATAAAAGTATTCTTTTAAATGTTGGGATTGAATGTCAACCTCTCATTTCCAGCCATTATAACAGAAAGTAGAGCTACAAAGAAAGAAGAGAACTTGGGAGGGGGAGAAGAAAGAAAGGGGAAGGAGAGGAAGAGACAGAGTCTGGTGTCTTCTGGAGCCTAAAACCAAGCAAAAGTGGCCCGTGTGTCAGATTCCTCTACTAGAACTCAGAACTGACAGCAGTCACTGTGGACTGAGTGTTGGTAGCTCCCTGAAATGTCTGCAGGTTGCCTTGCGATGTGGAAGGAAGTGTGGGATGGAGTATTAGCTTCTAGAGGGAGGCGCCCAGCTGCTGGCCGACCTTCTGGGTGATGTATGTGGATGAGCAATTCCCTTAAACCATTGATTTTCTGCCAAGGACAAAAAACACTGGAAGTTCATCCAAAAAAACTCCTCTGCAATTAAAGTTGCAATGAAGTGGTTGGTCACTCTGTCCACCTCCCTAAACAGAGAGGTAACCCTGTTCTTGGCAACCATCCCCACACACAAACCGCAAAAAGAGCACCTCCTTAGTCCTGCGCCTTGCCTGGGCCTCACAGCAAACCCTGTTTTTACTACACATGTAGTTGCTTTCCAAGTAGGGTGGGGACGTAGCTCGTTTATGATTTCTAAGGGGGTTCCTCCATTCTCCCTTTCTTAAAACAATAACACCACCAACACCCCCTATCTCCTACGAGAAAGGAGAATTAAAGAGATTCCGAGTCTTCCCACCTGCCTTGTCTTCTGATGCTCTACTAGAAAGCTTTTGAGGACAGGAAGCAGGGACAAAGACAAGCAGTGCCTCAGCCGGCTCCATCTGGTACCTGGCCACTTTACATCTGCTCAGAGGTGAGAGGAATGGCTACGAAGGACACACTTAAGAGCGGGTGTGATCCGGGTCTTCAGCAACTTTCAGCCTTTCTCCCCGAATTCTGCACTTGTTCTTCACATTAGGAGTGCTTAGTGACCTCTGCTTAGCCTTTGGAATTGTAGAAGGCACAAAGTCAGCTAGATTAGCTCCTTTCTTCGCCCGCCCCTCCAAACCGAGCGGGCGCAGCTAGGCTCGATCACCAGCAGGGGCCGCTGTTCGCTCGGAGCAGCAGCCGGGCCACCGCCACGGCCCGCGCCTCCCACGGCCCCTCCGGCCCAACCCGCCAAGTTACAAGAGCTCCCAGTCGAGCGAGCGCCGGGAACGAGCACTGCCTGGGCAGCACAAGACGCACACGAGCCAGCTTGCGGCACGCCCTGAAAACGTTCTTGACACACTTAGGGACCTGGGACTTTGAAAGGGAGACTAAGGAGCCCCGCGCGCACGAGTGATCGGGCCAGTGCTCCGCCGGGCACCTGTTCGTCCCGAGCTACAGTCACTCTGGTCCCCACCCCTTCGATCTTCGCCTCCCAGGCTCCTGCTGGCTCTCGTGATGAATTCAGCGCTGGGCAACCAGACCGACGTCGCTGGCCTGTTCCTGGCCAACAGTAGCGAGGCGCTGGAGCGCGCGGTGCGCTGCTGCACCCAGGCGTCGGTGGTGACCGACGATGGCTTCGCCGAGGGCGGCCCCGACGAGCGCAGCCTGTACATCATGCGCGTGGTACAGATCGCAGTGATGTGCGTGCTCTCGCTCACTGTGGTTTTCGGCATCTTCTTCCTTGGCTGTAATCTGCTCATCAAGTCAGAAGGCATGATCAACTTCCTAGTGAAGGACCGGAGGCCGTCTAAAGAGGTTGAGGCTGTGGTCGTGGGGCCCTACTGAGTGGCCTTCGGGTCGCCCATGGCGGGTGCCTTCGGCACCTCCAGTACTCCGCCAGCCGCGATGCACCCCTCACCATCACGGACCCAGCAACGCAAACCTGTCGGAGTCAGTTTTTTTCTCTTGACTTCTGTCTTTGGGGGAAAAGTGACCGATTTCTGATTGCTCTTCGAAAGGCCCCAAGCAAGTCTGTAGACATGGAGCGCCCAGACTTCAGGACTCAGCAGCAGGTGGCAAAAGCAGGGTGCAGAACTTTGGGAGTGGCTGCTGGTTTGGGATGCAGGGAGATGGACCGGGAGGCGAAGGCCCCTTTCCACCTGCAGGTGGGCTCGGCATTGGGGGCAGCTTGAGAGACGGAGCAAGGCTGGGTGTGGAAGGGTGTGTATTCAGAGGCACCAGTAGCCCAGTGACCGGAAAAGTGACTGTTTATACGCCCGCCACGCTGCAGACCTAATTGGGAACATAGATGCGTGTGGTTTTTGCGACCTTCTAGGAGAGTGAAACTTTGATCGATAGTAACCTGTGGTTTTAAGGGATTTGTGTTAGTTTGCTTGAATACAAATATTTGCTAAGTCTTTTGTGCCCTAGTGGCCTTGTTTGCCTGCCTGTGGGTTAGAGTTTTGTCATTTGGGGAGAACGGGTGGGGGGAGGGGAGCCTGAGACTGTGAATGGGGTAAGTGCTTTCTTTTAGTGTATTTCCAGCTGGGTCTTTATGGGAGGCTAGCACTACTGCTAAGCCTGGGACAAAGATCCAGAGTAGAATTCTTAGCTTGTGTCTGCACGGTTTACCACATAAGTGCTCTTGATATCTGTGACACCGTTTGACTCTTTTCTTATTTAACATTTCCTTAATAAATGCAACATTTAAGTGTTTTGCTTCTGGCCTCCTGGTAGTCACTGTATTCTCCTGGTGGAGGGGAAGGTGGGCTGCATAGCTTCTGGATCCCAACCAGGAGGTTTCCCCTGGCCAGAGCTGCTTTTCCACTTCGCAGAGCCTTAGATCCATGGAGGGTAGGAGGGGCCTGAGATGTGAGAAAGCCCAGGGATGTGAGACACACAGGAAGTCCAGGCATAAAAGTCATCTCAAAAACAAGGCCTTTGTTTTCTCGCATATTTTTGACTTTAAATTTCATTTCGTTTCGAATGTCAGGTAGGTTTTCTTGAGATAATTACACTTCCGTGCCAGGCTCCTCGGGGGACTCTAGGTTACCCTGCTAATGAAAGTAGGAGACAGCCAAGCCAGTCTTTAGGGAGAGCAGCTTTCCCCGACCCACGTCAGCAGTAAAGCACTGGGATGCTACTCCAGAAAAAGAAAAGTACAGATTCCAAGGAAAAGTAGCTGTCAAAGTTTGAAATACTAGCCAGGGTAAATCATTGGCTCCAAGTCAGGAGGGTTTCATTGCTTTTGAAGTGTGTTCTGTTTTCTCGGGAAAGGACAAGAGAGCATGAAGAAATGACAAATGTTTGAGGTGATGAATTAATCATGAGTACGTGTATTAAAGCATTGTATTGTGTCCTGTAAATATATGCAGCCCATCATCAATGAATTAAATACAAAAACAGACAGACAGACAGATGGAGAAAGGGAGAGACACACAGAGAATAACTCTGAACATCTGTCTGCATCTTTAGTCAGTCATTAGACTTGGGCCAGGCAAAGGGCTCAAAGGAGTTAGCTGGAGACGATCCCAAACCAAACTAGAACACATGGCTGGGACAGCTATTGATGGGCCACACAGACATATTTAGGGCCCGGAAACTGAACAGTATTAAAAGAAGGACCTAGAAAACATCTCAAAGATTCCAGTAGTTTGAACTTGAACGTGATCAAAGGTTTGAGAGGCTTTTATTCCTGCCTCATTATCTACCAGGATACAATAATAATTTAAAGAAAAATGCAAAGACTTCATAATCACATCTGTAATAACATCAGGAAATAGAGATGCAAGGTCCAGTTTTTACAGAAAGAAATGGGACACCTTACACAAACATGGTCTCCACTTCAAAGGCTCGGTTCCTCTCGGAGTCAACCTTACTAGAAATTGTAGCCTAGGGCTTTTGGCTTTTGGGTTTTAACGTTAGCAGTGTTAAAGATAAGTGAACACACACACACACACACACACACACACAGAGAGAGAGAGAGAGAGAGAGAGAGAGAGAGAGAGAGAGAGAGAGCGATGGGAAGAGAGGGAGGGAGAGGAAGAGAGGGAGGGAAGGGGGATGGGAGAGAGAGAGAGAGAGAGAGAGAGAGAGAGAGAGAGAGAGAGAGAGAGAGAGAGAGAATGAACAGTGGTCAACAGGTAGGAAGGAAGGAAGGCAGCACCATTTCTTAATGTGTAGGAGAGGAAATGAGACAGACGCCTTGTTTTGTAGACAGTTTCTGTGGTACCAAGTTTGTCTGCTGCTTCGGTGTTTCAGAGAAAAACAAAGCACTGCAATGAATTTACTTGTAACAAGTCAGGCTTCTCATACTTAACTCTTGTTATAGTCTTGCAGCACCCACTGAGGGTCAGTCTGTCCAGGAGATATATGAGCTCACCACAGTGCTTTCAGGGTTCTGAAGGTAAAGGTTTGGAATAAAAACACATCAGTTAGAGGTACTGGGAATCTGTCTTTATAGTGGGATGTGTTAAAAATGCATGCCCACAGCTAGGTTCATCATGGGCAGGAATTAACCCTTCAAGGCAATATGAAATTCTTTTTATGGGGAACAAGACATTATTGAAAAGAAAAGTCCTACACATTGATATTTCATCTTAATATTTCTTTACCCCTTAGAGCTTCCCTATACCTCAGCAGACTATATACATTCATCTCTCCATCCATATTCGTCTTTTCTCGGTGTAAACCATGATGGTGACATAAAGCGGAACCTGCAAGTGTTAGCACTTATGTAGAGCGGCACATTTCTTTTCAGAGAAATGCTGTCTGAACTACAGAGCCCAGGAGGCAGTTCCATGCCAACAAGCCTTCTCTTTGGGTCATATCCATCTGTTACTTAGAGATGCCAAGTGGTTCTGGTTTTCATAGGTGAAGCTAGAAGCTTTTTACACACCCTCTTCCCTGGTGGCCACACTACAACCACTTTCCCAGATCCACTCAGCTCCTACTCCCGTCTTTGGAACTCTTGTGTTTTTCATTCGAACAAACACATTAAATGAACCTTTTAGTCCTGGACAGAGTTTATGGTGTGGTTTTTCTTTTCTTCCCAAGAAGCTTTCAGGAAAATAGGTTTTGAACTGTTCCTCCATTTCATCCAAGAAGTCGGTGTTAGCCTAAGGAGACTGGGCATTGAGAGGGTAAATAACAGACAAGGGTGTCTGCTGTTCCAGGCTTACATCTACTATGTGGTCAGTAATGATGGGGAGATAAAGGGGCGGGGAGGGGTGCCACTCAGTTTTCTGTAACAAGCTTCTTTGATTTGTTCAGCCCAAGGGGGACTTCACTGGTAAGTCCCAGGAGCTTTCTAGAATTACAGCAGGAGAGAACAGAGGGTTTTGTGAAATGTAGCTGACAGGCGCACAGAATTTCAAGCTGGACAAATCGCCACTGACACCTCTAAGCCTAACTGAGTGGTCTCCGCCAAAGCAGCCTAGCTGATACATTTCATTTTTCCTAAGGTCTGAAGATGGATCAAGGACTTAAGTGCTGGTTACCTCAAGGGAATTCAGAGCAGAGGTGATCCTGCTATACTGAGTTTGAAGTCACAGTTGCTCTAGTGAATAATCCATGATTTCCGACTGTCAGTCTACCTGGTTTCTCTGTGTCAATTGGAGTCTTCCTGCCTTATTCAAGGAGGGGCCTGGGTTAGAACTTCGGGCTCTTGTTGTTCTCTAAGCTGCTGGATGGCCTCAAGGGGGGTTGATTCTGGAAGGATATTTCAATTCTTTCAAATTAATTTGCTCAACAGTTTCAAGATGTTTTATAAATCTCAGCTATGTGTCTTCAAATGCATCTTGTTTTCTAGCCTTGGTGCTTTCAGAACTTCTTTTCTTCTCTCAAACCAAGGGATTATCTACTTGAGGCATATTATTTTAAATAATCAAGACAAAATTCAGATAGTTCACCAGATGTACACAGTAGCTCACACACTGTGGAGTGATAATGTCACTGAATAAGAGAGAAAGAGAGACCACCCAGAAACTGGGGATCAAGATATTCTTTAAAGTACTTAATCAAAGAAGAATTTAAAGTTTCTGATAGAACCTCTTCTGTGTTAAAAAAAATTAATAGCAGTTTTTTTTTCTTCCGCAGAATATTTTTTTTTTTTTTTTTTTTTTGAGGTTGGGCAACAGTACAGAATAGCTGTTCTAAACCCTGGCTTTATGTTTCTTATATTTGGAGAGGTTGTGGGGGGGGTGGTTATAATGCCAGGAAAGAATTCGAGGTTTCAGTTTGTTAAGATCCGAGCCTAGTTTGAAAGTCTATTGAAGCAGTAAGTCTGCAGCAATCTCCAAAACAGAAATCAATACATCTTTTATTCACCTGCCAAATCCCATTTAGACATGTGCACAAAAGCTCAAACAGGATATGTTTTAAAGTCTGCTCCAGCAGTAATTGATTCCTCACATCTGCATTTAAATGTTGCAGGGCTATATGTTTTCATGGCCCACTTCACATTCCAGGTCTTTTTGTACTGTTATGAATGCTTAAGATATTAAAAGTCCACATAAGTTTTATAGCAATATCTATGATTTTAAAACTCGTGGAAAGTTGGTATAAAGGAAATGAAAATATATAGTTATGCAAATTACACATCAGTTAAAGTGATCATAACTTTAAAAACTGAATTTATATTCATGTTTTATTTGCTTCATTCTTAATATATTTGAGGAGTTAAAACTCTTTGAGCAGAAGCTTCAATAAAGACTGTTACACAAAAAAATTGAACACATTTTACAAATACTCACTTGTAAATGGTAGCTTGCTCCATGACCCAAGCAGCAGTATTTACGAATGAGAATAATACATTTTAATTTTACGTGTTCAACTATGTGTTTTTGAGAGACTAATGGGTAGTTTTCTGCCTGAATGTATGTAAGCACTTGCTTGCTGCAGTATCTCTGAGTGGGTGAATGTGAGCGTACAGTGATCAATACGGAAAAGGTCAAGTCATCTGTCATCTGTGATGTTGCCGAGCAGCGCTGTGCCCTGCCCCCTCTCAGTTCAGATTCAGTGTCCATTAGGACGGCTATCTTATGAGCTCGTGACTCAAACTGCCACTTAGTGTTTTTCTGTAATGATGCACACATAGCACACTATACTTACTACTGAAAAAGAGAGAGATAGTTCCTATTCATTTGAATCGTAAGACGCGAGCACAGACAGATATACAAAGGAGAAAGTAAGGGTTCTACCCACAAGAGCCAGACACTAGAGAACTGCTTTTTGCTACTATTTCCAGATTCAGGGCTCTATAAATATATGTATGTAATTATGCCACAGACTATGTGTTGGCACAGTCTATTACAGCACAGAGGTATGACTGTTTCTCTTTGCTTGCCTTCCCCCCACTGATTCTGTCATCATTATGCACTGCTTCCTCAGTCGCATCTAAAAGATGTACTGCCCCGAAGGAGTCATTGATTTCTATCAGACCAAGACTCCAGATGTCTGATTGCTTTGGGAAAAGAATCCCCCTGGGATCCAGAGTGTCTCTTTTGCTTTAGTTATTTTCCTGTAATCTGAGAAGGATCCTGCCTTTATATGCTAAGCAGTATTGATCATGGTAGGTGTGTGGGGTGTGTGTGTTGGGGGAGGGGTGCACATGTGCATACCCATATGCTCATGTACACAGCTCTTCCCATGCTGTATGAAAGTGTTTAACCATCTGCAGACCAAACATAAGCAACACAAATCCCCCAGTGCCTTATTTTACATCATGTTTATTTAATATAATGATGATGATGACGATGATGATGATGATGATACCAATAACAAAATTAGAAAACATTTACAGATAAAATTTCTTGAAATGTTCAGGGAATAAAATTAAAATCAAACATATGGGGTCATGTCATGTTTGTTTGTTTGTTTGGTTGGTTGGTTGGTTGGTTGGTTGGTTGGTTTTTCTTAAGACAGGGTCTCCTGGTATAGCTCCAGTTATCCTGGAACTCAATATATAAACCAGGCTAGCCTTGACCTTACAGAGATCTGCCTGCTTCTGGCACCACAGTGCTGGAATTAAAGACTTTACATTTATGTTTTAAGATATATGTTTCTATATTCATTTATACAATGCAGGGGGGGGGTCACAAGAGACAGAGAAGTCAAAGATTACATATTGTACAGCATGAAAAAAAAATGCTAAAGCTAGCCAAAATAAAAGAGGCTCCAAACTTAATGGTCAATGAAATTAAGTTCCTATAATTTTACAGTCTTAGGACTTTTTAAATAGTAGTAAGAAAATTCTACATTTAGACAATTTGATAAAACAACTGAATACTGCTGACTGGTAAGACTAAGAATTGGGAGGGAAATGTGCACCATAGCTAATTCCTTTCTATTTTCCTCTCTTCTGTGAAGTCCTACTCTAATTGCACACATTTTGTCAGTTGGCTGAATTGTTTCATTTTGAAAGGACAAAGAGGCCTTGCCAGCCCTTCTTATATTTGTCATCAATAAGTATGTATTATTTAGCATCTATAATAGGCATGACTCTGCACTGAGACCTACCTCAGATTTTGGAAGTAGAGCACAAAGGAAACTTAAAGGAGCCTGGCACTCTGTTCCCATGGTCTTCAGATATATAGTTGTGTAACTCACACATGCTATAGCTTCTCCTCTAGAAAAAGATATTCTAGTAATTAATACAAGACCAGAATGATGCAAGCAATTTAATTTGAGGTTTCTTCCTGTCTTCTGGGGGCATGCCCAAAGCTTGTTTTCCTTAATACAGTTCAATCTCAGATGAATGGAATATGGAAGGCCTGAACAAAGATTTCTAAATGGAGATCTTGAGGCATGAGAAACATCTTTTAGCGTGGTTGGTCAGGGTACTCCAAATGACCATCTAAACTATGCAGACTGTCAATGTAACCTTGACCACTTCTCACAGGCTGAAGATAAGCCCTTACTTCCGAACACATGCACACTTAGGACACAGGACTTGGATGATTAAAGCTGGTACTTGGCATGGACCACATGACAACCGCTAATGCTTAACAAAGTTCCTGCATATGAAGATCATGAACCACAGTTCTCTAGCATACTTTTACTTTCACCTTTGATGATTCTCACTGTGCATTATGCGAGTTTCCTTATGTTTTCTTTCTTTGGGAATTTTGTTTGGAATTTGTTAGAGGATGTGAATATACAAATTACAATTTCTCTAAACAAAATAATTATTTAAAAAAAATTTCTGTCACTGGGAAACAATATAGTACAATGACTCTTCCTACTCCTACACTAAGAGTCCCCTTCGGGTCCCCTGTTTGTTCGAAGAATGGAGAAGTTAAAGATTTATTAACATTAACTTCAAGATGGTTCCAGAAACACTTAAGCTGATCTCAAAGATGAAAGATCACAATCTAGAGAAACCATGGGTCTCAACCATAGAGTCTGAGGCTTTAGCAGTTGAAGGTAAAAGCTTAGTTAAGAAGTATAGAACAGTACCCATGACAGACTGGCACATAGCAAGGATGGCAAGATCTGCTATGCACCCCCAGGAAGCAGATTCTGTTAAGGAGTTAGACTGGCATGATCCCCCTCTGCCATATACACAAACATACCTTAAAGTATTAGGATGACATGACATATTGGAAAAGAGTAAGATATCAGGACCTTCCCTTTGGGGAGTGTATGAGAGTAGACCCGTATTGTAAGACTGTGACACATCGGAAGGCAATTAGAAAACAACACGATGCTTGTTCTGCTACATAGTTAGAAACACTGCATCATGCCCCTTGACAAATGGAAATTGTACTTATGGGTTTGTTTCTTCCAATCCACTGTCTGGTACCTCCTGACAGGGAAGGCTGAGAGTTTGCGGGGAGGAAGTGTGAAGGAGCACCTGCTGAACCTCAGAAAACAGCAGGGACGTAGATGCTTGCTGAGCTCATGGCTTTTCCTTTAAAAAAAAAAAAGTACTGTAATAAAGCTGATTACTGCTTTCATTCTGGATGTTGAAAACAGGGCTAAAATAGGTTTAAAAGCATCTGTGAAAAGATCATACACCTCTTGGAATCATCATGTTTGTGTTCAACATTGCCTGTGAATAAGCCACTATGTAAATGTAAAGTTTAAAAGTTGTAGCTCCCTCCTTCCCCCCACACACCCATATGCTATTTTTCCCTATAAACACATGAGCTATCCTGATTCACTTTTAGACTGTGTTAGTCTCTTTCCTGATTCCATGCCTCTTCTTTGGGACCTGAAGCCTACTGGAAAAGCTCCAGTAGGTGTAGATTCTAGCAGATTCTAACCTGAAAGTATTTTATTTTTTTATTTGGTCTAGATTCCTTTCTACTCTAAAATACTATGCAAGCAATTAATAGTCTTATTAATATTATGAATTATGCAGCACTTATGAATTACAACAATGACCAGTATGTCAAGAGATTCATAAAGATGTAAGTCAGCAACATTCACCTGTTCATGGTAAGCAAGTGTTGTCTAATTCAATATAAGACCCATTCAACAGGAGGGAAATCATGCCTGGTTTGGCAGAGCTAGCCAGTTTTTCATGGCTAGCAAGGTTATGAATCTTAGAAATGAATGTGCTACTGCCACTTTGTTAGAACAGCAAAAATTCCTTACCACATTCTAAATCTTATTCTCATACTCACAGGTAAGTATAGTTCACTCCTCATCTAAGAAATCTGTTTACAGCCAACAACGATCATCACAGAAACCTACAGAAATCACAGATGAATACAATTCAAAGACCAAATTAAAATTTCTCTTGAGTTTTAATGTGTCAGAGTTGATGTAGTCCCAAGTGTCCTGGGACATACCTTAAACCTGCTAATATGAACTTGGACCACGTAAACCTTAAAATCTAATATCTCTATTTACTTACAAGATTAGAATTACCTGCCCTCACTGGACCTAGCAAGATTTAGTAATGTCTGTAATATATATTCATAGTAGGTTTTATATTAGAAAGTCTGTGATAATACATAATTGGACAACTTTAAGTAGATCTATCAATCTACTGATAGAATTACTTCAAAGTTTTGCAACTCTCCATGGGATAAATACAATTACCACAATTAAAACAAAAAATTATATTATTAATAAAAATTACCCAACATTACAGAAGTTGATCTGACAGAGTCTTTTTGATGGAGCTGCTCTTGTGGCCTTCCTCATTTAGAGATCATGTGCATTAAACACATATATATTCTTTGAGCATTCCCTAACTCTGGTCCGAAATTTTATAACTGCATCATCATCTAACTTTATTCTATCTGATACAGCTAAGTTAACTTTCTTATCGGCAAAGAAACTGAACCAACATTATTCTTTTCTTTGGATTTCCAACTACTTTACTGGCCTTTCTTTTGAGCAAAGATACCAGCCCCCCTAATTGGAATTATCCACTTTGCCAGGAGCTTCTGCTGTATTCTGCCAATGCTTCTTGATTCTCATTCCCAGATAGAGGTGAGGATAGGGATCTGATGATGTGGTTGATTGCTTCATCAACCATGAAGACTGGCATGTGGGAGAATGTTTCTCTTAAGGCACCTGTCCACAGGGAAGCACTTTTCTCCTTCTGGATTCCAGGAGTGAAGGCCTGAATCTAAGCATAGGTAGCTGAGCATTGGCAGCGTGTGCAGCACATGTGAGGTCTCCAGGAACACTTAGACAAATATGAGAAAACACGGTCATTTTCAGACATTATGTCCTCATTTTTTTTCTGCCATTATGGTCATCTTATACTATGACAACTTAGTTTTCAGGAACTGATAATTTCCTGAAACGTTCAGTAGTTAATAACACAAACACCAAATTCCCAGACGTGACATAGCATGTGGTTAATCCTTTGCTCATTACATTATCTTCAATAGCTTGAATACTGAGTTACAATTTTCTTTCCCATTCTGCTTTTGCCATTTCTGATCCAGTGTTTGGTGTCTGATCTTTTTGCATCTTAGCATTTGACTAATGCTAAATAAATTCTTTATACAATGTAAACCCATACATTTATACGTGAAAAAGTAGAATATGTGCCATTCCAGTCTACTTGTAGAGAGCTTCATAAGCCCAATTAAATACCTAGTAATTTTTATATTTTATCAGTGAATAATAAAGACTTTAAGATCTTTGATTAAATATTTAATTTTTATACGACATTCCTGATTACATTCTGAAAACTAGAAAATGTATCTCTGAATAATTGCTTCCCATTTTTTAAAAAAAAAGTGTCTACTGAATGATTCCAATAGAGTTTCTGTAAACATCTAGTTCTAAATAAAAGTAAATCTGCACTTATAAGTGTGTCCGAGAATCTCAAATAAAGATCACACTTTACTGAATTCTTTGCACAGAGTAGGTGTATTTCTCCAACTTCCATTCCAGAAAGCAAAGAAAGACTTCGCAGTCCATTGAGAAGAAGAAAAATATACTCAAAGAAGAATCCAGGGTTTTTGATGCTGGGTTTTGCTGCAAGTTTTATGTGCTGTGTAGACGATGATAGTGTTAACGATGTTTCATAGTTCAATTATTTTTGAGATGAAAATATTTTTAATTCATGATTCCCAGGATACAGAAAAGGTGTTGGGACAATAAGAAGATGCTGTAAGATACAGTACATAGCCACCAGTATTATTACCTACTTGGAGTGCATTATACAATAATAATAATGATTTCTGAGAACTACAGCTTATTTATGTTCCAAAGAAATTAAAAGTCAGATGATTAAGGTATAAGAACATTAAGAATATTGAGCAATATTAAAACTTACCTGAATTTCTTCAATTTCACATGTTAAATTAAGAAAATAAAAATTGAGGGTTTATTATTTATTTAAGTTTTTATATGTATGAATACTTACTTGCATGTATGAATGTGGACCATGTGTGCATGCCTAGTGCCAGTAGAGGTTAGAAAAGGGTGTCAGGTCTCATGAACTCAGTCATAAAGTCACACTGTGGGTAATGGATTCCTAACCTTGGTCCTCTACAACCTCTCCATTCCCCAAAAGTTATGGTTTTAAATAGATCTCCCTTCCACATAAATACCAAGGCACACAATTTTCACAAGATGTAGTCCTGTTTCCTGTATCCTTCTCTCACTATTAGATGATGTCAAAGGCATAGTCAAGGCTGGTTCTCAAATTCCATTATACAACCTTACTGTGAATAATATAAATCCTCAATGATTATTATCATTATTATTACTGTGTTCCCTTCAGGTGAGTGATGATCTGTAACTGCTACTTATAAATACTCTATTTTACATGTTACTTTAAAGCCCACTGACTTAGAAGCTACCAATACTCCCAATGTAAGAAAAATGAGAAAACCGAGAGACAAGGAACCTACTCAGGATAGCAACATTAAAATGTTCTTGAGCTGAAGTGCTATCCCAGGTCTGAGAGCATCTTGACCCATACATTTTCCAAACTGCTGCCAAAGTGACTCTTCTGCGGAAAGATTGTGAGTTAGAACATTTCAATTTTGTCACACACATGGGACTTAATCATTAACAACTTGGATCCACCCCTGCAGCTTTTAGTAATGATTTCACAAAGAGGAATGCATAGCAATTTATTGTTTTGGTGGATTTGGGGTTTGCCAGTGGAAAATGGCTTCAGGAGGTGGAGTGTGGATTTTAGGAGGCAATTCAAAATGAGTCTTAACTTGTCAGATTATACATTCTGCTTGTGTGTGTGTGTGTGTGTGTGTGTGTGTGTGTGTGTGTGTGTGTGTGTGTTTAAGTTTATAATTATAAAAGGTTCTGGTGTTCACTTATAATGTTACTTATGTTTTTAATCAGGTTTCTCAGGTTTTAAGTAAAAATTGTATTCTAAGGTTTTAAAGCTCCTTTGCATGATATAGATAACTGAAAATAAAATCAATTTATATACTGGACTTGCATATTTATTTATAATAAAATAGTCTTCATTTATAACTTGTAGCTTTGTTCCATTCTGACCAACTTTTTCTATATGCTGTGTTACAAGTTCTCATAAACATCTTTTAAGGTAAGTTTATTGCAATGACTTGAGTAATCAGCATACAGAAAGCAGTATAAAAGTGTGTATTAAAAGGGACCCTGAGAGGCTTGATTTGTGATATGACTTTAATAAGCTCCAGTTCCATATCCACATCAGTGCCTGTCCCATTAGCCAAGATACAAAATCACCCTAAGAATACACTAATAGATGGTTAATAAAGAAAACATGGTACAGGGAAGCTGTAAAATGCTATTTGGCCTTGAAGAACAGTAAGCTTCCGTTATTTCTGACACTGTGACTAGAAATGGAAGACATTATATTAGGTGAAGTAAACCAGGACAAAGACAACATAAATGAGAACTTCCTGAGAGTTTTAACATTTGCCTAAAGCTAACAAAATTAATTGCATGCAAGTAGAGAGTCTAATGATTGTGGGTGACTGAGAAGTAATGTTCCTGTGGAGAGATCATTAGGTACAAGGGTGCCATTGGATGACAAGGCTTTCTAATGTTCTGTGGCTCTGGAGGCTAGCTCTGGTTGATGACATCCCACTGCATACTTCAAGCTTGTTAAGAGAAAGGATATTTGAATGCTGCCAACACAAAAAATCGATGTGCTTTAGTGGATGAGCATGCCAATCATTCTAAAAGGATCATCACACACCAGGAGTCTGGGTTACAGTGCCACGTTTTACCTCATAAGCATGTGCAATTCTTGTCACTTAAAATTTTAAAGAGAACAATGTATTGTTTATTCTGATGTCATATTTGGGTGATTGTGGCCAGAGAATGGAGATTTAGGTTACCCCAAATTCCACATTTCAATGTAGAAGCAATTTTTTAAAAGTTTTATAATTTTAAGCAATAAAGCAGACCATAAGTCAAGGGAAGATCAAAATTCCTGATGGGCGTATCAGCTATGCGTGCTTACCTCTGTGTGAAAACTAACATCCTGTGACTAACACATTAAACATGTTTGAAATCTTCTAACTTAGCTGACCACCTAACCCAGAGGTAAGAATGTCATCAAATGGCAGCTGAGACCCACAGGAAGGTTTCCTCCATCTTGCTGTAACTCAACTAGATTTCTTTTACTAAAATTTCACTCCCTCCAAAAAGAAAAATACAAATTCTTATACTTGAGTATAAACTGCCTACTCAGTACAGAAAAGGCAGGGCTTTTCAACAAATTCTAAGCTTAAAAGACACCAGCTTTCCTCAGAAGAAACCATAAAAAGTCAACTGAATGTTTTCAATCAAAGAAGGTTTAATTTGCATTGATGGAAGAACAACATCTTTTAAATGGAAATCCAGAATCAAACTCTACTGTTCCTTCTTCATTCCAACCTCAAAATGAGTCTGGTCTCAATATCATATTTTATCCATTATAAGCACACTTAGAAGTATTCCAGGGAAAGTAACTAGAAAGGCTTCTAATAACGTACTAAATTTAAAAAATGATCCAGTAGCATTTAATGTTGGGAAAGGAATGCAAAGATAATAGTATATCTGTCTTTCAATTTTAAGAGCTGCCTCAAGCAGAGATGAAGCCATACACAAACACAACAACAAATTCCTGAGAGTTTTGTATATGTTTGATAATATTCATCCCATTCACTCTTCCCAGATCTATTTTGTGTCCAAATTTGTGTCCTTTTTAAAAAAATTTCCCCAAACTTTAGCTTATCAAGACCAATTTATGCTGCCCAACTATTCTTAGTTGTGTGGTTTTTCCTCAGCAGTTTGTTAGGTTTACCAGGGGCAACTCAGAAAAGACAAACTCGAGTCTCCTCTTAGTATCTAACAACTGCTTCAATGCCAGGGGTAGAGTTTTGTGCTCAATTCCCCTCTTGATACTGGGCTTTGCTTTGACTTGGGTTTGTGTAAGATTCATGCATACCAATATGAATGCCTATATGCAGCTGCACATGTGCAACACACTCAAGTAGTAAAACTGGCCAGTGAGAGAGCACAAAAGAGAATCTTAACAACCGATGCACTTTTAAATAACTGGAGATATGTGACTGTCAAATGAACTGTTTAGGTAACAATATGTTTTCTGTATGTGGCTGCCCACATAGAGGACATATTGAAGGGAGATTAAATAATTAGAGGGGTAGTTAGACTCATGCCATTGGAATGCCTTATCTTGTGGTTTCATTATTTCGGACTCTTTCATTTTACAGAGGGAGGCTCAGACACCTTGCAAGTGGTTGTACTGTCTGGCTGGAACAAGCAATAACCTTGTCAGGAACTGGAGAAGGTTTTGGCCTGAGTAGATGTGGGTGTTTATTGAGTTCACAAGCTTAGAAGCACGGAAAGAAAAATTAGCAAGTCCCTTCTCATTTATATTCCTGCCTCTTCTCATACTCCCCCATGCATATTTTCCATAAATATCTTAAGTCTTTGATCCCATTTCTAAATGGATCACTCCTAATAGGATTGTTCAGAAGTTCCCCCTTAAAATGGCTTTCAGATGATTTTCCTGAAGCAGGTGTAGCTGTGGTCTCCCAACTTTCTCCAAGTTCAAAAGAGGGTCTTTATATTAAGCTCTCTGCTTCCAAGGTGAAATTAAACTGGCTCAGGGCACCTATTTATTCAAAACAAAAGAATCCCTGAGGGAGACAGCTCTGAGATTTAATAGGATTTTGTTTTCTAATTATATGGGTAAAGGGTGTAATGGGAAAATCATTCTTTCTGACCCAGTACATGATGTGGTCTGTGTCACGCTAAAAGTCAAATGAATAAAAAGTCTTTGTTTCTAGGAAGGAAAACTAAATCTCTGTAGGTATAAAGGCTTGAAAGTGAACACAAAACTCAAATGTGTGGTTACAGCATTGTCTTGGAACAGTGAAGAAAAAGATAGACCCTAGTCTGAAGGTTGTGAGATTTTCTGCTAATGTTCTTTTGAAACTCCAAAACACTTTTCTACTATTCTGTGGTTGCTTCTTATGCCATGTCTCCAATACACACACAAACACACACACACACTCATATACATATATTTATATATATATATAGATAGATAGATAGATAGATAGAGAGAGAGAGAGAGAGAGAGAGAGACATATATAAAAAACAATACAAATCCAGCAAGAGAAATGCATGAGTCTAGGTGTAAAGGTGTTCTTACTCAACAAAGATGTGTAAGCTATAGAGCAGGAACCAACAGTTTTTCCTGGGGTGACTACATTCTCTGTATCTGCTAAATGCTGGCATAGTTTCTTCAGGATTTGTTTTTCAAGGTGCAAATATTGAATTGTGGCAAAATTATAATTTATACATGTTTCTTTTTAGCAACACTTATTTTAGTAGAGAAACTGTTATACACTTATATTGGTTTAATATCTTTTTAATGGCAGATTTTATATTTTATAGTAAAAAAGGGGAATAAACAACAACAAAAAACCTATAAGACCTACATTGTCTGTATCTAGGTAGCATTCCTCTCTAGCATATTTTATTACCAAAAATGCCCTGACCTAATTTTATAACATTGTGTGACCTCGAAGTCTTCTATTCCAAAGTCACTGTAATTGGCATTGTCATCTGGGTATCTAGCTTAAATACTCCTAGCTATAATGTAATTTCATGTACTGTCCTCAGAGTGGCCTTTGTTTTGAAATCCTGCCAAGAACACCATCTTTTTTAGTACTAGGGCTTGATTAAACATAGCCCAACGAAGCCTTTCAGAGGTTACATCTCACCCAGTTTCCATTTATAAAACACAAAGTAGCATATGCTTTGAAGCCATAATAAATCATCTTCCCGCTTAGACTTAAAAATAACAGATGATGTGTCTCAAACTGTCAGAGAGAAATTTTTCCTAGAAGGAGTCCTGTGGTTTATTCATGTCACATGTCTTCTGGGCATCTGGAAGCCCAAGAGTTGGAGATGAGGAGACTCCACCAGAGAGCTATAGAAATGAATGACACTGGACAGCTTTCTCAGCTCTGCTAATGCTCAGTTCTGAGGCCTCAACCTAAAGGATCATTCCTGTACAGTTTTGGAGTAAAATGTGACCAGACTACAACATCACAGCATCAGCCAAAGAACCATGTGATCTTCACATGCAAATCCTCACTTGTAAAGTGCTGAAAGAGCTTCCATGCTCAAAATAGACAGGCCAAGAAGAAGACTCAATAGTGTTTGGGTCCTGAATTTGAGAATAGTGTCTATAAAAACATTTGAAGTAAGTCAGTTAAGTAAGGCTTGTTCTTTGCTTTTTAATAGCTCCACAATTTGAAGGGCAGGGTTAAATTGTTTTCCAGGTTGTTTACTATTGCATCCTGATAGCTTCCTCATCATCAAATGAGTTGATTTATGTGGAAGAGGATTCTAGAAGTAAAGTTGGTGATGCTATAAACTGTATATTTAGAGAAACTTCTTTCCTCTGTATATTTAAGAGCAAACAGAAAACATCTTTTTGAGAAACATTCCATTAAATTTGATGCGATTTAGAGAAGTGCATTTTAAGATGCCTAAAAAATTGCTTTTCTAGATCCTGAAAAGAAAATACTTTTTCTTTGCAATGATTGAACTCATGCCTTCATAGACCTTTTCTGACTCTCCTGTTTATGAAGAAGAACTACGGGGCATTCTCCATCATTTCTGTGTACATACAAAGATACCAGCTTCTACTTCCTCCCTGTGAGACAAGTCTTTTCAACAGAGACAAAATTCAAACACCCCTTGGAGTTGAGGCTGAGTCCTTTGGTTCAGAGAGTCTAACTAGGATTACACTTCTGTGAATTCTAAAAGAAAAAAGCAGAGGCTGAAAGGACTGTGGTTCTTGACACCAGTTACATCGATTTGGATCAGCAGCTCTTTCAAATATCATATAGCATCACAATAAATGATTACCTTGGAAATATATGTGCTACTTTCACCAAATAATATGAATTTTTAAAATTATTTTACATACAGAGAATCAGATGCCATTACTATTTTACTACTTTATAGTTACAAAAAATGTTCATTGTTATAAAAAGCTTAACAAAATAATTTTAAATGAAAACAAATAGAAATTTCTGCTTATTCCCTAAAACTTTACTTGGAAATGTAAGAACTAAGGATTCTAAGAACTTGGAAAACAGAGATTTAGGCAGAGGCTAATTCAGACTTTCCCCAGGGAACTCAGGTACAACAACCAGTAATTTGTTTTCCTGCATTTTACTTGTAGAAACTGTTCTACCATGAATGACTTCTTCCTTTCAATTAGTGTTTGTCTCCTTCCTTAGAACGTAACCCACAGTTATGAGGGTGCAATGTTCCAATGCTTTGGGCACAACCACACAGGCATTTACTGAGATATCTTCTGTCTGTATTAAATGGTCCTGAGTTGTGGGTTTCTAATGTATCTTTCTATACAAACCCTTTGCAGGTCACACAACTTTCATGACTAATTGTTAAATTCATCTCATCCTTGCCCTTCCCTCCCCCAAGTGGTTTTATGATTTTCTGCTGGGTAGCCACGCTGCTTCACTAGAGAAAGCCTCTCTTTACTATTTCTAGATGCTCAAAATCATCCATATTTAATATGGCTTGCCCCCAGGGAAAGTGAGAGAAGGGATTGTTGGAGTCCTTACCAACTTGCATCTGACTGTTCAGTCTCTAACTCTGGTTTTCTTCCTGATGGAGAAAGTGGTCAAGATGCAATCTGCTTACTTCATATCTTTTCTTTAATCTGTGTTCCACTTTTGTTTTGGATATTTCATTTATTTGATTTTCAAATGTTATCCCCTTTCCTGTATTCCCTTCTACAATTCTCATATTCTATCCTCCTGCCATCTGCTTCTATAAGTGTGTTCCCCCACCCACCCCCCAAAACACTCCCACCTCACCACCCTGGCATTTTCCTACACTGGGACGTTGAGCCTTTACAGGACCAAGGGCCTCCCTTCCCATTGATGTATGACAAGATCATCCTCTGCCATATATGCAGCTGAGGCCATGGGTCCCTGCACTTCATAAACACTTTCTACTTCTTCCTTCCTGTGTAATTTAAAAATACAAAGCTCACGCATTGCTCTCTATTTCACCTCTATTGTCTTGGACCTTCTGTAAGACATGGTAAAGACACAACTCTTTGGAAAATGTATAAGCCATATGAAAAATAGTGATAGAATTGATATATCAAATTGAAGTCTCAACAATATTGTTGCCCAAACAAGATTTGCATAATGACCATACAAAACAACATGTCAATGGATGGTGGCAATTTTCCAACTTACCCCCAGCCCTGAAGTAATAAAAATATCCTAGGCAGACAACCTGAAACACCTAGGGATGAGCACACAGATATATAGAAACATCATCTAATCCAAGCACTATAGCTGATCCCAAAAAAGTACTTACTGGCAGGAACCAGACAGAGATGCCCCCTCAGGGACTATTCTAGTGTCATATAGATTCAGTTGAGCATGCTTGCAGCTAGCCATCAGTCTGAACTTTGGGATCCCAATGAGGTTGCCAAAGAAAAAAACCTAAGGAGCTGAAAGGGGTTGCAAACTTATGGGAAGATAACGTTATCAACCAACCAAACCCTCCAAAACTCCCATGGACTAAAATACGAACCATTGATCACACACTGAGAAACCTATTGATCCAGTTGCATATGTATTTGAAGATAGCAGTGTCTGGTATCAATGTGAGAAGGGGCTTTCTCACGTACCCAGGGAGGGTACGTTTTTCCAATTTAGGGGAATGCCATGACAGTTGGATGGAGAGGGTTATTAAGGAGTGCACCTTCATGAAAAAAAGTGGATGAAGAGTGGGGTATCGTGTTGATTCCTTAAGTCAGCAACTTGAAGCCTGCAAGTCCTTTGTTGATACTTCCTTTTCAGCCATGTGTCTACTCCATCAAGTAACCTGGAAGGTCTTTAAGTTAGGGTTATTAATCAGCAACCATACATGAAGTCAAATATAGGGCCAGTATTCCACCAGGTGCTTAATCGTCTTTGCTTTTCTTTGAATGTCAGACTTGTTGAACAGATGTGGGAAGAATTGCTTTGTCAGGTACTCCAGAACAAAGATGGTCAATAAGTCATTCCTCCTTCTGGGTACTAAGAAATTATTTCCTAGGGACTTGTCTCTCATCCAGAGAATCCAAAACACATGGTTTTGGACATTTGTCAATGTGATGTAATGAAAGTGATCCGCAGTCTTGTCAGAACTGATGCTTCATTGATTTTCTCCTGTCTTTGAAATTATGGTCAGATCCTGAAAACCTAATATTCTTTCTGTGGTAAGCTGCTCAGTCTTTTTTTTTCTATTCTTTGTATTTATTTGTTTGTTTGTTTGTTTTTTACTAGCATAAACAGTTTTTTATTTTTAGATAATTGTGATTTGATGTAGACTTTGCTATAGATTCTTTTTTTAAAGTTAGTAACTTGATAAAGTTTTTTCCCTTTTTTTAAATTAGATACTCTGTATTTACATTTGACATGTTTTTCCTTTACCCTGTCCTGCTCCCATCCCCCCTCTTCCTCTAGTTGTCTTCACAAAGGTGCACTTCATTCTGATCCCACTCTCCTCCCCATTGCCTTGTCATTCCCCTACATTGGGAAAATGTGCCCTCTCTAGATCAAAAGCCTCTTCTCATATGAGTACACCATTTCTGTCTTCAGGCACAACAGAGGATGGTGTCAGATCCCATGACAGATGGTTGTGAGATGTGAGATTCTATTTGATTGCTGGAAATTGAACTCAGGACCTCTGGAAGAGCAGTCAGTTTTCTCAACCATTGAGCCATCTCTCCAACCTGCTTCTCAATCCTTAAATGGTCCTCAAGATCATAGTCACAACAGGTCTTTGACTGTCCACAGTAATGGGGGCATACTGTGCGGTCTAGCTTCTTATTTCATATGTTATCTCATTGTTCAGTGAAGCTATTATGACAGTCCCCCTTCTGCTTCTGTCTGGTAGGTCATATGTAAGGTCTTCAAAGTAGCAGTGTATACCTAGCTATATCCTGAGGAAATGAGTTTTGGTGAATGAGCAGCAGATTGCAATCCAGGGTAGTCAGTCTAGTAGGAGCTGTCCAGGCATCAAAGATAGCTGAAAACAATGGAGAGCAAAGGAATGAAGTCTCAGAAACCTTTCTAAATTCTTTTTCTTTCTAATGGTGAGCTTACACTGGCCTTGAATGCCTCATCCCCTTCCCTCTACTTACAGATTAAAGAGGTTGCTGACAGATAATCTTAAGACCTTGTAGACCACCTGACTGTGAGACCTTGTTTGTTCTTCAGGGCTCCTAACCTTCTATCGGCCTACTGCACATTAATGATTCAAATAATCTTAACCCTCTCTAAAATAATTTCCAGTCTCTAGGAACTGTATAATAGATGTGCCTGAATCTAGACATTTTGTTCACTTGTGTCTATATAACCAAGTATCAATAAAAAATTTGCCAAAAATGGAAGACACATTCTTGTACAGCATAGATCCCAACATATAGAAAATCTACAAGCTATCTGCCAATTGCTATAAGATATTTCAAGAAGCTTACCATAAACCAGAGTCCAAAAAAAACCCACAAAATATAAGAAAACCAAAAAAAAAAAAAAAAAAAAAAAAAAAACCAAACCCCTTAAATATCTAAAATTATGGGTTTTTGGGGAGAAGAAAATTACACTTTAATGTAGAAGAAAAAAATTATATAGATATTGACATAATTAAACTCTAAATCTGAGTTATAAAAATTAACTACAAACACTTAAAAAGAAAAATATTCATGTATCTTCAGAATTATATTTCATATAAAGGTATAATAAAATATTTTTGCTTTCCACCAGTGTCTTTCTTGTGTTTTATAATTTTTTTTAAAATTATACTTGCATCATTTTCTCCTTTCTTCTCCTCTCTTCAACTCAGCCCATGTACTCTCCCTTTCTCCTTCTCAAATTTATGCCTCTTGAAAATATATTTATTTATATATTCCTGAATACATACATATGACCTTCTCAGTCTGTACAATGTTACCTGTATGTCTATAATCTCAGGACTGACCATGTGATGTTGGTGTGCTTTCCCTGGAGAAGGTTTTATTCTGCTCTCAGCCTTTCCCAGTTGGCTATAGTTCTTTGTCCAGGGTTGAGGCCTTCTGAACTTATCCTCCTTCCATGTCAGCATGTGCACTGCTGTTCTTGTACAGGTCTTGTTCAAGCAGCCAAGTTGATGAAACTTTATGGGTGAAGTTTCTTTGACATTTCTAGATACAGTGTCCCTTCAAATTTTCTGCTATTTGGACTTTAACAATCTTTTCAATCTCTCATTTGTAGTGATCCCTGACCCTTATATACAGGAATTGAGATGTACATGCAAAAAGTGGGACTGGGCTCCAAATGACAACTTATTTTTTATGTTATATTTAGTTGTGATTGTCTGTAATGATCTCTATCTGCTTCAAGGAAGTTTCTTTGGTGAAGGCTTAATACTCAGAAAGTAATACTAGAAGTAGAGTGGAGATGGCTCAGTCATGAAAGTACATGGAGAAAGCATGACAACTATTTTTTGGTTGCCCATGACCCACAGGAAAAGCCAGACATGGTTGCATATGCCTATTGCAGCACCGAATGAGACAGAGATTGTTGTATGCTGGGAATATATTGGCTATTCGATATGGTCAATTAATAATCTCTGGGCTCAGTGAAAGATGTCTCAAAAGTAAATTGAAAAGCTCCAGAGAGAAACATTTGCCATCAACCTCTGACTTCTCTGGGCATGCACATACATATGGACACACACACACACACACACACACACACACACATACACACATACACAGATGCACAAATGTCAATAATATGTTTATTATAACTGTATTATGTAAAAATGCTGAAAACTAGGCATCAGTGTAAAAGTTATAAAATCATTTGAAATGGATATGTCTACTTTCTGATGTATTTTAAACTAAAATGAAACTATGAAGCTGACTCTGGAGCACAGAAATAATAGTGGGTGCTGACTAAACACTTGAGAAGAAAAATTTTAAAATATCATCTGAAGTTTTCAAAATATTATTAAATCAAGCCAACTATAAAATGAAACATTCCTGCATTTTAGCTAACATTTGTAATATTTATTTTGAATATTTATATGATAGGTGACATCAAGTACATTTAAAGTTCTTTTTGTAATATAGAAAAACCCATATGCTCTATCACAAATTTCATAAGTTTCAAGTCCTGATTTCTGTGACAGCCATAATTACTAATAGTATGAAAAATTATATAGTATAATTTCATTTAATCTATTTGATAGAATTTAGCTCTTATATACTGCATTAAATAAAAATGTTCATTTTAATGAAATATATCTTTAATATAAGAAGCAAAAGTCTAAAAGCACCTTAATACTTGGTCTATCAACATAACTGTTAGGTAATAAGAAAAGAGACTATAAGTATTATACTAAAGACAAATGCAAATGTGAATGAGTCTGAAATGATAAATTTTAAGTTATGGATATGAACAGGCATGGCTCTTTCAGAAACACGGAACAGTTAGTATGTTCACATTCACCTGAAAATGACAATGGCAACAGTACATGGTAAAAGAAGCCACAGCAAAGCAGTACAGGAGATTGAACACTCCAGGGTCCACCGGCTGAACACCACCAGCATCTGTCAGGCTCATTTCAGCCACACAGGTAATTTGAGATATTTCTCTTAAATATATAACCTTTGTGTGAACTGTATTTGCTGAAAAAGGGGAAGTTGCCAAATTCTATCAATAGGCTTAATGGAATTTAATTTTTGAAAGAGGACAAGAAACAAAATTCTACTATTTAAATGGTATAAAAACATTCCCAGGGTTTAGCTATATTTACTGTTTCTTTAAATCAAATTAATACTTTGATGGATACATTAGTCATGTTTTTAATTCATTAAAGAATTTCATATGTGGGTAAAAGTCAGATCCATGCAAATCTGACAACAGAGCCATACTTACGAGACAGAGATGTTTCCTCAAGTTTTCTGTGACTTTTCCTAGTGAGGCTCATATAGCCTTTCATTAATTAGTAATTACCTAGTGCTACATTTAAACTTGGAGTATTGTATTTGTATCACAAATACAGGTTTTAAAGTAATGCCTTCGGTGTAGTGCAGAAATAGGCAAGCAAGATAGATAGAAAGGTATATGTTATTGCTCACTGCAAGGGCTAGGAAAAGCCTTTTTCAATAGTGATAGGAGGGAAGACTATTTCATATTTCCATAGGAGGAACAGAAGCTACAAAAACACTTTATTCATCAACCCTAGGCTTGGTCAGGTTTCTATACAATTCTACAATAAATTAGATGTGGTTTGGAAACATAATTGTGTATAAAAATATCTCCATACAATGAATTCTAGAGTTTATAAGCTAATTATATAATATCAAACAAAAATTTAAATTTAGTACTGGCCCAAAGAAGTGAAACTGGGTATCAAATCATAGAAGGAATCCATCTATGGGTGCTGGAATGTTTTCTCATGTAGGAAGAGTAACCTGAGAGCAAAACAAAGTATGACTTAACTAGGCACAAAGAATGCTTTGTACAAAGACCCAAACATGGCAAAAATGTGATGTGTTCTCTTTGGAGCTACAATGAAGAAAGAAGGAGGAAAAGGTCTCACAGCATGTGAGGTCATGGCAAAAACACAAGCATCAGCTGAGGTGGTTGGTATTTTAGGTCCTGTTAGATTCTGATCTTTGTACTTAGAGTGATGGACAGCACAGTTGAAATATATAGATGAAGCTAGGACTTTGGCTTGAATAAGGGTGATTGACTTCAGTATGTACAAAGCAGGATCTCCCTGACTTCCTGTGGAGAACACATAGGAACCATAAGAGGCTACAGTACGAAGGATTTAGCACAGCAAGGCCATAGCAAATGGGATCTACCACGAGGGCAAGACAAGAGCTCATAGTGGTCTCATCTAGAATGACAGTCATTTAGACAGAAAAATGTGTCTTAGTCAAATAACACTGAAGAGGGAAAACTAATATGGCTAAAGATTGACTATAAGAGAAACCAAGAGAGAAATGCATCAGTGGTTTTTCTGGGCTTCACAGTCTCTTTAACAGAATGAATATAGTTTTGCACATGAAGCAATTAGCATTGTACCCTGGAATGTGGTCTCACATTCCAGATAGTATGCAGGTTTTCATCAGGTAAATGCTTAATGCCAACCTGGCAACAGTCAGTGATCCACTGGGAATGAAAGCTGGAGTCCAGAGGAAAAGGCAGGAATAAAGACTGAAAACTAGGCAGTGATCTTTGGAATCATATTCAGCTAGGTTTGAGTCCCAAGGCTTCAATTCACTTGGTGACTTAAAAGGAATACGTACTTACTTCTCAGAATCTTGGCTTTTTTCTTTTCATGATGAAAAGGAGTATTTACTCAGTATGTTCTTATTCAGATTAAATAGAATAATATGGATGAAGTGTTTAGTTCAATAAGACTCTAATCAGTCTTTTTTCTTTTAAGAGCCAGGGGAGAGAGAAAAGAGATGTCCTGATTTCAAACTCTCATGCATCCTGTCACATTGTTCATTCCTGTTCTCATCTCAAATGTTGGGAAAGGAGAGGAGCTGAGATGATTCGTCTCACGTCAAAGGCTTTTGTTGGCTTATTCTGTTCTCTGGTATTATCTGGAAGGCAGGAAAGCTTTTTCCTGGCACATTTAATAGTAATACATTTTTGAGACTGAGATTAAAAAAAATATTGACCTGCTTTGTCAATATTGTCTAAATTGTCTCCATACAAAATGAAAGCAAGTCCCATTTATTTTGACAGGACATCGAGTATATGGGGCTCAAGAGGCATTAAGAATCCCAAGCTATGCAGAGTCGCTGCTGAACAAGGAAATAGCAAGACGCCAGGCTACTCTGTCAAGATGATTCTCAGAATCAGCACTGACCTGAAGTAAGACAGAAAGGTCTGAGCATGGAGAAGTGCCCTTACCACATTCTAGAAAATGAAACCCAGCAGCTGACAGGATGTGCTGTTCTCTGTGGTTTACGATGCTTCCAGCACTTTATGTTGGTTCTAAGGGATGTCCATGATTGCCTGTCTGTGTTTGTGATCATCCACAGGTATATTTCTCCATGTTCCCTCTGTTCACCAGTGCTTAGAAACTTTTTGCTGGCTCTGGTCAAGGCTTAGGTTCCTATCTCCTCTGTAGGAACTGAAAATGGAAATGGGAACAATAAAGAAAACGCTAAAAGAGACAACCTGGAGGTGGAAAACCAAAAAATTAAATCAGTAGTCACAGATGCAAGCATCTCCAACAGACTACAGAAGATGGAAGAGAGAATCTCGGGGGCCAAAGACAACATTGAAAGCATAGACAAAACAGTCAGAGAAGATGCAAAAACCAAAAAGCTCCAAACCCAAAATGTCCTGGAGTTCCAGAACACAATGAGAAAAAACTATATCTTGGTAAAAACGAAAAAATACCTAAGCAAGAAATCCAAAAGAAGAAAGACACACAGACACAATTTTACATCAAAAAGCAAAAATAGCAGGAAAGAGCAACCACTATTCCTTAATATCTGTTAACATAAATGGAATCAATTTCCCAATAAAAAGATATAGGCTATCAGACTGGATACATAAACATAATCCAGAATTTTGCTAAATACAGGAATCTCATCTCAGAGCCAAAGACAGATACTATCTCAGAGTAAAAGGT
Organism: Micromys minutus; assembly: GCF_963924665.1. Taxonomy (NCBI): domain Eukaryota; kingdom Metazoa; phylum Chordata; class Mammalia; order Rodentia; family Muridae; genus Micromys; species Micromys minutus. Next base: position 28,406,552 of record NC_137982.1, on the reverse strand, counting down.
TGGGAAAAATTCTTCCAAGCAAATGGCAACAAGAAGCAAGCTGCAGTGGCCATTCTAAATTCGAATAAAGTAGATTTTCAACCAAAGATATCAAAAAAGATAAGGAAAAACACTTTTTGCTCATTAAAGGGAAAATTTGTCAGCAGGAACTCTCAATCCTTAACATATATACTCCAAATAAAAGAGCACCCATATTTATAAAAAAAAAAAAAAAAACCCTACTAAAGCTCAAAAAATACATTGCACCGTACACAATAATATTGGGAGAACTTGACACCCGACTCTAATCAATGGACAGATCATGGAAACAGAAATTGAACAAGGACACAGTGAAAATAGCAGAGGTTAAGAACCAATTGGAATTAATGGATATCTATAGAAAATATCATCCTAAAACAAAAGAATACAAGTTCTAAGCACCTCATGGCACCTTCTCCAAAATTGACCATATAATAGGTCACAAAACAAGACTCAATTGATATAAGAAGATTGAAATACTCCCATGAATCCTTTAAGATCACCATGGTCTAAGGCTGGTCATTAATAACAACAAAGACAACAAAAATCTCATTTACACATTGAAACTAAACAACGCTCTGTTAAACGATAGGATAGTCAAAGAAGAAATAAAGAAAGAAATTAGGCATTTTCTTTAATTTAATGAAAATGAAAACACAACATACCCGAAACTATCAGATGCAATGAAAGCAGTATTGTGAGGAAAACCCATAGCTCTGAGTGCTTCCAAAAAGAAAGTGGAGAGAGTATACACTTGCAACTTGACAGCACAGTTGAAAGCTCTAGAACAAAAGGAAACAGATGCACCCAAGAGGAGTAGATGGTAAGAAATAATCAAACTTGGAGCAGAAATTGAACAAATAGAAACAAAAAGAATCATTCAAAGAATGAACAAACCCAATAGCTGGTTCTTTGAGAAAAGTAACAAGATTGATAAACCCTTAGCCAGACTAACAGGAGGGCAAAGAGAGAGTATCCAAATTAACAAAATCAGAAATGAAAGTGGAGACATAACAACTAAAACTCAGGAAATTCAAGAAATCATCAGATCCTACTACAAAAGGCTATACTCAACAAATCTGGAAAATCTCGAAGAAATGGATGAATTCCTAGACAGATATCAGATACTAATGTTAAACCAAGACCATGTAAACCATCTAAATAGTCCCATAACACCAAAAGAAATAGAAGCAGTCATCAAAAGCCTCCCAATCAAAGAAAAGCCCAGGTCCAGAAGGGTTCAGTGCAGCATTCTATCAGACATTTATTGATGACCTAATACCAATACTCTCCAAACTATTCCACAAAATAGAGTTAGAGGAAACACTACCTAACTTATTTTTCATGGAAACAATAACTCTCATTCCTAAACCACACAAAGACCGTACAAGGAAAGAGAACTTCAGACCAATCTCACTTATGAATATTGATGCAAAAATACTCAACAAAATCCTTACAAATCGAATCCAAGAACACATCAAAATGATCATTCACCATGATCAATTAGGCTTCATCCCTGGGATGCAGGACTGGTTTAATATACGGAAATCCATCAGTGTAATCCACCATATAAACGAACTCAACGTAAAAAACCACATGGTCATCTCACTAGATGTTGAGAAAGCATTTGACAAAATTCAACACCACATCATATTAAAAGTCTTGGAAAGAACAGTTATCCAAGGCCCATACCTAAACATAATAAAAGCAATATACAACAAACAAATAGCCAACATCAAACTTCATAGTGAGAAACTTGAAGCAATCCCACTAAAATCAGGGACTCAACAAGGCTGCCCACTCTCTCCCTACTTATTCAATATAGTACTGGAAGTCCTGGCCAGAGAAATTAGACAGCAAAAGGAAATCACAGGGGTACAGATTGGAAAGGAAGAAGTAAAAGCATCACTGTTTGCAGATGACATGATAGTGAATGTAAGTGAGCTCACAAATTCCACCAGAGAAATCCTGCAGCTGATAAACAAGCTCAGCAAAGTGGTTGGATATACAACTAACTCAAATAAGTAGCCTTCCTCTACTCAAAGTACAAACATGTGGAGAAAGAAATTAGGGAAAAGATAGCCTTCACAATAGTCACAAACAATATGAAATACCTTGCTGTGAGTCTCACTAAACAAGTGAAGGACCTGTAAGAAAAGAACTTCAAATCTCTAAAGAAGGAAATTGAGGAAGATCTTAGAAAATGGAAAGCTCTTCCATGCTCATGGATTGGAAGGATCAACATTGTAAAAATGGCCATCTTACTAAAAGCAAATCTACTGATACAATGCAATTACCATCAAAATTCCAACCCAATTCTTCATAGAGTTGAAAAGAGCAATGTGCAATTTTATCTGAAATAACAAAATACATATAATAGCGAAATCCATCCTCAACAACAAGAAAACATCTGGGGGAATCAACATCCCTGACCTCAAGCTATATTACAAGGCAATTGTGCTAAAAATGGCATGGTACTGGTACAGAGATAGGTATATGGATCAGTGGAATAGAAAATGCAGAAATGAGTCCTCACCTATATGGTCACCTGATTTTTGACAAAGGAGCTGTAAACATTCAATGGAGAAAGGACAGCCTCTTCCACAAATGGTGTTGGTCCATCTGGCACTCAGCATGCAGAAGAATGAAAATAGACCCTTTCTTATCTCCTGTACAAAACTCAATTGCAAGTGGATCAAGGATCTTCACATTAAGCCAGGTACACTGAAATTATTAGACGAGAAATAGGAAAAAAATTAGAACACATAGGCACAGAAGAAAATTTCCTGAACAGAACAACAATGGCTCCTGCTCTAAAGTCAAATATCGACAAATGGGACTTAATGAGATTGCGAAGTTTCTGTAAGGCTAATGACACTGTCAAGAAAACAAAATGGTAACCAACAGAGTGGAAAAAGATCTTTACCAACCCCACATTAGATAGAGGCCTAATATCCAAGGTATACAGAGAACTTAAGAAGCTGGACACTAGAGAATCAAACAACCCTATTAAAAATGGGGTACAGAGATAAACAAAAATTCTCAATTGAGGAATATCGAATGGCTGAGATGCATCTAAGGAAGTGCATGACATCATTAGGCATCAGGGAAATGCAAATCAAAACAACCCTGAGAGTCTACCTCACACCAACCAGAATGGCTATGATCAAAAATTCAGATGACAGCAGATGCTGGCAAGGTTTCGGAGAAAGAGGAACACTTCTCCACTGTTGGTGGGGTTGTAAAGTGTTACAACCACTCTGGAAATCAGTCTGGCGATTCTTCAGAAAATTGGACATAGTACTACCTGAAGACTCAGTTATTCCACCTCTGGGCATATACCCCAGAGATGCTCCAACATACAACAAAGACTCATGCACCACAGTGTTCATTGCAGCCCTATTTATAATAGCCAGAAGCTGGAAAAGAATACAGATGTATTCAGAAGATGAATGGATACAAAAATTGTGGTATATTTACACAATGGAGTACTACGCAGCTATCAGAACCAATGACTTTCTGAAATTCTTAAGAAAATGGATGCATCTAGAGAATATCATCCTGAGTGTTGTAACCCAATTACAAAAGAACTGATATAATATGCAGTCACTGATAATTGGATACTAACCCCCAAAAGCTCTGAACACCCCAGAAACAACTCACAGACTATATGTAGTTCAAAAAAAAAGAAAAAAGAAAATGAAAAACCATTATGTTTAATCTTTACACACCAAGAAAACCTTGACTCTTCCCAAGTTACATCTTGTTTTAAGGAACTTTATGCTCTTTGTAACTAATAAAATTTTAATGCATACTATCAAACCTTTAAAAAAATCAAGTACTGACAAAAATGTGTTGGCATACTCTTATGCATAAATGCTTAAAATCTGTACATTTATCTTTGATTTTTAAAATAAAGTTGTAACAAAAAAAAAAGAAATCATCCTCAAATATACCATCTTTAGCGCAATTTTTGGAACATAGAGTAGCAGTCATAATGCTGAGATCAGAGCCTAGATTCATGATTTCTGTGCGTATCTTAGTGTTAAATTTGTCCATGGATCATTTTAGTTCCAGCTATTTTTTTTTTTCATTCTGAGTGGCAGGTATTTATAACAAGAGAAAAGTGTTTGAGTAAGAAGGAGGACGAGTTTGAATGAGAATAAAAGTGACTGCAGCCATTCACAGTGTGCCTTGAACTTGCCATTTCGGCCTGGCATTGCAGTAATGGATTCAGAAAAAGGCTTTAGTACAAAATGACAACAGGACAGATACCACACAGCTCACCTGTCAATCAGAGCAGATTTCTGGGACCGTTTGACAATTATCTGAAGGAAAAATCACCCAAAAGACTACTGTCTTCTGAAAACTTAAACGCTTAATATGTGCCTCAGTCTTGATAAGAGGAGCTTTGTGTAAGAAGGCTGAAGTCACAGCCTAAGCCAGCAGTTCCCAACCTCCCTAATGCTGTGAACCTTTTATGCAGTTCCTCATCTTATGCTGATTTCCCAGCCATAAAATGATTTCCATCACTAAGTCATAACTGTAATTTTGTTGCTATTAAGTATTATAATGTAAATATATGATATGCAGGACATCTGATATGCAATCTCCAAATGGGTTGTAGCCCACAAGTTGAGAACCACTGGCCTAAGCTTTACTTTCTTTTGGAACTTGCTTTAGAACTTTTATTGTCTAAGTTAGTGTTTTATTTCTGTGAGCAGACACCATGACCAATGCAAGTCTTATAAAGAACATTTAATTGGGGCGGGCTTACATGTTCAAGGCAGGAGCATGGTGAAGACAGAACTGAGAGTTCTATATCTTCAGATGAAGCTTGCTAGCAGAATACTGGCTTACACAGAGCTAGGATGAGGATTTTAAAACCCACACATTAATACACCTACTCCAAGAGAGCCATACCTTCTAATAGTGCTACTCCCTTGGCCAAGCATATACAAACCATCTCATTTATTGACTTATTTATTAATGATTCATCCAAGATTTAAGACAGTATGGAGAAATCTTAATCAAAGAATTGTATTTTTTCACATATCTTCTTTTCTGCCAGGGAATAACATTTTTGGTCTATCCAACTTCAAGTTAAATATCACAAAATATTTGCAGGAAAATGCTAAAAATAAAGAAAATGTGAAAGTATAGATGAAATAATACTGTTTTTCCAAAAATTTCAACTCCAATGCTGACAGTATAAAAATGCAAAAATACTCATGTTCTCATAACAAATCTCCTAATAATAGGTCATGAAAAAACAAGATCCAAGTAAATGGGAATGGCTCATCACCATTTCAGGGACCCCCTCTCTTTTGAATGAAATGCCTTCTCTGCATATGATGAAATCCAAAGTTACTCCTTAGTCAATCTTTTGAGCTGAAATTGGAAAATGCTGTCACAACGTCATGGACTTTTTCTCCCAAGTTTAATAGGGAACTCTTGTTCTATGACTCACACTTGTCTGTCACCACAAGCCATCTTAAGTGCTTGGTGGTGCTTCCATGAAGATGCTTTGGTAAGAAGCACAGTTAAGATGTCCTGCAGCTACTTTAGTACCTTGGATATATAAGGCAGCACTGAGTAGACATTGATTTAGTATTAGGACTCTATACCAAATACATATGCATGTTGCCAAGAGGAGTTGGAGGGATGCTGGGGATATATAGATTGCTCTGATAGTAATTCCCAGGAGAAAAGTCAAGAAGAAGACATAGAGGTATACCTGGGATTTTACCTAGTATTCAGAGTATTAGAATTTCTGGTAGTCCTTGGAATGGAGAAGTCTCTGAAGGTGACTCAGAAAATTTAAACATAGAAGGCAATGTTCCAAATTGAGGTAGTCCTGGCCAGGAAAGCTTTGGTAACTGAGAAGTCAGAGACTGGGAAGCCTGTTATTGTAAGCAAATAGTACATGTGTTGTCAGAATAAGAATCCTCATTATGCTGGTGCTGTTTCTATCAGTTCCCATTCCTTCTCACAAATTTTCTGACCTACCAATCAAAGCATCTTGGCTTGATGAGGAATCATGTCTTTAGTGATTGAACTGAATAATTATGTGCCAACATGGCACAGGCTAAAGTCATCTGAGAGGAAGAAACTTCACTTAAGAAAATGCCTCCATAAGATCTAGCTGTAAGACATTTTCCTAATTGGTGATTAGGGGGGGAAGGCTAAGGCCACTGTGGGTGGTGTTATAAGAACACAGGCTGTTACAAGCCATGGGGAGCAAGCCAGTAAACAGTACCTCTCCATAGCCTCTGCATCAGCTCCTGCCAATAGGTTCCTGCTTTTAATGTGTTCTTGTCATCACAGCTTTTGATGATGAACTGTAATATGGAACTGTGAGCAAAACCAACACCTTCCTCCCCACCTTTCTTTGATAATCTTTGAGTATTACAGAAATAGTAACCTTAACTATGACAGTCATCATTTCCTTTTTGATTTTTCCAGGCATATCCACAAATTATACTTAGAATTGCCTTTTCTCTTTAGGGTTTTCTTGCTCATTTTCATCACCATGCACAAATTCATCCCCTTGGTTTCCCAATCTGAACCATCAATGTCTCTGTTATCAGTATTTGCCACAATGTTTATCTTGATCCATATCCTTAAGATGGCCATCAAGTTTATGGAAATCTGACATTGTCATCATCATGACCCCACCAAGCAGGTTTAGGACTATACACCATAGCTTTGTTACATCTAGGAATGGAAAGAGATAGAGCAGAACCAGCTTTCTGCAAGATTGGAGTGAATGTGGCAAAAATGGAATGTCAGGAGGTTTTCTTTCAGTGGCAAACACAAAACACCATATTTAAGAAGGCATGACTGATATTGTTTGATTACAAGTTCAGTATACCTTCTTAAGCAGAAAAGATGACTTGACACTACCAAGTAGAATGTCCTGGATCAACATGTTATAAGAAGCATGTAGCATTTCTGAATAAAAAGCGTCCCCTACTTCCACTCTGAGCTTCTTTGATATGAAAATACCTTGCTCAATTGAGACCTCTCCTGTTCATATTCAACTTTAGCTTTCTCTTCTTTTGTAAGAGTCTGGATTATCTTTTTCATGAGCTATAGAATTTCTTCAAAGGTTCCTGGAGTGTTTTTTACATACAGTGCAATACCTTTGTGGTCCTACAATAGCTGTTATACAGGAATAAGTTCCACTTCATCTTACCTCTTCATCTTCTACAGAACCTGCTTGCATCTTATATCTTCAAAACTAAGTTCACATCATCACATGCTGGTCTTTTTTCTTCTTTGATTCTCTTGACTTCTTTTTAAGCTTGGTCAGGAGTGTTGATAAATTTCCCACTCCTGGTGAACAATTGTTCTCTGTCTCATGTGGACAATCCATACCATGTCCTTTTCATTAGACAGTATTTTAATGTCAAGACAACAATAAAACACAACTATTAGATTTTACAGACCATGAGAAGCTGTAAATGGATTATTGCTGGCCTCCTTTGGGTCTTCACCTATGGCTCTTAATCAACCACCTAGCCAGAGCCAATTTGAAAGGCCTTGAGCCAGACATATTTAGAACAGAAAGCAATTTTATAGTTGGTTGAGTTGTTGAGAAACAGAGCTATGAATAAGTGGGGCCTGGATGTGGTAAGTCATTGTTATTTCAGAACAGTAGAACAGCAGCAAACAGTTCTATCTGATGGGAAAAAAAGACATGGTAGTTAGGACTTGGTCAGAAATACAGTGGTGAAAACCACCAACCATTGCCACATCTCTTCCTGTGTTAGTATTTTCATACAAAATATCCATAAAAAAACATTTTAAACTGAATGGCACAATACACAGTTTATTTTCTTCTAATATTTATAGAAAAATGAAAGAGTTAAGATCATGTTTCCAGCTTATTAATCTCTTAATAAGTTTCTTTTTCCTTTTTGGGAAAATACTGTGTTCTCCACATAACCTCTAGGAGCCTTCTGTTGAGAGTTAGCCTTCACCAGTGTCTCCTTTAAGAACACTAATTATACTTTGTTAGGACTCCACATTCATTACCTCTCTTAACTTTGATTACAGTACTGAAGAAATTTCAATCTCTAAACACAGCTACATAGAAAGAGAGAATTTAATAAACATGAATTTTGTGAGAAACACATTTTTTTTACATTGCTTCTCACTGAAAAAAAAATTATGCTCATCTACAAATGAAACTAAAAGATGTCTTCAGACAGAAAACTGAAATGAGCTAGAATCTCTTTTGAAATTTTATTTTGGCCTTAAATGCATGTTTAAAAACACAAACAGTGCAATTGAGTATTCTATTGATTGATAACATATGTGTTACTGACTTTATGTACTGGCAGACCGATATATGTTGACAAATTTAGTACTTCAAATTCTTACCTACAGAAAAAAACTAAACCCTAAATGAAGCTCTTTTTTAAAAAAAAATAAAGATTTAACATAATTGGAACATTGTAGAAATTTTGTTTTTAGACTACAAAGATTTGTATGCTTGATGAAAAATAAATGGTTACAGGAATAGAAGGAAAATAGGATTCTACCAAAATAAACTAAAAAGTATACAAAAATAGTGTGGCTTCAAGCTGTCTTTATTAATCTTCCACGATACCCACTCACATGATATGCACTGTTGACAATGAAAAAAAAATCTTCCTCACTAAATAGAACAAAAACTCAGATGGTAAATTTTACTTGTCTACACTGGGAAAAATCTTTTACTCCAATCAGTGACCTAATTTTTGAAGTTATAGACAATCTATAGTGGTTGCACAAAGCTCCTTTACAGTTTGGCTTTTCAAACATTCACGATAGTTGTTCGGAGGCTCAGTCAAGACAGACTCAGATTGAGCTAAGTAGACACGCTTTCAGATAGCAAACTGGAAAATGTCTAGAGATAATAAAAATCAACCAGCAAACCACACAGGCTTTTAGGTCAGTTTCCTGGAACACAATGTCTTACTACTTTATATGATCTCAGCAAGCCAAAACTTAGCAATACACAACAAGCTTTAATGGTTCTTTAAAGGTTACTAGTGCTGTGATGAAATACCATGACCAAACCAGTTTGTGTATGAAAGTAAAATAAAAATTTCTGGTTTCTTTACCAACTCAGTTGTGTCACATGAATTTTTCTTCTGGAAGCTGTCTTGTGAGAGGGCATGCAATGTTTTCCTGAAAACAGACATTTGGGAGAGCACATATGTTTAGAGAGAATATAAACAGAACTCCACAAACATTGTGAGGATGTGCTTGCATTGCTGTGCCATGGAATGTTTTGCTGGTCTTTGCTAGTCTTTACTCTGTAAAAGAAATGCACCAAGGATCTTCACATACTATTCTGGCTGACTCTGGCCCCTCCAATGACTTCTGCCAATTCAGCAGAGCTTGCTATTTCTCCGGGATTGTGCCACCCTACTGATTTATGTTTGCTGTTTGCTATTGAACTGGGCTGCTAGCATCCTGAAAACAAATATGAAATCATCCCAAGAAACTACTTCCAACCAGGTTCACAATTTCCTTTTCCTACTAACATTCTTTCTTCCCTACCTCTGCTCAATGGGTTAGAAGGGAGGTTAAACGTTTAAGGTCCCTAATTAAATAGTGTTTTTTTTTTTTTTTCTTTTGAAAAAAATTCTAAGCATACAAGAAAGAGATTATCTGGTTTACTTTTCCATATCACAGTTCATTATAAAAGGAGCCCAGAACAGGAACTCAAACATAGCAGAAACCTGGGGGCAGGTCTTATAAGGACAGCATTTAATTGGTGCTGGCTACAGGTTCAGAGGCTCAGTCCATTTTCATCAAGGTGAGAGCATGGCAGCATCCAGGCAGACATGGTGCAGGCAGAGCTGAAAGTTCTACATCTTCATCTGCAGGCAGCTAGCAGAATACTGGCTTCCAGGCAACTAGGATGAGGGTCTTAAAGCCCACAACCACAGTGACACACCTACTTCAACAAGGCTACACCTATGCAAACACTTTTTAATAAAACCATGCCCTGGGTCTAGCATATGCAAACCTTCACAACTACCTAGCACAGGTTTATTTAAATAATATTATGTGTTAAGAATTTCACATAACATATTTTGATTATATTCATCTCCTCTCCCAACTCTTCCCCGATATCCTTCATCCCTACTCATTCAGTTTAGGACCATATGTATTTCTAATTTAAATTCACCAAGGCCAATTTTTACTACCCATATATTTTTAAATGTACAGATATTCTTGCTGTAAGTGACCAATAGCTTCTCTGCCAGAGAGTTTTGTGGACAACACCCTTCTCCATCCTAGGATATTTTTGTTCTGACTTGGGCTTCTACATGTCTCAGGATGCTGACAAATTACCATAGGTTCCTATGTGCAAATGCTCTGTTCTATTGTAGTTACCCACTGCCTATAGTGCTTACTCTGTTACCCTCTCTTCAATCAACGATCCTTGAGCCTTGGGAAGAGAGAGAGTACTGTGTATATGTTATCTTTAGGGTTGAGAATTTAGCAGTTTCATTCTCTACACCATAGCCAGTTTGGGGGATGGGGAGTCTCATGCTAATCATTATCTACTGTAAAGAAAACCTATTATATAGATTGAAAGGTGCTTTAAACAAGAGATATAGTAAAAGTTGTTAAGAGCTGGGTTCATGTTAATTTTAATCCATTGATGTCATTTTTGAAAATGTAAGGCAATAAACACAAGAAAAAGCTGTACATATGATGTTTGTTAAGTCATTACTTATACTTTCACAAATTAGAAACCATGTAATGCTATCTGACAATAGGAGACTAAGTAAGTAAGCATTCATTAAGGCATAGTGTGTCCCTGTGTAGCTAAAAAGACTATATTTCAGCTAGAAATTATAATGTAAAGTACACATGTGGAATATATCAGAGAATTGTCACAGGAAAATACAGTGATCATTAATTGTAAAAGCTAGACACATTGAAAGTGATTGCCTTTAAATTTTAAGATTATAGATGTTTCCTCCTTCTTTTCTTTTTCTCTTCCTTCTGTAATTTTCTTCCTCCTGTTTTTCTCTTCCTCCTCCTTTTCTTCCTTCTCCTCTCCTTTTCCTCCTTCTTCTCTTCCTCCTCCTCTTCCTTCTCCTCCTTCTGTGGTTTCCTCCACAGTTCATATTTCATAGGTTAGCTGTCTCATTCTTCACCAGAAAAAAATAATAAAATAAATAAAATAAAATACATAAAAAAGTGATAATCAGCACTCGGTCAGTCCCATTGATTCTTCTATTTGGTATGTTTTTTGTCTTCTTGCCTTGACATAACTATTTTGGAGGCCAGAGAAATGAGAACTCAGCTGCAGCTATGACCAGCTGGTCTCCCTTTGCTCCCCAACTAAGTTTATAATTATTTGTTGAGAATATGTTATCTTGCAGACATCATGATAGCTGCACTAGCAAATCTAGATAGCTACTCCCTGTGTCTGTGATGTGAACTTATAATTTTAGTGGAGAGTCATATTGGCTATGTTTGAAATAATCATTACAGAGTAAACTTAACAATATAAAATCAAGATGTTCTCTAGATGACTGGCTGTCAAATCACTCAATCACATAAAATATGATAGTTACATGATGTCAAATTGTTCTCATCTATAATACTTAGTTCCAACTCTATGTCTTAAAAATATGCCTATAGATAGAAATGCCCAAGGACAGGGTTTGTGAACCTGGACCTCCTGGAGTGTAGATGGCTGCTGTGGGCACAAGGCTTTTCTGTATAATAGTGTGTATATTTTATGTTCCTCCTTTAAGGAATGTCTTTCCTGTTAACCTTACTGACTCCATGATAATCATGCAGCTTGAGTCCAGGAGGTATAGCTAAAGTCTCAGGAAAATGGGAAATTTTGGAACCTTCAGAACAGCCCTCAAGGCTGAAGGAAATAAGTGGATTGATATGTAAAAGACTGGGCTTATGATCTGGAGGAGATGAGCTATCTAGAGAATTGTTTAGAATAGAAAGAGAAAGTTCTTGGAAAATTGTCTCAAGCATGACCTATAGGAAGAGCTGTCTAGAGATCTCCAGAGAAAGCAGATTAGAGAGAAAGAAGGCAGAACAGAGAGAAAGCAAGCAGGAAAGCTGTCTCCAACAGAATATAGGCCATCAGCTTGGAACCACAATTTGACTTTGACTCTGGGGTTTTTGCTGCTCCCAGACATCCCTTCTTTCAGAACCATGCTCCAAGCTGAGGCTGGTCCTTGACAAAGAAAGTTTGGAGAAATGCTTCAGGGAACACAGTCAGTGTAGTTCCTGTATATTACTAAGAAATTTGGAGTTTGAAAACAGTGTTCAAAATAATGGTGCTTTTCCCAGGAGGAAGATTACAAACAAAACCTGGCAGAGTCCACTTAAATTTAGCTACTGCCTATGCTAAGAAATGTCCAAATGGACAGTAGCCCTACCCTAGTAGTCAGGGTTACTCTCTGTGGAGGAGTCCAACTGAAATCTAGGCCCGTTCTCAACAGTATCTACCCACTTCATTTTATACAAGGCTACTAATTGATATCTGGCATATTTCTCTTATATGTGAAGTTAAGGTTATGATTCCTGCCTTTTAAGAAAATTTATAAAATTGTCAGTCAGAATAAACAATGCCTGCTTGGAAGCAAGAATTCATCACGCAGTTCCCCTGTTCAAGCTTTCTTGGACTATTTTGAGTTCTAATTCTGAATAATTTATGTCATCTTCCTCCAAATTCCAAGACTGTATTGACCAGAACTCATGTCTGCCTCTCACTCTAGAGTCTGAAGACTGGCTTGATCTTCCTTCTGTCTGGCCTCAGGCCTCATATCTACATTTTCTGATCACAGTACTGCAGAGGTAGAGAAGTTTAGGTAGTTAACTGAAAAATGGGTCAGATTCTAATTATACTTTTTTACTACACAGTAAATGGCATAAGTGTAATTACGTGTTTAAGAGTGCCTGTTTGTGGGGATAAGGTCTTTACTTTTCAAAACTGATGAGCACTTGACAGAATGTTAATACTATGTAAAGGAATGAGAAAAACCTTTGTTTAAATATTATTTTATTCCACCATCTCACTCATCTACCTCAATTTTTAACAGCCATTTAAAAATAACATTAAAGCACAGTGATGTGGACCAGGGCTCAATCTGTTCCTGGTAATAGTTCACGTGCTGATGCTATTAATTATTTACAAATGGCTGACTGGAAAGTGGGGTTTGTGCAATAAAATCTCTGTGACCCCATGACCTACAGTTGAAAAATAAAAAAGTATTCTTTTTTTAAATATAAGACAATTTTATTCTCTCTTGCTGATTTTATTTTTAAAATAAAAATAAATAATAAAGTTTCATTAAATAGTAAATCTTAAGTACATTTTGTGTTATGCAAAAGACTTTATTATGTTAGATAGTACCATAATAATGGATAGAATAATATGCTAACTGAAATTATATCCCCTTTCAATATACAGAATAAGAAAGGGAGGGCACTTTCATTTGTTTGAAAACTATCAATGATTATGTATGTTTCACAGAATTTATCTTAAATTAGGTTTTATCAGAATTTCAAACTGTAACATATCCGACCATATTCCCTCATGCTCTCAACTCCCTCTCAATTTGGGTCTTCTTTATTAATTATATTGTTGTTCTTGGTTTATGATGATGGATTACTATTTTACTGTATGCCAGATGCATTATGATGTTCTTCTGCATAGCGGTTCCATAATTTATAAAATCTAATTCAAGAGAGATTATTTAAAATTTAAGGTGCTCTTATTAAAATTCATAATATCAACATTTTGAACTCTTTTTTTATCCTGATACTTTGTCTTGTTTTTATTAATCTTGTTGTAGATTTCTCTTATTTCATTAGACCTTTTTTTTCCCCCTTACCACTTTATTTTTTAAAAAGAGAGGGATACATATACGGATTTGTAAAGGCATTTTGCCATAATGTTATATGAATCTTTTGTTAGTACTTAATTTTTTTAGAGGATTGATAGCATGCATTGAAATCCCACTAGTTACCATAAACATGAAGTACATGTAGGACAGAACTTAACATGGGAACAGATTTCTTGTTGAGTATAGATTACGCATAATGATCTGTGAATACAAAAAATTGCCACAAGACTATTATCTTTATTGGATTATTAATGATTTGAGGTCCAGGTGTTCCACACTCTGAGAGGGTGGTATACATTTAATTTTTTCCTAAGAAGGACTGAGGCTTTCTTTTTCTTTCTTTCTTTCTTTTTTTCTTTCTTTCTTCCTTTCTTTCTTTCTTTCTTTCTTTCTTTTTTGGCCTTTGTTTCATTAGACCTTAGGATAACTATCATCCATCATTTAGCTTTCTTATTTCTACTTGTTGTATCCTTTGGTTTCTTTTTCTTTTTCTTGGATATATTTAATTTACCTTTCAAATGTTATCTCCTTTCCCAGTTTCCACTCCATAAACAACCTATCTCATTCCCTCTCCTGTTGCATCTATAGCAGATGTCCCTACCCACCCATCCCTCTCACATCCCCACCATGACATCTCCTACACTAGGGCATCAGGTCTTGAAAAGACCAAGGGTTACTCTTCCCATAGATGCTCAACAAGGCCATCCTCTGCTACATATGCTGCTGAAGCCATGGGTCCGTCCACGTGTACTCTTTGAATAGTGGTTTAGTCCCTGGGAGCTCTGGTTAGTTGGTATTGTTCTTATAAGGTTGCAAATCCCATCAGCTCCCGAAATTCTTTCTCTAACTCCTACACTGGGGATCTCATTCTCAGTTCAATGGTTGGCTGTGAGCATCTGCCTCTATATTTGTCATGATCTGGCAGAACCTCTCAAAAGACAGCTATATCAGGCTCCTGTCAGCATGTACTTCTTGGCATCAGCAATATTGTTTGGATTTGGTGGCTATATATCTTCTAGATTTCCAAGTGGGGCAGTCTCTGAATGGTCTTTGTTTCAATTTCTGCTTCAAAATGTGACTCCATAGTTCCTCCTGTGAATATTTTTGTTCCCCCTTCTAAGAAGGACTAAAGTATCCACGCTTTGGTCTTTCTTTGTCTTGAGCTTTATGTAGTCTGAATTGTATCTTGGGTAATCTGAGCTTTTGGGCTACTATCCACTTATCAGTGACTGCATGTCATGTGTGTTATTTTGTCATTGGGTTACCTCACTCAAGATGATATTTTCTAGTTTTATCCATTTGCCTAAGTATTTCATGAAGTCATTGTTTTAGGAGCTGAACATTGTCTAAATGTACCACATTTTCTTTATCCATTCCTCTATCAAGGAACATTTATTTGGCTTCTTTCCAACTTCTGGATATTATAATTAATGCTGCTATAAACATTGTGGAAGTTTCATTGGAGTATCTCTTGGGTATATATGCCCAGAAGTAGTACAGATTGGTCCTCAGTTAGTACTATGTCCAATTATCTGAGGAAACTCCAGCTTGATTTCCAGAGTGGTTGTACCAGCTTGCAATCCCACCAGCAATGAAGGAGTGTTCCTCTTTCTCCACATCCTTGCCAGCATGTGCTGTCACCTGTGTTTTATATCGTAACCATTCTGACTGGTGTGAGCTGGAATCTCAGGGTTGTTTTGATTTGCAGTTACCTCTGATGACTAAGGATGTTGAACATTTCTTTAGGTGCTTCTCACCCACCTGATAGTCCTCAGCTTAGAATTGTTTGTTTAACTCTGTCCCTTACTTTTTAATAGGGTTATTTGATTCTCTGGAGTTTAACTTCTTGAGGTTTTGTTGTATACATCAGATATTACCTTTCTATCAGATTTAGGATTGGTAGAGATCTTTTCCCAATCTGTTGGTTGCCATTTTGTCTTAATGACAGTGTCCATTGATTTACAAAAGCTTTGCAATTTTATGAGGTCTTATTTGTCTATTTTTGATCTTAGAGCATAAGCCATTTGTGTTCTGTTTAGGAAATTTTCCACAGTGCCCCTGTGTTCGAGGTTCTTCACCATTTCTCTTCAGTTGGTTTCTGTGTATCTAGTTTTATGTGGAGGTCCTTGATCCACATGGACTTAAGCTTTGTACAGGGCAAAATAATGAATTGAATGTATTCTTCTACATGTTGATCATCAGGTGGAACAGTGCCATTTGTGGAAAATGCTGTGTTTTTTTCCACTGAATGGTTTTAGCACCTTTATCAAAGCTCAAGTGGCCAAAAGAGTGTGAGTTCATTTCTGGGTCTTCAATTCTATTCCATTGATCTACCTTACTGTCTCTGTATCAATACCATATAGTTTTTATTGCTATTGCTCTGTAATAAAGCTTGATGTCAGGGATGGTGATTTCCCCAGAAGTTCTTTTGTTGTTGAGAATAGTTTTCCCTAACTTGGGTTTTTTGTTATTCCAAATGAATTTGCAAATTTCTCTTTCCAACTCTATAAAGAATTGAGTTGGAATTTTGATAGAGATTTCTTTCAATCTGTAGATTGCTTTTGGCAAGATGGCCACTTTTTACTATATTATTCCTGCAAATCTTTGAATACGAGAGATCTTTTCATCTTGGATATTCTTCATTTTTTTCCTTTAGAGACATGAAGTTTCTGTCATACAAATTTTTCTCTTACTTGGTTAGAGTCACACCCAAGTATATATTATTTGTGACTAGTATTAAGTGTGCAGTTTCCCTAATTTTTTTTTTCTGAGCCGTTTAATTCTTTGAGTAAAGGAAGGCTACTGATTTGTTTGACTTAATTTTAAATCCAGCCACTTTGCTGAAGTTGTTTATCAGCTCTAGGAGTTCTCTGGTTGAATTCTGTGGGTCATATACTTACATATGCTATCATGTCATCTGTAAACGGTAATATTTTGGCTTCTTTCTTTCTAATTTGTATCCCTTTGATCTCCCTTTGTTGTCTAATTGCTCTGGCTAGGACTTCAAGTACTATATTGCATAGATAGGAAGAGAGTGGGCATCCTCGTCTAATCCGTGATTTTACTGGGATTGGTTTATGTTTTTCTCCATTTAGTTTGATGTTGACTACTGGTTTGCTGTATATTGCTTTTATTAATTATATTGTTTTACACACACACACACACACACACACACACACACACACACACACACATACAGAGCCTGCTGTTTCCATTTGGTTTTTCTTGTTTGATGCTGACTACATGGGTTTTTATAATTTATCATCAGAGGACTCATGTTACTCTTAGCAAACATTGGTTGCTTATAGTTTTTTATTTGAGTTTAGGGCCCTATATAATTCCCACCAACCCTGTTGGAGTATTTACTTGTGATAATATTATACTGGTCTTGTAAAAGCAACTAGATTTCATATATAGTTTTATGGCTGAAGCATTCCCTATCATATCTAGAAGACATTATTTAGAGGTTGGTATCTGATCCTCTGATTCTTAGCATGTTTCTGCTCCTTTACCTACAATATTCCTTGTGACTTAGATACAGGAATTATATATATATATATATATATATATATATATATATATATATATATATATGTGTGTGTGTGTGTGTGTGTGTGTGTGTGTGTGTGTGTGTGAGTGTGTGTGTATAAACATGCATATAATATAGATTATATACACACTTAATATATATATATGTAAATCTCCATTTTACATATATACTAAACCACATAGGTGATGATGCTTCTCCAAAAGTCATAGACTAATAGTGTCAGGCAAGGGAAACCTCCTCTTTAGTTGTTAGTTAGAGGAGGGTTGTCCCAGAGCTCCCAAAATAATATAGGCTATTGTCGTAGCATTGTCTCTCAGAACATGAAAGTCAGCCCCTATTAATAAAGACACAAATCACTTCAGACATAGAATTAGATATGTCCTGGAAACCTCCTTCTTGAGGACTAGATCTCAGTATCCATGTGTGCTTTGCAAACTGCCAAGGAAGAAACGTAATCAATCACCCTATACAAATATAAAACCTACAAACAACAGCAATGACTTTCCAAGCAAGATATCCTCAATGGTTCAATAATTTCTATCTTTGGAGTAGCCGATATCTTTCTAACTTGACTTAAGACTTGCTCAGTTTGTGGGAATTCATAACTGGTGTTGAGAATCTTGCCAACTATTCATTACTGGTTGTGCTACATTAACTAGAGAAGAACTTGCTACTGTCACTTTCAAAAATCAAAGTTTTAAATTTCATTCTTATTGTATATCCTTTTATATTCAGATAAATGTAGCTTTCACCACTTATACAACTTCTTTCTTTTTTTCTTGCTTTCTTTCTTGCTTTCTTTCTTTTTACTTTTTTTCAATAGATGGAGAATTACAGAAATATACAATTAGTCAAAATGTAGAGAAAAATTTATTATGGGGAGATCAACCACAATTCATATATTAAAATTTTGAAAGACTTTTAAAGCCATCATGGACAGTAAAGTGGAAGTGCATTCCTAGTTTGCCAGTTTTACAGTATTTAATCAACACTTTGGTCACTAGCACATGCAATAGAAAATTGATAATACCAAGTTTTTATTTTTATCTCTGCCATTTTACTAACTCATTCATTCACCCAATAAACAAATGTTTGCTGCTGTATACTTGCTATATGTCATGATTTTTGCTTACTGCAGTTAGAGTCTCTGGAATTTATGGTTTTTAGGAATAGAAGAACATTAGTGAAATAATAATAAGAGGTATGTGGGCAGGGGGTAGATAGGGAAATTGATAAGTTACTAAACTGTAGTGAGAATTACCATAATAATCTTCATGAAAAATGACAGAATTTTATAAAGAGTTAATCCTAGTACAGAGAATAAATAGAAATTCATAAACAATGTAGTTTATTAGTAGTTGAATGTAAATAATTATACTACACAGAGATCCAGAATGAAGGACTGAAGTGTATATATCCTGAAGATAAAAAGATAATTATTTTCTTTTCTCTTGCTTTTTGTATTGATAAGTATAGAAAAGAATGAGGGAAAATAAAACTTGAAAGGGATTCCACTTTATCGTGTTTAATAACTCATAAAATTTTAGTTTCTTTCAAAAGGCATTAGAAAAATAAATGGATTTTTTTTTTTTGTCTTCAAAACAAGATTTATTTTTTTTAACATGAAAATACATGGAAAATACATTGGTCTCTTATCTGTTACAAATAAGACTCAAATTATTAATCATAACAAGAAGTGTTTCTTGAGATATTTCCATCTACAAAAAAGACTAACAGCTTATTATTTTTTTAAATATTTTAAACATTTTTTGCTTAAAATTATACATTTTTGTCAGTACTGTTTTTTCAGACATTAAAATAAATTTTACATAAAACCATGTGAATATGTTTTTTAGTCAGTACTTGATTTTTTTCAAGGGCTTGACAGTATGCATTGAAAACGTACTAGTTGCAATAAGCTTAAAGTACATGCAAAACAAAATGCAACATAGAAATAGTCAAAGTCTTCTTGTTTTGTGAATATATGTATAGTTTTTGTTTTCTTTATTTCTTGGACTTCATACAGTCTGTGAGTTGTTTTTGGGGGAGTGCAAGTCTCTGGGGTTAGCATCCCACTATCAGTGACTGCATATTATGTCTGTTCTTTTGTGACTGGGTTATCTCACTCAGGATGATCTTCTCTATGCAGCCATTTTCTTAAGAATTTGGTTAAGTCATTGTTTCTGGTGGCTGAGTAGTATTCCATTGTGTATATGTACCACAATTTTTGTATCCATTCGTCTTCTGAAGGATATCTGGGTTCCTTCCAGCTTCTGGATATTATAAATAGAGCTGCTATGAACATTGTGGTGCACATATCTTTGTTGTGTATTAAAGTGTCTCTGGGGTATATGCCCAGAAGTGGAATAGCTGGGTCTTCAGGTAGTACTATAACCAATTTTCTGAGGTATCGCCAGATAGATTTCCAGAGTGGTTGTATTAGCTTGCAACCCCACCAACACTGAAGAAGTGTTCCTATTTCTCTGCAGCCTCGCCAGCATCTGCTGTCATCTGAGTTTTGGATCTTGGCCAATCTGACTGGTGTGAGGTGGAATCTTAGGGTTGTTTTGATTTGCATTTCCCTGAAGGCTAAGGATGTCGAGCACTTCCTCAGATGTTTCTCGGGCATTTGGTGTTCCTCAACTGAAAATGATTTCTTTAGCTCTGTACCCCATTTTTTAATAGGGTTATTTGATTCTCTGGTGTCTAGCTTTTTGAGTTCCTTGTACACCTTGGATATTATGCCTCTATCTGATGTGGTGTTGGTAAAGATTTTTTCCCATTCTGTTGGTTGCCGTTTTGTTTTCTTGACGATGTCCTTAGCCTTACAGAAACTTTGCAATCTCATTAAGTCCCATTTGTTAATCTTTGACCTTAGAGCTTGAGCCATTGGTGTTTTGTTCAGGAAATTTTCTCCTGTGCCTATGTGTTCTAAGGTTTTCCCTACTTTCTCATCTAATAGTTCCAGTGTATCTGGTTTAATGTGGAGATCTTTAATCCACTTACACTTGAGCTTTGTACAAGGAGATAAAAACGGGTCTATTTTCATTCTTTTGCATGTTGAGTGCCAGTTGGACCAGCACCATTTGTTGAATAGGCTGTCCTTTTTCCATTGAATGTTTACTTCTCCTTTGTCAAAAATCAGGTGACCATATACATGAGGGCTCATTTCTGGATCTTCTATTCTATTCCATTGATCCACTTGCCTATTTCTGTACCAGTACCATGCAGTTTTCAGCACAATTGCCTTGTAATATAGCTTGAGGTCAGGGATAGTGATTCCCGCAGATGTTTTTTTGTTGTTGAGGATGGATTTCGCTATTCTAGGTCTTTTGTTATTCCATATGAAATTGCACATTGACCTTTCCAATTCCATGAAGAACTGGGTTGGAATTTTGATGGGGATTGCATTGAATCTGTAGATTGCTTTTGGTAGGATGGCCATTTTTAAGATGTTGATCTTTCCAATCCATGAGCATGGGAGATCTTTCCATTTTCTGAGATCCTCCTCAATTTCTTTCTATAGAGGTTTGAAGTTCTTGTCATACAGGTCCTTTACTTCCTTAGTTAGAGTCACACCAAGGTATTTCATAGTTTTTGTAACTATTGTGAAGGGTACCTTTTCCCTAATTTCTTTCTCCACATGTTTGTCCTTTGAGTATAGGAAGGCTACTTATTTGTTTGAGTTAATTTTGTATCCGGCCACTTTGCTGAACTTGTTTATCATCTGTAGGAGTTCTCTGGTGGAATTTTTGGGGTCACTCAAGTACACTATCATGTCATCGGCAAAGAGTGATGTTTTTATCTCTTCCTTTCCGGTTTGTATCCCCTTGATCTTCTTTTGCTGTCTAATTGCTCCAGCCAGGACTTCCAGTACTATGTTGAATAGGTAGGGAGAGAGTGGGCAGCCTTGTCGAGTCCCTGATTTTAGTGGGATTGCTTCAAGTTTCTCGCCATTAAGTTTGATGTTGGCTGTTGGTTTGCTGTATATTGCTTTTATTATGTTTAAATATGGGCCTTGGATTCCTGTTCTTTCCAGGACTTTTAACATTAAGGGGTGTTGGATTTTGTCGAATGCTTTCTCAGCATCTAGTGAGATGACCATGTGATTTTGGTCTTTAAGTTTGTTTATATGGTGGATTACATTAATGGATTTCCTTATGTTAAACCATCCCTGCATCTCAGGGATGAAGCCTACTTGGTCATGATGAATGATGGTTTTGATGTGTTCTTGGATTCGGTTTGCAAGGATTTTGTTGAGTATTTTTGCATCAATGTTCATAAGTGAGATTGGTCTGAAGTTCTCTTTCCTTGTAGGGTCTTTGTGTGGCTTAGGTACGAGGGTTATTGTAGCCTCAAAAAATGAGTTGGGTAATATTCCATCTGATTCTATCTTTTGGAATAGCTTGGCGAATATTGGTGTTATATCCCCAATAAATGTCTGATAAAATTCTGCACTGAACCCGTCTGGACCTGGGCTTTTTTTGGTTGGGAGACTTTTGATGACTTCTTCTATTTCTTTAGGTGTTATAGGGTTATTTAGATGGTTTAGTTGGTCCTGGTTCAACTTTGGGACCTTGTATCTGTCTAGGAATTCGTCCATTTCCTCCAGATTTTCCAATTTTGTGGAGTATAAGTTTTTGTAGTAGGATCTGATGATTTCTTGAATTTCCTTAGTTTCAGTTGTTATGTCACCACTTTCCTTTCTGATTTTGTTAATTTGGATACTCTCTCTTTGCCCTTTAGTTAGTCTGGCTAGGGGTTTATCAATCTTGTTGATTTTCTCAAAGAACCAACTCTTTGTTTTGTTGATTTTTTCAATGGTTTTTTTTGTTTCTATTTGGTCTATTTCTGCCCTAATTTTGATTATTTCTTGCCGTCTACTCTTTTTAGGTATATCTGCTTCCTTTTGTTCTAGTGCTTTTAGCTGTGCTGTCAGGTTGCTGATGTGAGCTCTCTCCAGTTTCTTCTTGGAAGCACTTAGGGCAATGAGTTTTCCTCTCAATACTGCTTTCATTGCATCCCATAGGTTTGGGTATGTTGTGTTATCATTTTCGTTGAATTCTAGAAAGTCCTTAATTTCTTTCTTTATTTCTTCTTTGACCCTGCTATCCTTTAACAGAGCGTTGTTTAGTTTCCATGTGTATGTGGGTATTTTGTTGTCTTTGTTGTTGTTAAAGACCAGCCGTAGACCATGGTGATCTGAGAGGATGCATGGGAGTATTTCAATCTTCTTATATCGATGAAGGCTCGTTCTGTGTCCAATTATGTGGTCAATTTTCGAGAAGGTGCCATGGGGTGGTGAGAAGAAGGTGTATTCTTTTACTTTAGGATAGTATGTTCTGTATATATCTATTAATTCTAGTTGGTTCAAAGTCTCTGCTAGTTTTGCAGTGTCCTTGTTCAGTTTCTGTTTCCCTGATCTGTCCATTGGTGAGAGTGGGGTGTTAAAGTCTCCCACTATTATTGTGTGGGGTGAAATGTATTTTTTGAGCTTTAGTAGAGTTTCTTTTATGAATGTGGGTGATTTTTTATTTGGAGCATATATGTTAAGGATTGAGAGTTCCTCCTGACAGATTTCCCCGGTAATGAGTAAAAAGTGTCCTTCTTTATCTTTTTTGATAACTTTTGGTTGGAAATTTACTTTATTCGATATTAGAATAGCCACTCCAGCTTGCTTCTTGGAGCTGTTTGCTTGGAAGTTTTTTTCCCACCCTTTTACTCTGAGATAGTGTCTGTCTCTGTCTCTGAGATGAGATTCCTGTATGCAGCAAAAGGCTGGATTTTGTTTATGTATCCAGTCTGATAGTCTATGTCTCTTTATTGGGGAGTTGAGACCATTTATGTTAATAGATATCAAGGAATAATTGTTTCTGTTTCCTGCCATTTTTGCTTTTTTGGGTTGAGTTGTGTCTGTGTTTTTTTCTTCTTTTAGTTTTCTTGTTTAGGAGTTTTCTTGTTTTTACTAGGCTGTATTTTCCCTCCTTGTATTGGGTTTTCCACCTATAATTCGTTGTAGTGCTGGGTTTGTGGTCAGATATTGTGTGAATTTTGATTTGTCTTGAAATATCTTTGTCTCTCCATCGATGGTGATTGATAGTTTTGCTGGGTATAGCAGCTTGGGCTGGCACTTGTGCTCTCTTAAGGAGTGCATGATGTCTGTCCAGGCTCTTCTAGCTTTCATAGTCTCTGTTGAGAAATCGGGTGTGAGTCTGATTGGTCTGCCTTTATATGTTACCTGACCTTTTTCCCTTACTGCTTTTAGTATTCTTTCTTTACTTTGGGCACTTGATGTTTTTACTATTATGTGTCGGGAGGTATTTCTTTTCTGGTCCAACCTATTTGGAGTTCTGAAGGCTTCTTTTATGCTGGTGGTCATCTCATTCTTGAGGGTAGGGAAGTTTTCTTCTATGATTTTGTTGAAGATATTTACTGTGCCTCTTAGTTGATACTCTTCTCCCTCTTCTATTCCTATTATCCTTAGGTTCGGTCTTCTCATTGTGTCTTGTATTTCCTGGACATTTTGGGTTAGGAGCTTTTTGTTTTTTGCATCTTCTCTGGCTGTTTTGTCTATGTTTGCAATGTTGTCTTCTGCCCCCGAGATTCTCTCCTCGATCTCTTGTAATCTGTTGGAAATGCTTGCTTCTGTGACTCCTGATTTCTTTTTTTGGTGTTCTGACTCTAGGGTTATCTCTTTTAGCGCTTTTTTTATTGTGTCAATTTCTGTTTTAATTTCCCTCTTCCATTCCTTTATTTCTTTGGTTCTGTTTTCGTCTCGTTCTTTGAGTTTTTTGAGTGTTTTTCTTGTTTCTTCTTTAAAAGCTTCTGAATCTTTTTGCTTTTCCTCCCTTTCTTGTTTAAGTAACTCTATCAGCGTCTTGAGGCATGTTTTCAGGTCTGTGTCTTCTTTCTCTGGAGTGTTTGGAATTCCTATGTTTGCTACTATCGGAGAGCTGGGTTCTGGTGTTGCTAGATTGTCTTGGTTTCCTTGGGATATACTCTTTCTCTTTCCTCTTGCCATTTTGTTGTCAGTGATATGTTCTTGCCTTTTCCTTGTATCTCGTCTGTGTCCCTGGTACACTTTCCGTGTGCACTCATCAGAGATCTCTCTACTCCCCAGCAGCCCAGGTTCCGGGTGGCAGCTGGGACAGGCTCTGCTCTGCGTCCTGAAGTCGCCCCCGGGTAGGAACAGACGTTCCTAAGATCTGTTCCTGGTCACAGATGCTCAGCCTCTCCGAGCCACCTTTCCGGCTGGCTGTTGGGCCAGGCCCTGCTCTGTATCCTGAAGTCGTCTCCGGGTGGGAACAGAAGTTCCTAAGATCTGTTCCCGGTCACTGGATCGGGGAGGACAGGGCAGGTCAGGGCAGGGGGTGCCCTTTCCGTGTGCACTCCGCAGAGATCCCTCTGCTCCCCTGCAGCCTAGGTCTCCCACTTACCAGTTGCTCAGCCTGTAAGAGCCGCCTTTCCGGCTGGTGGTTGGGCCAGGCTCTGCTCTGCATCCTGAAGTCCTCTCCGGGTGGGAACAGAAGTTCCTAAGATCTGTTCCCAGTCACAGTTGCTCAGCCTGTATGAGCCGCCTTTCCGGCTGGTGGTTGGGCCAGGCT
Organism: Micromys minutus; assembly: GCF_963924665.1. NCBI lineage: Eukaryota > Metazoa > Chordata > Mammalia > Rodentia > Muridae > Micromys > Micromys minutus. The sequence continues at coordinate 28,381,485 of NC_137982.1, read as the reverse complement.
CTGCTCTGAGTCCTGAAGTCGTCTCCGGGTGGGAACAGAAGTTCCTAAGATCTGTTCCAGGTCACAGTAGCTCAGCCTGTAAGAGCCGCCTTTCTGGCTGGTGGTTGGGCCAGGCTCTGCTCTGCGTCCTGAAGTTGTCTCCGGGTGGGAACAGAAGTTCCTAAGATCTGTTCCCGGTCACTGGATCGGGGAGGACAGGGCAGGTCAGGGCAGGGGGTGCCCTTTCTGTGTGCACTCCGCAGAGATCCCTCTGCTCCCCCGCAGCCTAGGTCTCCCACTCACCAGTTGCTCAGCCTGTACAAGCCGTCTTTCCGGCTGGTGGTTGGGCCAGGCTCTAATAAATGGATTTTAAATACATTCTTCTTATAATTTTTGCCTTTAAAAATAACAGTATGTTTTTAACTGAAGATAATATGTTGAAGAAATTCGGAATAAATTGCTGTTCACCAAATATAAGGATATTTTGGTGAATTGGGCAAGACAAGAACATCTTCCAGACTTCTGGCTCAAATTTTTACACATAAAATGGAAGAAGCAGTCTGGATTTTTTTTACTATAGTTTCTATAATAACTTCATTTTCAAAGCTCAATGGCATGTTATGATTTTTGATATCTAGCCAAGGTAGGAATGGCAGATGGGTGATTGTACTGTAAAAAGCAAATTGCTTCCTTTGGACTTTGATGCCTTCCTTTCCTCAAAACATTATAGGCCTACAACTCACTGAATTCTTGTTTTTTTTTAAAATTATTACTTATTGAATATTAATGTGCAGGAATATCATATCAAATATTTCCAACCTTAAAAGCACAAACTACACAGCCATTTCCCATTCTGGATACTAGATATTTGAATACAAATTGACTATGTTAGTTAATTTCTCAGACTTAAAGATAATTTGTATTTGCTGGATATTGCTGGGAGCATACCTCCAATCTCTGTCGCAGTCTTCATTGTATTCTCAATGTTCATGTGCTTGTTTATGTATAGCATCCTTTCCTCTCATGGACCATTGTATTAGGACCCATATAATCTAGTATGACCACAAGTGGGTTACATATACAAATGTTATGTTTCCGAAGGAACTCATAGGCATTAGTCACAGGTGCTAGGACACCATTTTCTTTCATGGAAAATATAACTCAACCCAGAAGTTTAGGATAGGAGCAATAACTGGTCATAATTTTTCTGTGAAATTGTGTGTATTGATTTACACAATGGCTTTGCAAAGTTCATGGTATGAATAAAAAGTTTAATGAATTTCAGTTCTACTGGTGGAAAACAAAATGAGATTTGAAGGAAAAAAAATATTCAGCAAAGCCACAACAGAAAACCAGTGGAGTAAGATGAAGTGGTAGTGCTGGTTCCAAGGAGACGTTCTCTCAGCTAAACCTTCCATTCATTATGTTGATTTATTAACAGAAATTTGTTAAAACATCTTGTGTGATGCAAAGAAACAATTACTAAACATCCCTAGGCTTTTCTGTAAATACAAAAACTCACGTGAAGACAAAAACTTGACTACTATATATTATCAGCTCTGGGGAAAAAGTAGATGATTATGGTAATCTAGAGCTGTCCAGAAGTTCTACATAATAAATGGGCATCAGACAACACCTCTGATTACATTATGGTCTGGTAACAAGCATCTGATAATGGGAACCCAGCACAGAAAGTTTATTCCTGCCATAAGACAGATGTGAACCACATAGTCACATTAAACAATACAAAATTCTTAAGGTATTTTGACCATACATATGATGTATTACTAATAACATAAGAAAAGCTATGATGTGAGAAGTAAAATTATATTTTTGTCTCTTTTATTAGTTTGTTTGACTTTTTAAGAAGATAATATCACTATCTAATAAATTATTATTTCTGTTTCTTCAAATCATTATTTTGGTTCACCCATTTTAACATTCTTCAACCTTAGGAACAAAAAGTTGCTAGAGCACAAAAATTATTTCAATAACTTTATTTTATAAAATTAAAAACATTATGTTTCTATGTTATGACTTGGTTCTTTATCATGAGGGAAACAAGACACCCTTAACAGTAGGCTTATGCTCAGTTATGATATGGGTGCCATAAAACTCAGTGGTATATTTTGAGATATTTTGTCTCATAATGCTTTGTTTGAACATTTTTAAACCTTAAAGATCTTTTGCTTAACTATTATAATCTACAATTATGTCTTTTTGTGGGTTTGTGTGTGTGTGGTTGTGTGTTTGTACGTATTTCTTCATTTTTCTTCTTTCTGTTTGATTTTGTTTCTGCTTTGTTTGTTTGCCTGTTTCCTAAAGAGAAAGAGAAAAAGAGGCATGAAGATAGGATAGTGGAGTGGGGATGATCTGATAAATCCTGAGGGAGAAGAAATTGTAATAACAGTATACTATTTTTTTAAATTTATTTTCAATAAAAATTTAAATGGTGGCAAAAACCTGGAACCCAGAAATAATAAATAAGTCTTATACAAAGGTCTTCTGTAAGATTTATTTACCATACTAAAACATTAGAAATATTTATGTATAAAATAGATTGTGAAATACTCTATACTAAGATATCTCTACACGTATATATTAATAAAATCTTAAAAAATACTTTATAATTATGTTATGAGTACAAAAATAATTTTTAAAACAAGGCAAAGAGTAAACAAAGGTAAAGTATACATTGTTATGAAAGAGTAAATGTATTCTTTATTTTGTATTTATTTTGTATAATACAATGATTGTGCAAATTGGCATAGAAAGTTATCGTTGTAACAGTGCACTACGTTATGTTTGGCATTAAGTCAAGGAGAAACAGAAACATCTGCCAATCCAGGATTTCTTACTGTACATTATTAAAAAAATGTACTAAAAGATAAGCATGGAAGTGCTGTGTTTTATATAAATAGAGAGAAGGAATATATTTGGTGGATGTGAAGTCAAGTGTGAGAGAAGGAAGTACCTCTGCAGGCCCATGTTGAAGGACCAGTCACTTTATGATATAGTATAGAATAGCATTTACTCAGGACATGGGGAGGGGAGTTGAGCAAGTAATAGAGACAGAAAAAGGCAGGTGGGGGAAGGAGAGGGAGAGAGAGAGTTTGAATGTGTGTCATAATCTAACCATGCTTGCTAGCCAGTAGATTGAAAGGTTAATATGCTTAGCCAATAAGGTTAAACTGTAACCTTGCTGATATAACCTGTATTCCTAAAAAGTATAAAAACTGCTTGTTGTTGCAATTCTGGGTCACCTTCTAGTCACTTGCCATGAGGGGTTGATTGAGGCCAGAAAATAAATGCCTTGTGTTTGCAAGGCACTCCATTCTCCTGTCTCACTTTGGGGGGGGGGGGTATCCCAGTAGTTCAGACTGACTTTGAGTCTTACATAGTGAGGGTGTCACATGGGGCTGTTGGCAGGTAACTATGGGGCAGAGCCTAGACAAAATGCTATCAGCAAGACCATAACTCATTGTTTTATAAACAAAGGTAACAAGGATGAATACCATTTCAGATGCCCTATTTATTGTTGATTGGTAGCCTAGCCTTTAGTGTCTGAGCTATCTCTCCAGCCCCAGGTGCTCTTTTTAAATGAAGAATGAATCCTCATTCTGATTTTCATTCTTCTTAGAATAAAGAGTGTCTCTTTTCACTTATTCCTCATACACAATTTCTCTAACCATTTCATTCACAGTAATGTCTGACAATCAAATATGTCTTGAGAAGTAGAATCTCCAGTTATGTGTGTACATCTGTATGTGCATGCATAACCTGTCTGTGTCTGGCTGTGTGTGTGTGTGTGTGTGTGTGTGTGTGTGTGTGTGTGCTATGTGTATGAAGTCTCTAAAAAAAAAGTAAAAACATTTCAGAAAATTAGGCAAATCACTAAATCAAATGGTATTTTATGAAATTTAAAAATATATTCTCTATATTAAACCATTCCTGCATCCCAGGGATGAAGCCTACTTGTTCGTGGTGAATGATAGTTTTGATGTGTTCTTGGATTCGGTTTGCAAAAATTTTGTTGAGTATTTTTGCATCAATGTTCATAAGGGAGATTGGTCTGAAGTTCTGTTTCCTTTTAGGGTCTTTGTGTGGTTTAGGAATGAGAGTTATTGTGGCTTCTAATTGACAACCATTTAATATTTTAATTTGAAATCAATCTATTACTTTTCCATATTTTCATACTTCCAAATAAAGCTATTTTCCATCTTGTGTTAAAATCAGTGTATTGAATAAATCTGGAATAAAGAATTAGGTCAAAATTGTAATAATTGTAATATTTTGACAAGAAAGAAAGAAAAGAAGGAAGCAAGGAACAAATAAAGAGAGAGCAAGAGAGGGGGAGGGAGAAAGGAAGGGAATGAAGGAGAGGGAGAAGAAGAGGAGGAGGGAAAGGGAGGGGAAGGGGAGGGGAAGGGGGAGGGGAGATGGGGAAGAAGACAAGGGGGAGAGGGGGAAGAGGGGAGAGAGGGGAATAGAGGGGGAGAGGGGGAAGAGGGGAGAGAGGGGGAAAGAGGGGGAGAGGGAGAGAGACAGGCTAGCCTATGCTAGTCTGGATTCTGAGAGAAAGGGTGTCTGGGAGCAGTGAAAACAAATTACTAGAAAACAAATTATGGGTTTTCTGCCTGAGATGGCTCCCTACACAGCTCACTGTAGATAGCTCTCGGCTCTGTGGTCTGCTCGAGACTGGTTTTCAAGTTGTTCTCTGTGTGTTCTGCTATGCTCTAGAAAGCTTTTTCTTGCTATTCTAAAATCTCTCTGGTAGACAACTAGTAAAAATTCTAAAAGCTCTCTCGATAGCTCCTAGATTTTCTGACCAAAGTCAGAAAAGCTGCTATAAAAAAATTCTAGGATCTTCTAAAATTCTTAAAGTAATTCTTGGGTTTGCTGATTAAAGTTAGAGATCAAAAAAAAAAAAATTCTAAGAGTTGTGTTTTATCTTCGGGCAGCCTTCTCTGGATAGTTGCTAGAAAACATTCTTAAAAAAGCTGTATCAGCTCTCTTAGTGACTCTTTCAAGGTCAAAAATCATGTTGAAGAAAAATTCAGAAAAAGAGATGTGTTCTCTCTCCACAGATTTTTCCAACCAAAATCTGAAATACTGTTAGAAAAAAAAAATTCTTAAAGAACTATGTTTGCTCTCCAGAGATCTACAGACAGCTCAGCTATCACTAGAGGAAAAAAAATCTGAAGAACTGCTACTGCTTTCTGCTAGATCTTCTCCTGAAGAACAAAAGCCCAGGTTTTTAATCTACAGACCAATTCAGTTATTCATTGAGTGTTCCACAAATCAGCATTCTATGACCTTAGCTCCTTGACTCTTAGGAAGAGAGAGCAAGCTTAAGCACAGACAATAAATCAGCTGGGTGGAGCCCTGCCCTGAAATTACCATTCCAACTATGCCTGGACCTAAATGTGCTCTGTCCCAGGTTAACCTTGAATTTAGGAGTTTGCCTGCTTTTGTATCTGCCGGTCCTTGTATCCTTTTGAGAGGTTGGTTAATAGTGTAGCAACTCTGATCTGTGAAGCCCCTTATGCAATCTATGTTGTATCCTTATATTTTTGCATAGTTGAGAAATTATATACTTTGACACTCATGACACTCATGATTTTAGAGTCCCCCCCCCCCCATAGGCTGTCCTGAAGGTCTCAGAATTTACTATTTTGCTAAAGACATATACACACCCTCCATTCCTGGACTCACGCTGTTTCTAATTATCTTGGAGTCATTAACATTAATAGGGAGGACATTCATAGGAGAAATGTGAAAACATGGACGTTATTATACAAACAAGCCTTATGCCCACAGTAGCCATCAACATGGAAACCTATATCTCTTTGTTTGGCTCATTCCCCGGACAGTAGCCATGTCACTCCATCCCCAGTGAGGCCACTTGAGACTTGGCAAGAGATGGGGCTCCCGGAGGGGCAAGCTATGCTTTAGAGCATTTCATGAGAAAATGTTGGTCTACAGGAAAAGAAGACAGCTTGAAGGAGTAGGTGACAGCTCATGACAGTGGTGTGAGAATGTCCTAAGAAACTGGAAGAACTGGAAACCTGGTGTGCATTAATCTCAGCCACCCATCAGCTTGTAGGCCAATGACCTTGAAGAAGTAAATTTATTTCCTGCTCAAATCCTTTCTGAAAGGTGCTCGCAGTTTAATCAATTTTCAGCCCTCACTCAGGTCCAGATTAATTTGTGTAGCTCGAAAGTTAATTAAATCCTTCATCCAATGGCACAGATATATTCCAAACCATTTGACGCTCATTTTTGACATTTTTCTCAAAAAATCCTCAAGATGAAATAAAATAAAATAAAATCTCTCTGGTTTTATTTCTGTGCCTAAAGAAAGCACGAAGCCTACAGAGTCTGAGGTTGTTCTCCCAGCCTGCTGAATGCCAACCCAGGGCTTTTAGATAAGAGTTCTCACAACTTTGAACAGCACACAAGTGTGCTATTGACCTCTGTAAGAATGTAAGACTGTAGCTGTCTCAAAAGCAAGGCTGTTGATTTACAGAAATTAAAAAAGAAAAAAAAAAAAAAAGAAATCGCAAGTAAATTCCTCTGTGAATTGTCCCCTTTCATTTTCCAGTTATCACAATGTTTCCCAAATCAGAAGACTAAAACAGAAACAAGAAAAATTAATTATTTAGAGATACTATACAAGAAAAAAAAGTAGCTTGATGTCAGAGTGTTCCTGGAGGTTTCAAATGTTCTTGCATAGTTTTTAAGCTCCGGAGCAGCTGTTAAAGCTTCAGCAGCTTGAGGGGAATAATAATAAATAAAGAATGGAAATGCTCAGTATAATACAATTGTCTTCTGGCTGTGAATCCAACCATCTTGAGTAACTGTTGAGAATCCAATAGTGTTCCACATGTTTTCATTGCCACTGAATATGGGATATACAAATGTGTAAAAGGAAGGGAGGCCTCTTGAAGAAAGGACTGAAAATGTCTGTCTTCCCACGACTCTTATAGAAAGAGCATGATCAAAATACCTCCTCATCTCAGACTAATTATCTGTTCAGCAGGAGGTTCCTCTAAAGCAGAACTAGGGGAAGTTTCTCTAAAGCACGCACCTGTGTCTCTTTCAAATGGATGAGAAAGATCCATGGGGCAAAGCTGCTAATGTCTTCTCACTTGTGGTGCACTTAGAGTTAGATTTGGGCAGAGAGCACATACAGGTGAGTTGCCTCTTCTCCCCATGTCCATCTAGTAGGTGCTGGAGGACTGATGTTCACCAGCTGAAAGAGCATAAAGCAACATGCCTCATTGTCACCTCAGGCAGATTAAGCTAGACTACCAAGGATAGTGAGATTAGCAAAGCAAAGCTGGAATACTGCTCAAGGCCTAAAACAAGAATTAAACTGGGAAGATAAGTTATTAGCTCAAACTTAGTGTCCAGCTTAAGTTGACATCAACTAGCCAAGTGAAGTATTATGGCGCCAATTGTCTAGGGTTATAAATCTCATTCTATAGAAATTTTCACAATTTTATTTCTCTATAAAATGTAAACACTGGGGAGAATTTTGACTTAAATTAGTATAGTTCACTTACAGAAATTTAAATGTTTGATATCAGTTTGTGTTTTATTTCCCGAAGGTTTTTTGTCTGTATGTGTACAAGAAGATTCATAGGATAACGTACAAGGGCAATGTATACCTCAAGACACCAGAACTCGGTGGCTCCCCTTGAATTGTACTCAACATTTATACCTATCAATGTACCTCTCATATCTATTTTAGGGGACATAAGGATTAGTGTACTGAGAATGTATAGAGAATAAAATAATATAAAATACTACATATCATACTTGAAAGGAGTCAGTTGTTACAACTTTAAATGTTCTCTTCTTCAGCATCTAGTTAGTCATTGTGTGCAGATAGAATGAAGACTGACTGAGAGGTCATTTTCTTAACATAATAGCTGTGGTCAAGCAAACTTTCACCATGTTCAGACATTATTTCTCTCCACAGAAAAGCTGACATGAAAATTGGCTATTCATTTTGAAAATTGTGCCCCCAGTTATTTTTCTAAAATTATATCCTGAATGGTTCATAGTATGTGAAATATTCTCAAATTTCAACAATTCCTGTTGTCTCTACTCATACTATTTAATGGGTCCAAACTACAATCCTCATCACTTTAGAGTTGAGGCAAGGCATCTGATACCATGAAAAAAAGAATGAGTTACACACTGCAGGTGGTCTTTAGTGCCCACGTGCAACATAAGCACATATACACACAAAGCAATCCCATTAAAAAAATCACATATAGACAAAACATTTTCTTATATCAATTAGTATCTCTTTTCCAGTGAGGGAAAATTTACGCTTGTGATGACATCAATTATGACATACAACTTAATATTCACTATCTTTATCAAAGATTTAAAGTCAGGATTAAACATAGGAAATGCCTGTGCAGGTACCCTGACATAATATATCAAAGCCCATTTGAACAACTAAAGCAAATGTATTATATAAATATCATTATTTTAGCATAAGTGTAAGGTAGAAAAAATTTAAGCTTGTATGGTCTTTTAAATTTTATCAGACATTTTATAATATTAACACACTTCTTCCATCTACAAAGAAAAGGTGACACGGGAAATGGAAGCATCCATTCAAAGAGCACAGATCAGCCCCGTTTTCTTTAGATAGAAGAACATTTATTTTTTAGAACAGGTTTTGGAGTTTGTCATTTTTGGTTTGGGATTGCTATACTCATGACACTGGTTGATTTTAGGAAGTTGTGAGATTGCACAGCATTGCAATGATACTGTCACTGTCATCACAAAGTTAAGATGAAATTCACCAAGCTCTTATAAAGTCATGTTGTTGATTATGAAGGAGCAGCATATTGTTGCACATAATAATTGAATTTGTCAGTTTAACTCCAAATCAATAGGATATAAAATTATAATATATTTTAGCAGAAAAACGTTAAAAGCTAGCTAAGAATCTGCAGCTTCACAGGACTCATGCAGTCCTATACGGTAACAAACAGGGAGAATCTGCGCACTTAAAGGCAATGGTGATGTTTTCCTAAGACAAATACGTGTAGTTAAATCTCTATTTCCTGAAACCTTTGTACAGAAAATACATGGAAATGATTTCAAAGTTTCCTCACACTAAAAGAAAAGGAAAGCAACTATTTCTTTAATTACTAATGACAAGTGAACTTCTGGGAAGTTAGATAATATAGGTTTCTCTCTCTCTCTCTCTCTCTCTCTCTCTCTAGTCTGTGTGTGTGTGTGTGTGTGTGTGTGTGTGTGTGTGTGTGTGTGTGTGTGTGTGTGTGTGTATGTGTGTGTGTGTGTGATGTTATATGAGATGTTGTATGGGAACAGTGTAGAGTATTGAAGGATTCATTAGAATCTGTAAGAAAATGCACACAAATATGCTCATCAGGAAACAAGGACAGTTTGATCCCTGGGAAAATATTACTTTCAACAGAGCTTCTCTTAAATCACAGGCTGTGTTCTTTCACAGGAAAGAAAGGTATGCTTTGTCTTTGGTTGGACAGTGCACCTACAAATCTCATCTAAATAACAATCTTACTTCAATAAACTTAAATTTTCCTTTCCCCAACATAATTTTCCACATCCACAAATTCACTGAAGCTTTGGTCCTCATTAGGATATGCGGTCAATGGATGTCTACCCAATTTATTAACTATTCTAGGTTCCACTTAAGTTCTACCCTAATCAACTTTCCATGAAAATGGTCCTTGTCAATCTGGTTATACTGCAATTTACCCAACAGATAATGGCACCCACTATATAACTGAACAGTCATAAGATAGGTACTCAAATATCATTTAAAGTATGAGTCCAAATGAATTGGAATTTTACTTTTTTCTTAGTGTTCTATGAAAATGAAAAATTTAATATTTCAAAATCTTGGGAATTTGCTACTTCAAAAGATTAAAACAAGTTGTTAATACTCATGACTGCTTATCAATAGGAATGGTAAAAGATGTATGAAAGCAATAATTTCTAGTAAAAATGTGGTTGATTTATTGAAAATATTTGCTTTCTTCAAAAAGTTATCATCACTGACTTTTTATAACATAGAATTTATCAAACATTCTGAACCAGCTCAAGAAAACATAAGGGAACTAATTGAACCGAATTATAAACTTCTACTTATTTTATAATATATATAATATATTCATATATATAATTATAAGGTAGAATATATATTACATTAATTATATATTCCTTATATTGTGTATATTATATACAGAGTCCTTCTATTTTATCTATGTGTATATGTACATGTATTTTCAACCTCCTAAAATGAATCAGGCTGATTTCCTGTTGTTTGTTAATAGCAACAAATGATGCATAAGTAAAATTTCCTCAAGATAAAGCTGAGCTTGCCAAGGTCTGCTTTTGCTGACAGAAATTTGACCTTAAACTAACTTTGGTGATTGTAGTACAGAGAGAACCTGTTGGACTTAAGCAAATATAGCGATCCACTTCAGTTCCTTTTCATAATGCTTCTTTTTCTGATACTGTAAGAGAAAAGGAGGATTTTACATCATTTGCTTCTATCTAAAGCCCCAGATTTCCCCAGGACCTAGAAAAGCCATTTGAGAAGGTTCTCTGCATTACGTTGAATGCACAAAAGCCGAATCTATGTTTGGTAGTAATCATTGCTAGCAAAACATAATGTGGAAAATGGTACTTTCTGTTTGATGGAAATTCTACGCTGTATGGTCTTCTACTTTGAAGTCTCAGCTTCATGTGTTTTTAAGGATTCGAGGTTATGGCATGAGCAATGATTAATTTTAAAATGACCCCAAATCATAGCATCTCTGGTGCTGCTCAATAGCCACGAGGGGAGAAGCAGATGGTGAGCAGCTGCTGGTAAAGCTTTCCGTTTTAATGAAGTAATATAATGGGTTAAGTTGCTGTTTGTATTTCATTTCACCTAAATATTAACAACAAAACATAAACTCCACAATTTTTAAATTAAAACAATTCTCATGAAATCTGAGCATCAGGGTAAGCCAAGGTTTTGGGGATTTTTTTTTTTAATGTTTCTGGAACATAGTAACAGATGAGGATTATTACTGCAGAAGGAAAATAACACAGTAAATCAAGATGACTCGGGAGAGGAAAGAGCCAATCGCATAAACTCCACCAGGAAGCAGGGTGGAAAGCATTAATTATTGTCACTCGTCATCACCACTGTAGTCTTTTAAATGATATGAATTATATAAAATTTTATATACCATGGCTTAGAGGGCAGTACTTGTCAGCCACACTGAATTGTCCTTGCCCCTGAGCAAAGCTATGTCACTTTCAGAGGTGCAGCATTTCACATGAGATGAGAAGAAAGCTTCTAAGTAAGGCTTTTGTGTGTTCAGCATCATTTTTCATGTGATTTCAGACAGATCAGAGACATGAATGTTTAAGCAAGCAATGCTTCCTGTATTCCTTTGAAAGAAAATTTAAGATATCAAATATTTTAAGCATAGAAGCATGCAGATACCATTGATACAAGGGGACATCTATTTTTTATACAATTAGTTTATTTTTTTCTAATACTAAAAGCACACTAAAAATAGGGGGAAAGGGCCTCTTTGCTCTAACTCCTATTTTTCTTCACCCCATGATCCTCATTGACACTAACCCCCACTATGTGTTCACCCACCTTGTGTTGTATTTGTAGTCTATACATACAATCTACTATAACACGAGGTAGTGTATTTTGTGAATGTTATATAAAGAAAATCATACTTTAACTATTCTGACATATCTTTTCAGCCAACATTGTGAAGTTCTTTGAGAATTACGCAATTGAGAATTGATATTGGTACACATAGTTCATTCATTATAATTTTTATATTATCTCTTTCCATGAGTAAATTTTTTTTTCAAAGTAAAACTTTATCACTTTGGGTACTTAGGGTGTTCTCTGTTCTTAGGCTAATTCCATGTCTTTTTTTTTATTCCATGTCTTTACATTCAAAATTAGAGCCAAGTTTAGTGCCTGCTTTAAACTCTTCTCTGAACATGTGCAGTGGTCTTTGTTAAAAAAGACTACTGGAAATTCCTTCAACAGCTTTACTGAAATGTACTGTGCTGAATATTCCAAACTACTTTACCAAATTTGTGTCCAGTATCTCCCAAAATATATATTATGACAGTAATATATCAGAGATCTAGTTTGTCTTCACTTGAATTTAAAAGAAATCACTCACTTATCTATGTTATATGCATTAACTTCATTTTTGGTTTGTGTACCCCAGGGGAAGTATGATGTCATTCAAAGGTCTGTTCTCACTTATGATTTTTTTCATAAACTGCACCACTGTTCAATCATGTGGTTTACAAGCTTGTCTAATTCATATTGTGGCATAGGAATTTTTATTCTTCCTAGATGCTAGTACGTCATTGTCACCTAATCCATGAATTGTTTTTTATTAATATTAAAGATAAGTTTGAAAATATAGAAATAGAAATTTTTTAATTAAATTACTTAGGACACACACCCAGTAACAATTTATATATATATTATTTAATGTTTTAAATAGTTTACAAAGGAAGTGACCATAGACAAAGTTACCTGTAGGGATCCGTTTGTGCAGCACCCAAACATGGCGCCGGCTTCCCGAGGAGAGCTCAGCAAACAGAGCTGCTGCCCAGCCAAGAGACTTAATGCGCATGCGCCACATACGTCATTAGCCCGCTCTCGAAGCATACTATTGAGTTACTGGAGGGCGCACCAATCAGGTAGGGACACAAGTCTCCTAGGCATATATAGCAGTGCATTTCTTCCCCCAAGAAGAGAGGAAGAGAGAAGAAGAGGAAGACGGAGAGAGAGACCCCACATGGAGGGATGGCGGAGAGGCGCCACGTGGAAAGGGACCCTATAGGAGAGATTGGGGGAGGTCCCGCGTGGACAGAGACTGGACAGAGAGATCGTTCTTGAGGGACTGTGCGTGAGAGGCCGTCTAGACAGTAGAACTCGGTAGGGAGTCCCCGACTCAGAGACAAGTTTCCTGCTCATGAAGCCCCTGCTCAAAGTGCTGTTCAATAAAGGTTATCCGCAGAAGAAGCTGTTCATTTTGTTGCACGCCTGTTCCCAGCGGCGGGAAGCATGGGCGCGTGACAGTTACCCAGTTACATATTTTTAAACTTTATTTACTTGTTGCTGGAGAATTTCATACATGCATATAATGCAACTTTATTAAATCCAACTTCTACTCACTTCTCTCCAATTCCTCCCATGTTCCTCTCCCAACATTTTTTCATTCATAATTGCTTGACACTAAAGAATATATAAACACCAATACATAAGAAAACCTGTAGTACAGTATGTTTCTTTCTTTTATTTTTTATTTAATTGGATTTATTTAATTTACATTTTAAATGTTATCACCTTTCCCAGTTTCCTGTCCATAGACATATTATCCCATTCCAACCTCCCCCTGCTTCTATAAGGGTACTCCCTCACCCACCCACCCTCTCCCACCTGACATTTCTCTACACTGGAATATGGAACCTTGGCAGGACCAAGGACTTCTTCTTCCATTGAGTCCCAACAAGTCCACCTTCTGCCACATATGCAGCTGGAGCCATGGGTCCATCTATGTGTACTCTTTGGATAGTGGTTTAGTCCCTGGAAGCTCTGGTAAATTGATATTGCTGTTCTTATGGGGTTGCAAACCCCTTCAGCTCCTTGAATCATTTCTCTAATTCCTCCATTGGGGACCTCATTCTCAGTTCAATAGTTGACTATGTGCATCTGCCTCTGCATTTGTCATGATCTGGCAGAGCATCTCAGGAGACAACTATATCAGGCTCCTGTCAGCATGTACTTCTTGGAATCAGCAATATTGTCTGTGTTTGGTGGCTATATATGGGCTGGATTCCCAGGTAGGGTGAAAGAATATACCTTCTTTTCAGGACCTCATATTTCCTTCTCCAATATTGACCATATAAATGGTCATAAAACAGGCCTCAACAGATACAAGGTGATGGAGATGATTCCTATAAAATCACATTGGACTAAGGCAGGTCTTTAATAACAGCAAAAACAACAAGAAGACCACATACACATGAAAGCTGAATAATACTCAATGATAACATGTCAAGAAAGAAATAAAGAAAAAATTTAAGACTTTTAAAATTTAATGAAAATGAAGTCACAACATTCCCAAATTTATGGGGCACAATGAAAGTAATGCTAGAGGAAAACGTATAGCTCTGAGTGCCTCCAAAAACAAACTGGAAGCTTGACAGCACACCTAAAATCTCTAGAACAAAAATAAGCAAATACATCTAAGAGGAGTGTAAGTACAGAAATAATCAAACTCAAGGCTGGAATCAACCAAGTAGATACAAAAAGAACTATACTAAGTATCAACAAAACCAGAAGCTGAATTTTTTGGAAACATCAACAAGATAGATACATCCATAGCCAAACTAACTAGAGGGCACAGAGACAGAATCCAAATTAACAAAATCATAAATGGAGATATAACAAAAGAAACTGAGCAAATTCAAGAAGTCATCAGATTCTACTACAACAGGCTATACTCAACAAAACTGGAAAATCTAGAGGAAATGGATAATTTTCTAGGCAAATACCAGGTACCAAAGTTAAATCAGGATCAGATAAACCACCTAAACAGTCCCATAATCCCTAAAGAAATAGAAGCTGTCACCAAAAGTCTCCAAACTAAAAAAAAAAAAAAAAAAAAAAAAAAAAAAAAAAAAAAAAAAAAAAAAAAACCCAGGACCAGCTGGTTGTAGTGCAGAATTCTAGGAGACCTTCCTAGAAGACCTAATACCAATATCCTCCAAACTATTCTGCAAAACAGAAACAGAAGGAACACTATGCAGTTCCTTCTATGAAGCCACAATTAAACTTATACTTAAACTACACAAAGACCCAACAAAGAAAACTTCAGACCAATTTCCCTTGTGAAAACCGATGCAAAAATACTCAATAAAATTTTCACAAACTGAATCGAAGAACACATAAAAATGATCATCCATCATGATCAAGTAGGCTTCTTCCCAGGGATGCAGGGATTGTTCAATATATGGAAATTCATTAATGTAATCCACTATATAAACAAACTTAAAGGGAAAAGCACATGATCATCTCATTAGATGCTGAGAGAGTTATTTTGCAATTAGGGAAATGAAAATAAAAACTGCTCTCAGATTTCATCTTTCCCCAATCAGAGTGGCTAAAACCAAGAAAAAAATAGTAACACTGTTGAGCATTTGGCAATTGGGAAACCTTTATAACTAGGGGACTGCTTTTCACTGTTACTGGAGGCAGAAATTGCCACAGGCACTGGGAATCAGTGCTAGAAATTTTCAAAAGGCTTAAAGTAGATTTGTTGTATGACCTAGTTATTCAGCTGGAAGAAAATGGTATCAAGAAATTTGTAGGTAAGTGAAGAGAACTACAAAATATATGTACTGAGTCTTGTAACCTAGATCCAGAAAGATAAATGCTACATGTTTTTCTTGTAGATCTTGGCTCAGAATCTTTAGATTAGATTACATAACAGGAAATAACTGTAGAATTCGTAAAGTAGAAAGAGACCAGAGGGAGAGGGGGTATAGAGGGAGGCTAAGAGGACCAAGATTCTATGAAGGAGAAATGAGAAAGATGGGGAGATTTCAATTGGGCAGAGAGGAGGGTTAGAAAGAAGAAAGAGAAGACAGAGATAACACTAGCACCCTTTCTCTATCTTTGTGAAAAAGAGAGAAACCGCCTCACATGGAGAAGTATTGTTCCTGAAGGCATTTTACTACATCTTTTTATTCTTTGAATTGACAGAAAGGTTACATTTGCTTCTGTGTCGTGAACATAAGTGAAAGGAAGTGTATGACCTGAGATTCCAAAACTGAATTTCTTCCCTATCAGAGACCATCAGTCTGTAACATGTAAAACAGCTTGTCCTTTGTCACCAGGTATGAGACACCCTATAGTTCACTGGACTTTCCTCCCCAGGAATCTCTGAGGATTTTACACAAAGAAAACTGCCAAACAATGTTTCAAAGGGATACAGAATGAGCCCCAGATATAGTGAGGAAGGCAGAGGCAGGAGATATCTATTCCATCCTGTTGCCTCCAAGAGACTGAGTAGTTTCTCTAACCTTTCTAAAATTGAATTTATGTATATGGTGTGTTTTTGTAGTTACTTTTTTATTGCTATGAAAATACTCTATGACCAAGATAACTCTTATAAATGAAAGCATTTATCTGGGGACTCAGAGAGTTTGCCCATTATCATCATGCCAAGGAGCATAACAGTGTGTGTGGCAATGGAACAATAAATGAAGGTTCATTTTTATGAACAAGTAGAGAGAGACGGGCAGGAAGAGAGAGGCAGAGATGGAGAGAAAGGGAGGGGGAGGGGAGGAAGTGAGAGGAAGGGAGAAGGAGAGAGGTAGAGAGACTGTTCCTGGTATGGACTTTTGAAACTTCAATCCCTACTCCTATACACTTCCTCCAACAAAACCACACCTCCTAATCCTTCTAATCCTTTCAGAAAGTTCAACTCCCAGGTGGCCAAGCATTCAAATGTATGAGCCCACAGGACCATTCTTATCTGAACTACCCTGTTTAGCCTGCACATATGCCTGTGTACCACATGTGTACCTTGTATTCACAGCAGCCAGAACTAATCAGAGCTTCTGTAATTGGAGCTATAGCCCCTTGAAGATGCTGCCAAATGTATTCTGTGAATCGAATATATGTACCCTGAAAGAATGAAGATTTGTAGCTTGAACAGAGAAACAAATTTCAGGACTGGACAATAGAAAGCAGAGTTGGGGATATGTAACTTTAATATTGACTTAAGCAAGAGGGTTAAGAAAGAAACTTAGAATGCAAGATCAAACACAGTTTGGATGAGCACACGGTCCCCTCAGAGATAGCATCATTAATAATACCTAGCTCCAAATATTAGCTCTCCACTTATGATTTCCAACAAAGGATTAAAATTATCTTATTAAAGCCTTACACTGTGAACATTTTGTGAACATTGCTAATAACACTCTGTTCTACCAAGATAGATTTTCAAACTGAATTTTTAAAATTTTGCTAGTTTTGAACATGAATTTTTCAATCTCAAATTATCAATTCTCTGTAGCATCTTTGACTCTCAAGACAAAATCACAGCTTGGGTAAAGGATATTTTGTTTTTTTTTTTCTACTCCATAAAATTGATTTACTTTGCATTTTTATTGACTTTGATTTTAAAACAGTGGTTTAAATATTTTACTGTTAAATAGATTTATTTGTGTAAGTCATATTTGGTAACTGGGACTTACATTCCTTTTTGCTAAAAATTTATATTATGAATGGGCTCCATGTTTATGAAATAATTTTAAGTATGTCAGATAATCTTACACTTTAAAATTTTTAATATATTAATAAGGTAATTTAAATTGAAGTGTTTTAATGTTATATTTCTAGTCTTTCTTTAAAGTTTTATGGTTTTTTTTTTATGCTTGTTTGTTTCATAATTTTTGTTATTGTGTTTTGGGTTTTGAGTAGATTCTTGCTATATAACTCAGGACGGCCTAAAGTTCATGTAATGCATGAAACCCTCAAACTCTCCATATTCTGCCTCAGCCTTCTCAAGGCTGAAGGTATTCACCACCACACCACTTTTTCACTTTTTAGAAAAAGCTTTTTTTGTCAAAGTTGGGACATGAATATGGCAATATTTCATTGGGATTTTTATAACTGTGTTAGTAAAGAATAATGGTCTTGAATTTTTCTTATAATTGCTGTTTAGGAAATAAAATATTATGGGACTTTTAAATTTCTTCTCATTAGAATAATATGAATATACAAAATGCTTGTGAAACAAACCTGAAGATTGTACTTCGGACACATAGCATTTTCCCTGTGTCAGCCATTTTATTTTTGCTGTTGTTACTGCTGTGTGTTTACTAAAACACTTTTTAGTTTTTAACAACTTATTCCATGCTAAATAGCTTTATGTCAGCCTGACACAAGCTAAAGTCATTTGAAAAAAGGATATCTCAATTTTAGAAAATGCCTTTTCAAAATCAAGGCTGTAGGCAAACCTATAGGGCAATTTCTTTTTTCTTTTTTTTTTTTTTTTTCTTCTTTTTCTAAAATTGGGATATTAAATTTATTTACATTTCAAATGTTATCTTATTTCCTGGTTTCTCCACTGAAAACCCACTATTCCCTAACCCCTTACCCTGCTTCTATAAGGGTGGTCCCCCCACTCCCACCTCACTGCCTTAGAATTCCTCTACACTGAGGCATTAAGCCTTCACAGCACCAAAGGCCTCCCCTCCCATTGATGCCAGATAAGGCCCCTTCAGCTACTTCATTTCTTTCCCAAAGTCCTCCATTATGGGTCCCTGTGATCAATCCTAGGGTTGGCTTTGAGAATCTGAATTGTACTGATCAGTATCTAGCAAAACTTCTCATGAGAAACCTGTATAGGGCTCCTGTCAGCAAAAACTTCTTGAATCAGCAATAGTGGTTTGGAGTCTGCATGTGGGATGGATCCCCAAGTGGGTTAGTCTCTAGATGGCCATACTTTCAGTCTCTGCTCCATTCTGTCCCTGTATTTTGTTTAGACAGGGGCAATTCTGAGTTAAAACTTTGAAAATGGGTGGGTGAGGGCCAAATCCCTCAAACCAGGGGTCCATACCTACCCTCTGGATATGGTATTAAAGGGTCTCACTCCTCTTTGTGGGGTATTTTACCTAATGTTACCACTGTGGGATCCTGGAAGGCTCTTGTTTTTCTGGCATCTGGGATTTTCTGGTTGCTATCCCCAGTTCCCCATATCCCATTGCTATATACCTCTGTTCAATTTCCTACCCTCTGTACATCTCCATTTCCTCCCATACCTGATTCTGACCTTTTATTTTCCCTCCCTCTCTTCCCTTTCTCCCAAGTCTCTCCCAGCCTCTACTTTTCCTGATAATTTTGTTCAGTCTTCTATGTATAACTGAAGTGTCCACTCTTTGGTTTTTCTTCCTCTTGAGCATCATGGGGTCTGTGAGTTGTATCCTGGGTGATCCAAGCTCTTTGCCTAAAATCCACATATTAGTGAGTTTGTACCATGTATGTTCTTTTGTAACTGAGTTACCTCACTGAGGATATTTTCTAGATCCATCCATTTGCCTGTGAATTTCATGAAGTCATTGTTTTGAATAGCTGAGTAGTACCCCATTGTATAAATGTACCACATTTTTAAAATTCATTCCTCTGTTGAGGGACATCTGGGTTCTTTCCAGCTTCTGGCTATTATGAGGCCGCTATGAACATTGTGGAACATGTGTCCTTGTTATATCTTGGAGCATATGCCCAGGAGTGGTATAGCCAGGTCCTCAGGTAGTCCTATATCAATTTTATGAGGAGCCACCAGATTGATTTTTAGTGGTCTTACTAGCTTGCAATCCAACAAACAATGGAGGAGTGTTCCTCTTTCTTCACAGTCTCTCCAACATCTCTGTCACCTGAGTTTTTTATCTTAACCATTCTGACTGGTGTGAGGTAGAATCTCAGGGTCGTTTTGATTTACATTTCCCTGATAACTAAGGATGGTGAACATTTCTTAAGGTGCTTCTCAGCCATTCAATATTTAAGTTTTCTCACTTGAGAATTCTCTGTGTAACTCTGTTCTCCATGCTATAAATAGGGTTTTTGGTTTTCTGGAGTCTAACTTCTTGAGTTCCTTGTATATAGATATTAGTGCTCTATTGGATGTAGGATTGGTAAAGATCTTTTCCCATCCTGTTGGTTGCCATTTTGTTCTTTTGATAGTGTCCTTATGGAAGCTTTGCAATTTTATGAGGTCCCATTTGTCGATTCTTGATCTTACAGCATAAGTCATTGGTGTTCTGTTCAGGAAAATTTCCCCTGTGCCTAAGTGCTTGAGGCTCTTTCCCACTTTCTTATATATTAGTTTCAGTATATCTGGTTTAATGTGGAGGTCCTTGATCCACTTAGATTTGAGCTTTGTACAAGGTGATAAGAATGGATTGATTTGCATTTTTTACATGCTGACCTCCAGTTGAACCAGCACCATTTATTGAAAATGCTGTCTTTTGTTCACTGGATGATTTTATCTCCTTTGTCAAAGATCAAGGAACCATAGATGTGTGGGTTCATTTCTGGGTTTTCAATTTTATTTCATTGATCTGCCTCTCTGCCTTGGTACTAACACCAAATAGTTTTTATCACTATTGCTCTGTAATACAACATGAAGTCAGGGATGGTGATTCCCCTAGAAGTTCTTTAGTTGTTGAGAATAGTTTTCCCTATTTTGAGTTTTTTGTTTTTCCAAATGAATTTGCAAATTGCACTTTCTAACTCTATGAAGAATTGAGTTGGAATTTTGATGGGGATTGCATTGAACTTGTAGATTGCTTTTTGCTAGATAACAATTTTTACCATGTTAATCCTGTCAATACATGAGAGGTTGTTCCACCTTCTGAGATATTCAATTTCTTTCTTCAGAGGCTTGAAGTTTTTGTTGTACAGATATTTCACTTCTTTATTAGAATTACACCATGGAATTTTGTATTTTTGTAACTATTATGAAGGGTGGCATTTTCTTAATTTCTTTCTTAGCTCATTTATTCTCTGAGTAAAGGAAGGCTACTGACTTGTTTGACCTAATTTTATATCCAGCAATTTTGCTGACATTGTTTATCAGGTTTAGGAGTTCTTGGTGGAATTTTTGGGGTCACTTAAGTATACTATCATATGATCTGCAAATAATGATATTTTGACTTCTTCCTAATTTGTATCCCTTTGACCTCTTTTTGTTATCTAATTGCTCTGGCTAGGACTTCCAGTACTATATTGTATGGGTAGGGGAAAAGTGGACATCTTTTATAGTTCCTGATTTTAGTGGAATTGATTCAAGTTTCTCTCCATTTAATTTAATGTTGGCTACCGGTTTGTTGTGTATTGGTTGTATTATGTTTAGGTATGGCTCTTGAACTCCTAATTTTTCCAAGTCTTTTAACATGAAGGGGTGTTGGATTTTTTCAAATGCTTTCTAAGCATCTAATGAGATGATCCGGTGTCTTTTTCTTTGAGTTTGTTTATATAGTGGAATAGTTTAAAGAGTATTGATATTAGGTCTTCTTTGATGGTCTGATAGAATTCTGCACTAATTCAATCTAGTCCTGGTGATGTTTTGGAGGGGGAGACTTTTAATGACTGATTCTATTTTTTTTAAGAGTTATGGGACTGTTCAAAGTTCATTGTCTTTTTGAAATTCATGCAATCACTTACTGCAATTTCCTGTAAAATCTTTGCATGTACCTAGAATACTACTCCTCTTCACACACATACACACACACACACACGTATACACACAGACATACACACACAGACATACACACACAGACATACACACATATATGTATGTATGTATGCATATGTATGTTCCTTTTTAAAACCCAAAAGCTGCTCAATGACGCCACTAGAATATGTCCTGCTCACCACTTTTACAATAGGTGTTCACTCTTTTCATCATTTCATTTTTTTTTCCACAACACTCATATCCATGAATCCCATTACTCCTATGGTCCTATATCAAAGTCTCTATTGAAATTTTATTAGAGATAGTATCCAACCTATTCAATGCTCAGTCAGGCATTGTGGAACTTAGATCTACTTCACTCACTGTTGTTTATCAGGCTCTTCATATGGCCACAATTTCCACAAAGTCAGAGTTTATCATTTTGTATCATTGGTACACCCATAGCCCTTAAGGGAGTAAATGACACGTGGTGATGATAAATATTTGTTGATTCATTTAGTAAGGCCTGGAAAAAGATAATTTTGGTATCTGAAAATGCCATGTACAGAAAATAAGCTTTGCATTTTGATAGACAGAAGATAAATGCCTTTAACATGTGTGCTGTGCACACACATGAGCACGTGCACATGCATGCACACATGAACACTTGCTCAAACCCCCCACACAAACACACACACTTTCTCTCTCTCCAAAAACCACAGCCCACGAATAAAGTCAGGTCAAATGTGAAGTGCTCATGTAGGCAACTATACACCATGGTTAGAAGACCAATGCTTACAAGCCCTGGAAATAAACAATCCTGTAAATGGCTTACAGGAAGCAAAGAAGTGAAAACTATCCCTACTTTTCTCAGTACTTGCTCTTTGTGTTATTTTCACTCAGCTCTGTGCTGGCCAGACAGTCTGGCTACTATAGACCACTCTCATTAAATAGAAACTGCTACAAGGAGTTGGTCTTTATCTTTGGCTAGGCTCTAGTTCATTTCCTTTCTCTTTACATAATAATAACGAGGAGTATTTATCAATGCTGAATAAGAAAATGAGTGGTTATGAAACCAAATCTGCAAAACCAGGGAGGCTGCTTTTGTGAAGCAGACGTTAATTACAAGCATTCTTATTTTAATATAGGCTTGGATTCCAGGGGAACAAGTAGTGTGTTTATTTATAGCAAAAGGTCGTTGAACAATTACCACAATGATTAAATGTTCTTAAGTGGGCTGTGTCTGCTGTTGCAATTGAACTTTTTCCTTTTTGTTTCTATAAAATTTTACTTAATCATTTTCTGACTATAAAAATAATTTCTATTGTTTCAAAAAGAGTTATATGTAGAACTTATTTAAAAATTCTATACTTATCTATAGAATTTCTATTTTCATTTATACTATATTTTAATGAAGCTGAGAGTTTACTTTCTATATTGTTTTGCTTCTTTTGAAACCCCCTATTATGAGTAATTTCTCATATTCAAAATTTTTAAATTTATAGTTATTATTTTAGGAATGAGCTATATTTTGTTTATATGACAGCCTGCCATGCATTTATGTTTTTATATAAACTCCTGTGGAATTTATTGAATTTAACACAAACATCTATAAGTAAGTAGAATCAAAGGTGTCCCTCAATGAAACCTAAACTAAGAACCACTTCCATTGGGATGCTTTGCTTGTGACAAGAAAGAAAAGCATGATACCTTTTGCTGGCTTGCTTATCTTAGGCTAAGGTGTATATGCCAAAGTTGTGGACCACTAAATACAGTGTAATTCTGTTGCTATATTAGCTGGCTTCTTGCACAGGTAGAAATCATGCATTTCCAAACTGAATTTTAAGGGCTTTGTAACAGCCTTTCTGTTGTCTGATGTGCCCAAAGCCATTTCCAAATAAAAACAAGTCTTTAATTTTACAAAAGATAAGTTGAAATAAAAGAAACTATGATTTCCAGAGACATCTCTAATTCTTACTGCATGGGACAGCAAAGTATTTAGAACACACCTTATTCTAAAAGGGAAATCAACTTTAAAATGTTTTTGCTTATTAGTTGTTTACTTTCAGGTTTAGAATAGCTATAGAAATCCGAAGACTTGCTCCAAGTCAGTAATGAGGGATATACTTATGGACATTTTTTTGAACATGCTGAATCTGATATTTAGATGTTAAGTAGAACAGAAAGAGTCTACACTAAAATTCTGAACAAAGTGCTCAGCACCAATTCACATACGAATTATGTTAGCCAAGATACAAAAGACTAGTTCTAAAAGTGCCATTTTCCCTCAAAAATTTGTTTTTAGTGCACCTGATCTGTTGTGGTTGAAATGTTTTATCACTTCATAAATGCACACAATATATTTTTGACAATTTCTCCGTTCATGAATTTGAATATTCAATTCATTTCTATCCGATTCATGCCCCAGTACTCCCATCCCCAGCCTTTTCTTGTTGAATCTCTTTTTCCAACTAGTCCCCCTCCCCAATTCTACATTTTCTTCAATATCCCAGAGTTTACAGGGTTGCATCATGCATGATCGTGGTTGGACAGTTAATAATGGAAGCCTGGGCATTTCACCTATGGCCATTTTATCAAGGAAATTGACTCCCTCTTCTCTGGCATCCTGTGTATAACTTTTAGACCTAGAACTACTCATTGAATTTTCAAACTAAATCCTTCTCATTGACAAATCTGGTACTGGATGGGGCTCTAATTACAATGAAATCCACAAAGAACAACACAGCAGCTGTATAATCAAAACTCTTAGTGTTAATTTTTAAAGAAAATTATCACACAGCAGTCTATATATATTCTTCAATATCCAATAGGAGATTCCATCAGTTTATGATGAAAATGAAGTAGATTCTGTTAAGAAAATAAACAAGTAGTAAGTATGTTTTATTTTAGTGTTATCAATTGTGTCTGTCATTCTGTGTCAGTCACCTTGGCCTTGCCTCCCTCTCTCATGCCTCTCCACTGTACAGCTAACCTGTGTAGTGTCATCCATACACTGCTGTTGTCTTGAGATTCCAAGTGTCTTTGTTAAGGAATACCTGAGGTAAGCTGTGAAGGGAAGGTGTGGAATGAAGATATATATTACTATTACTTCCTTAGAAGTAGTCTTTCTTGGCTTTCTCTTTCATCTTTAATAGTTGATAGCTCGAACTACATAATCTACTTATTTTTATCCTTCAACCTATCCCCCCTTTCCTGCTTTTGGTGATTAGTTTTCATAGAACCTTTCTGAATTATCTTACTTTGTAGTGCTATATAATTCCTGTGAGTCACTGTTATATCTCCTCCTGAGACATAGCCCTTTCCTAGGAAGTGTTTCTACTTGCACATCATGACCTGGTCTCTCCCACTATCACAGTTCATGTGTGAAAGGAACACCAGTTACTCAAGATGACAGAGAAAACTATCTCCCAAAACATTTTAAAATGAAACTAAACAATTATATTTCAGTTTGATTATCCTTTGAACAGAGCAGATGTCTACTCTAGACATTGTGACAGAAAAGAAATTCAGCTCCTACAGAGCAAGAAGAAAGCCAGTGCACAGAGGAAGAAAATAGGCCATTTACACTTTCAAATCACCATATTCATTTGTCCCTAAGGCTAATCATTAGTCTGAGACCTGCTCTGGAGACATGTCCATGTTTGCTCTGTTCACCCCATCTCCATCCCCATACATCTCATCTGACTTCTTACAGTTGAAAAACAGCTTTAGTTTTTCACACAGCTGGTACCATATTTAATGCTTTTCCATTAAGTCTCCATTTGCAAGCCTGGATCCAGAGAAGCCCAGCAGGAAGACAGCACTGTTCTCACTTTTTTTTTCCAAGACAGAAAGAGACTGAGGCTTAAGGAAGTTAAGTAATCCCATAGCAATTGACACAGCTGAGGTTTGAGCCTCAAATTCCAAGATGAAAGCTTTGTGTCCTAACCCAAGCCATACTGAATAAACACCTGGTCACAAAATTTTTGTTACACTTGAACACCCATGGGGCTATTTTTCACCACCTTTATTCAAAAGTTTAGTTGACCTCCTACAGTGCAATGTAACCCTTCTGTTCCTTCTCATGGAGAGTATACTGTGGCTGTTACTGTTTTTGGAATCTGAAGTCAGCTGAAGACACTATTCCAGTTTCAGCTTGTCTTTCTGACTGTGTCCACCTATCAAATTCACTAACCCTGCCAGCCTGAAGCTTTGTTTGGTGTGTGTGTGCACATGCATGTTTCCTTTTATTTGCAGTGTGTTGCTTGATTCTATACTTTAGTTGCTTTTTAAAAATACATTTTTGTACAGTATATTTTACTTTCCTCTTACTCAACAGCTCCCAGTTTTTACCTACCCAGCCAACTTCACACCCTTTCTTTCTCTCTCCCTCTTTAGAAAACAAGCAGGCAAACAAAACCTACAAAAATTGGAAACCACAATATAGACACAGAAGACCAATAAGACAGAAATATCCAAACAAAGCCATATGAAACTAAAAGACTATCCAAGCATCACTGAATTCATTTCATGTTGTCCACCTACTGTTGGGAGTGGATACTATCCTAACATGTCTTTAATGGATCCAGTGAGAATATGTTGCAGTTTTAAGTTTGTAAGCACTTGTCAATTGCAGAGAGCTTCTTGATTAGTGGTGGGAACTGCTGTCCATTTCCACATGTGCATGTGCTGCTCAGAGTCTATTTACATAAATATGTGTATCAGTCCTGTGGTGTCAGAAGAGAACTGTTTCCTTGGAACTGTCCATCCCCTCTGGTAGAAAGGATATAAGAACCAGAGGGGATGGATGACTCCAAGTCTTTGCTTCTTGGTCACCCAATAACTGTTTCCTATGGGTTCCATCTTGTGATGTGTGCCCTAAGTCAAATCAAATAATGGCTGGTTCCTTCCACAAGCTCTGTGGCACCACTGCCCTAGCATATGCTGCAGGCAGGATAACATTGTAGATCAAAGAATTTGCAGTTTGGTTGGTGTTTACTCCTTTGGTAGTATGCAGACTACCTTCCTGTACCAAAGACACCAGAATGTAGGGGTGAATTTCTCTTTCTAGGTCCCAGTTTAATTTCTTCATATTCCATGAGTTGTATAGGTGTTGTCTTCACCAATGGGGCCTTACTGTCATTTTGTGGATAGTTTTGGCAACAGCCTGTGTTGTTTGGGGCTTATACTGGGAACACTTTGGCCAACAACTCAATTAAAAATAACCCAGTCCTGGTACTAGGAGCTTTATTTGGTGAAAGTGATGTCCAGTTGTGGCTGTCTCCCCTCTTATTTAGAGATTTCATTTACATTGCCTTCATATACATATATATTTTAGGAAAGGTCTGCTGTATTAGGTTTACATAGTACTCCTCAAATGCCCCCTAAGTTTAGATATCTCTCCTTGAATTCTCTCTCACATCCCCATTTTCCCTTCCCCTCGCCGCTTGATCTTCCCAATCTAATGTTTCCTTTCTTCTGCATCTACCTGTTCTATTTGCCATTCTCATTGAAATGCATTTCTTCCCTATAGTCATAGGATTGTTAATTTAATTATTGTGCTTCCCTAACACCTACCCATATCTCTTTCAATAAAAGGCCCATGCCTCGCTGCAAAGGATTTGATTAGGGGCTCTGAAATTCGTGGGTAATTGGTATAGTCCAACACAACTAGGGGTTTCTTTGTAAAGTATTTAATGGGCAGAGCCAGTGGGCCAAAGCCTTCAGCATGGCAATAAGAAAGTTATTTTTTTAACTAAAGATTGAGATTTATCAGGCTAATTAACGTGCTTTTTTCTCCCTTCATCCTTCTTTCTATTTATAAATTTTGCTTTTTTCTCTTTTTATATTCTCTGCATCCTGGTGTTGTCTGTTTCCTACAGATGTGGTCCATGGCAGGTAGACAAAAATGAAGACAAAACAAGACAAATAAAAATGAATGGCTAACTGAGGTGTGCATTAGCATTCCAAGTGTCAGGCTGGCCTTCTGGCTCACTGGGTCCCTGTGGCTCTTCTCAGCTGTCCTCACTCTGCTCTGCACTTCATTACCTCTTGAGCTTTCCTTCCCCCAGCTTCTGATTTCTATAAAACTCTGCCATTTTGGCCATGTGCTCTCGGGGTTCCCACCCCCTCCTCTCTGGTTTTCCCTTGTCCGAATTCTCTTCTCTCACTCTTTACTCTCTCTACTCTCATGGCCCCAGATCCGTATGCTGGTCACCTTTACCCTACTACTTTCTCTTTCGGCTCTGGACATTACCAGATGCCTCTGACTATTGTTTGCTTTATATCTAGAACTCTAGATTTGAACCATATTCTCTTTGTCCCTTCACAGTGCATTGTCTACCCCGTCTGTAGCATGAGTATCTTCTGCAGTTCTTTGATCTGTGTGTGCAAGCTCACATAATCATTATACTCTCAAGGTGTTCATTAGAAATAAGAATTGTCAGGTTTCCTGTTAACTCCTGTCAGGTGTAGGACAGCTTTATTGCATAACTCTGGGGGAGGGTACTATGTGTACCATATTTTAATGTAAA
The DNA here is from genome assembly GCF_963924665.1 of Micromys minutus. NCBI lineage: Eukaryota > Metazoa > Chordata > Mammalia > Rodentia > Muridae > Micromys > Micromys minutus. The sequence continues at coordinate 28,353,665 of NC_137982.1, read as the reverse complement.
TACTGTCTTTGCCTTGGAACAGGGCTCCTATCTGTGTCCCCTTTAGTCATGTCATCTGTAGTACTGTGCAGAGCAACACTTTATATATTTTTAACACAAACACAAACCTATTTGCCCCTCTTAAACTTCAACATTTTAGTGCCAAGTCTTGAAATACAAACATTTGAAAGAGAATCAATGTCAGTGAGACTTAACATTAGTGGTAGAAATGACCGCGAATAATTGGAATACTACCAGTGAAAAACATACATAAAATGGACACAGAAGAGGATCAAGCAAGGAAAAAAAAATTGTAACAAATCACTTAGGTTCTGCAATCAGAAAGGAAATATGATCAAAGGGTGCAAGTCTCTCATTTGTAGGCTCTGTAGAAATTGTGTCTGGGATCAGGGACTATTTTATATGAAATTTATATGTTTAGATTTAGTCAGGTTTTACCTTTATCTATATTTTATCTAAAAAGATACTTCATGGTAAGTAATACCCTAAATTTCCTCCCTACACAAAATTTTCCTTAAGATGCAACCTTAGCCAGTGGAGAGTTTTAATGACAAGTTCCTGTAAGAAGGTATCCCCCAGATGGTTAGATAGTTTAATTATCTCAACATCAACAATGGCTTGCCTTGGAAGCACTTCAAAATTAAATATGTAACAGTTATCAGACTTTATCATTAATAAAATACCTGTAGGTGTTATTAAAACACATGGCTGTGTTTTGTCCCTGAGTTGGTTTGGAGTGGTACCCCAAGAGCCTGCATTTCCAGCGGTTTCTCATTCTGGGACAGATGGGAATCAAAAAGGTAAATTAAAAGAGTGTGAAATACTCCTTACACACCAAAAAAACTTTGACTAATTCCGGGTTACATCCTGTTTTACATGTATTTTATGCTCATTGTAACTTCTAAGATCTTAATGCACACTATCAAACCTTAAAAAAAAAAAAAAAGCCAAGCAATGACAAAAATGTATTTGTATACTTTTATGCAAAAATGCTTAAAATTTGTACATTTATCTTTGTTTTTTAAAATAAAGTTCTTCTATTAAAAAAGAGTGTGCAATTGTATCACTTGTATTCAATGCAGAAATTTTGTATTTATTTGCATTTTAGAGAAATTGGAATATTAAAGCAATCTCATTGTCTTCCACTTAGGATTTTAGGTTGAAAAAAATCAAAGTGTTCACTCATGTGTAAAAATTGTATTGAAATGGTTAAAAGGCTTAGAAATGATTGTACTGAATCACTAAAATTGCATAAGTTAAGACAAGCATAATCACTACACTTAGAAGTCATGCATTTGTACTTGGGAAGGATTGCTTTTTAGGCAAACGATTAAATAGAAAATTGAACACAATAGATCTAAAAATATAATTTGGGATGCTTAACATGATTTAATTAAGAACATGGTAAAGTTTTCCTTAAAAGTGTTGTTGCCAGCGTTCATCATGCCAAAAGGCCTATAAATAAAATAATAAATTATAATTGGGATTTTGAAGTTAAAGAAAAATTAGGGTTTACTTTTATATATACATAAAACAACCTATTATTGTTATTATTATTATTACTATAGTTATTATTTACCAAGAAACTGTTTCTACATAATCTTCTCTATAGACAAAAACCATGCCAGATTTGATGGTTTCATTCTTGCACTGAAATCATCCAAAATTCTCCATATCCCTCTTTCTATGGATACTCGTTATGGATTTGGGAAGTTGGTTAGAGCATATGCTGCTCCTAGTCTTTTCCTTCTAAGATCTCACAGGGAATGCTAGTTACCCTGGCTTACATCACCTGCCAGTCTTAACTTTTATTCACTCAAGGCCCCTGGACCTGAGTTGTGTTGCTCACATTTTTTTTTTTCATTCATGACCCTTTTTTCACCTGTGAAATACTTATGTAACCCTAAGTACAAAAGTATATACAAGCCACGCATTTAGTGAAGATAAAAGAAATTTTTCTTAAAGCACTTTTTGCATTTACTATTTATTACATACAAATTTACTATTTATCAAGGACAAAATCAAATTTTCCTACTGATGAGGTAGATTGATTTTTTTTACATGAGCAGAAAATGCCTAAAATTTTGATAATATAGGTTACTATGTATCTTCAATAATTTTTTTTACTTTTGTTTAATGGAAGACAGATTTTCATACAATATATTCTAATTATATTTCCTTCCCCCAACTCCTCCCAGATCTTCCCCACTCCCCTCCCTGCCAACTCATTGAAATTCCCACACTTTTTTAAACAACTGTGCATTTAAAAATAATAATAAAATAAAACAAGACAAAACAAAACAAAACCAGAATAGTACAAAGCAGAAAAACAAACAAAAGAAATAAAACAACCAGAGAAAAGACACAAGAAAACACACACACACACACACACAAATACGATAAAAACACAAAACTAGGAACCATAATATAGATGACAAACATCTACAAGGTAAAACATTTTTAAAGATGATTAATATTTTAATTTTATAATCATCAACATTAGAATGTCACCTTTCATAAATACATAGTAGAGGAAAATATTGGCAGACATATGCTCAGGAGCATTTCAGAAATTCTATGCCAATTTTAATCCAAAATTATTAATTAGTGTGTGTGCCTGTGAATGAATTCTGTGTTTGTGTATAGGTGTTCCACATGTGTGTATGCCTGAGATGTCTTCTTCAGTTATTACACCTTAGTGTTTTAAACAAATTATTAATCTGTTTAAATAACACTTTCAGCCGCTTTATTCTGCCTACATGCTTTCAGTATTATGATTATAGGATACAGTGCTTCACATGGATTTTAAGTGGTTTCTAGTGACTTGTGCTTAGGTTCTTATAAGTTAATGGCAATTACTTTGCCCCTGAACCACCTCTCCAAACTTTTCCCTTCTTTATTTAGTGAAACTGAAACCAGTAACTTGGAGAGAACTTTAGAAAACAAACATTGCAGCCCAATACAATCCAAAATTACTTTTGATACTTACATGCTTGAATAAGATAATAGAAAAATATTGTTTTGTTGTTCAGTATGTAAATCATTGTTTCTATAAAAGTAGGAAGTTTTTTATGTATGTAAAAGCACTGATATATCAAGATGTTTCATCTAGTATCTGTTGGTGCTGGTTAGAAAGTCAGCATGTGTGGGTTAAAGCACTCATGATGTGTGTTCAGATACAAGGCTGGGGTGACACCATGTAATAAAACACAGGCAAGACTTGTCAAATATGATTCATTACATATCTAATATTGAATAAGTTATCAGTTACTGCCCATTCAGAAATATTTCACTGATGCCAAATAATACATACCTCCATTATTTAGCTACATGAGCCGCATGTGAGTCACAAAACTGTGCTTAGGAACACTGCTGAGTGAATGCTTGTTTGTCTGTATAGGCATTCTGGGAACTCAAGGGACTTCTCAAGGGCAAAGGTCTGAGATGGAGGGAAGTAGAAGCATTGGAGGCCTCTGCAAGCTAGTTAGTACTAGATGCTACCTGATCGTGTGAGCAGAATTTTCATATTGTAGATTCTAATATTTATTTACACCAAAAGAAATATTGGTTTACACTACACACATGGTACCACATTTATAGCACTTTTTAAAAATACTACCTTTTCATCATCCAGAATTTAAGTAAAAGGTATCCTAATATTTTTAATGAATTTTGGAACTTTATGACCACTAACTGGGGCTGGTATTTCTTATTGCTAAATGGGAGAGTAGAGACTTGGCTATCCTCCATAAATGGGGCTCCAAAATTATGGTCCCCAAGAAACGTCATGGAAATGAGCTCAAAGGCAGCTTATGTGCTTCAATGTGAGCAAGAATACTCACTTCTGTTATAAGGTAAAGGAGGGTGGTACAGCCACATGTCACTAGTTTCAATGTGCTAGAAAATCCACTGTGTCTAGAAAAGTACACACAAACAAGTGTGTGTGTGTGTGTGTGTGTGTGTGTGTGTCTGCATGCATGCTGCACAGGCACTCACATCTGAAATACATTCATGTAGTCATATTGACCAAAGTCAGTCATGTTCATTTTACATGAGATAGAGAACAACAGTTCCACTCCAGTCTTCAAAATGTACCTCTGATTCTTCATATCATTTAAATTCCTTATTCATTTAAAGAAAACCTATTTCCCCCCTTGTAAGCCACATACAATCCGCAGTCGCTCACACAGTAGATATGCTTTTTAATTAGAGACAAATTCATTGGGAAGGGGTCAGACTTTGCAGTTCCTTTTTTATTTGCAGAGAAAATGACAATCTACTCAGTACTGAATGGCATTTGAAAAGATAGATACACAAATCTCTACCCACCAGAAACACATATACACACAAGTAAATAAAGTGGAAAGTACTGTGCAAAGAACAAGATGCATGACTTCCTTAACAAAGAAGGATATTGACAGCTACCTGACAATAAATGGAAGCAGGGCAGCTATAGGGTCAGCTGCCTGATGGTTATTTTGCTATTAAAACTCCTGACTCATTTGCTTTTGCCATTTCCACAGGCACACATTGGTTGGCTCTGTCCTAATTAGCCTTGCTTTCAGTAAAGAGAAATGGCTCTAGCAAAACCTTTTGAAATAGATAACTTTCCCATTAGTCATCTGTGACCAACTGAACTCAATATTCTACTCTGAATGAATAAAAGCCAACACAGGCTAGCCATGCACCAGTGAGCCTGAACCGATGCTCACTACAAGTTTCATAATATTATGAAATGTCTGCAGTAAATTTTTTGGTTAAAACAGGGTTTGGAAAGCCCCTCTCAGACCCAGGGAATCAGAATTTTTGTAGAGGAGATGAAAACTCTCCACATTCCATGCATTAACTAGGCAAACAACCTAATTAGTGGATATCTCTCACACGTAAACTAGCATCCTAAGTACAGGTGAGATGAACTCAGTTCCTCTGAGTCATTTATTTAGAAGAGGCACACACTTTGATAAACTGGAGGTCCTATGCCTAAGAAAACAGGCTAGGGATTGGATGCTACGCAGTGTTGACAAACATGGCAGCAAGAGTGTGCTCCAGTTCTTTACTCTGAGCTCTTTCTCTCAGACACTCCCTCCCTCCTCCAGCTGATGTATGCATCACCTGCACATAATTCTGATTATCAGTACATGATTGAGAGTAGCTCTTGGAACGGAAGGATCATAACAGAGACAAGAATGTCCATCTTTCTGTCACACTGTGAAACTACCTTTCCTTGGCCTTTTCGGGGAGGCAGGCAACCTGTGGAATTATGATTGAGAGCGCATATGTATTTGCAACTCTATTCACTAGATCTGCCACAGAATCTAATTGTACACTGGCACTAATAAAATGTCAGCATGAGGGGGCGCACACACACATACACACACACACATCCTGTGCTAAATGTACATATTTGAATATATATGACTCGGGAAGAATAAAGACTCCAAGCCAACCACTAGAAAGATGTAACGTGTATATTCTCTTATGCCAACAAAGTTAAGGGAAATCTTGCCCCATAGAAAATCCTGACTACATTTGCATTAGTTGGATACTTTGTATATAATGAAGGTTACAGAAAAAAATTAATGTGGTCCAAGGGCTCAAAGGGTTTACAAGCCAACTCCCCACCTGCCCTTCTGTCATTCTTGTTACAGTTTGCCACCGTCTCACATCATTACTGCTCATGACACTCGCCTTCAACATATCCTGTAGTTAGAAACAAACCTCCTTTGCATTTTCGCAGTAACAATCCTCCATCACTACTAACTGTCCTAATGAAGCCTCCCGATCTGGCTGCCTGAATGTGCAGTAACAAACAATAGCCGTGGCAAAGGTCAATATGAAAGGACCAATCAAGGTTTCCTAATAAACTGACATCTTCTCCACATTCTCTACAGGCCAAGAAATGAACCCACTTTCCTGTGAGCATCTCCACTTGACCCAGAAGAACTGTGGATAATGTCTTCAGACAGGAGTGTCTCTTTCTTATTCCTCCTTAATGGAGTTCTTGTACAATTCATGGGATGACCATACGATTCACTCAGTACAAATGAATTCCCTCCCTTAGGCTCTGAACTATTTATAGGAAATATTTTCTTATTTGTCTTGATCTTTTTATACACATTATGTTGAGCAGAAAACGCATTGCAACACATATTTATAGGCTTAAATGTGAATTGGTGTGTAAAAAGGAAGCTTGCCTAATGAATCACAAGCTTTCCAATCAATTCTTAACTAGCTTGTTCTCCAGGAATTAATTCTTTGTAAAAATCAAAGAGGATATATTTTATTAATTTTCTTTCCAATGCCAATTTATTTATCCCCCTTTCCCAATTAAAGGTGAGCTATGGAGTAAAGTTTGTACGTTAAATTTTCCTATAATGAAAGCTGCATTTGGGAAATTTTGTCTTCTTTTTACCACAAATATTTTCCATCCAGATTAGCATGGAACACAAAACCAGTGCTAAAACCCATGTAATATAACCAATCGTTTCTGCCTGCTCTCCAGTTCTTCTGCCCTTCCTGAGTACGGTAGTAATCTACTAACAAGTTACTGGGTAAGAGCCAGTGGCTCATATGTAGCCTTTAGTATGATTTTGGAAATGAAGTTGCAATGAAACAGACTCAAGCCCATTTGCTTCCACACCTTTGTTGTCACAGGAACATGACAAATTAACAGTCATAACAGACTATTTAGACTACATACAGCACCTAAAATACTCCTAAAATACTCACCATCTGGTCACTTATACAATATGCTTGCTGATTTCTGTCCAGGTGGAGAAATTTCTCAATAATTTTCATTTATCCAGTATCAGTAACACTATTTCTACTTGACCCCACACTTGTCCCTTCCTCATGGACCCCAAAGAAATCAATCTAAATCACAAATATATTCTTGTATATACTCTGTCTTCCTTCTTTACCATTAGCTGACCTCCTTTTGAAATATGTATCTGTCTGTTTCAGTCTTTAATGCAAAAAGAAAAACACAATGAGACTTCAAGCTTATGCTTTCAGATACAAGTTTGAATTTCCAGACACAAGGTAATTATGTATTTTGTCTATGGAGAGAATCTTGAGGTGGTACTTCTGGAACAAAGAAAAGTAACTTGAAAAGCATTGCAAAGGTTTTGTTTTGTATGAAAATACAATAACATGGGAAAGCATCCACATGTAAGATATCTGAATAGATCTTGAGGTGTTAAGCCTTCTGTTCAAAACTCCAAAATTTACCAGGGATTCCAATTATAGAACTGCAAAGACATTAATTGTATTATAATATTCTGTGTCTTCCCAAGGCTTATTTTTTTTCTACTTTGTAAATGGTACATTGCCACTACATTTTCCCATGACAGAGGTGTTGGACAAGTATTCTTAGAGCTATTTTGTGAGATTTCCAGTCTCATTCAGGAGGTTCTTATAAGCTAACTGCTTCTCAAAGTCCTGTTCTAGTATTGCATTGAAGATTATATTTCAAGAATTAATTGGTGGGAGTTGACACAAACAATCAGACCATAAATGCTGCTTTGAAGACTTCAGGGCTAGTTAATTGAAGGCACTGTGGTCAGGATTAGAGCCATAAATAATTTTCAGAAGCTCCAGGGGTCCTGTGTACCTTCATAAACCTTCTTAGCACCTGGGAAAACCTGGCAACAAAACTGTGGCTTCATCATTTTGCACAAAGAAACCATCCAACTCAGGTTCTGTAGGAGACTCATAGGAAGTCATTAGCAAATAAAAATTCAATTCATGTGGACAAGAAGCTGACCAGGATTCCTCAAAGCACATGACAAATTGTGAAGATGTGAACTGTGTTACTGAAGACTTAAGTTTGCTGAGGACTTAATTTGTTCTCCTATGATTCAGATTTGTTTTTTCCATTGTGGTTCTCTGGGAGCTACTATTAGCTCTGTGTGAGAAGCCACTTTTACTCTACAAATAGTCCCCAAGGAGCTCCTACAGTTTTGAAAGCAATAACCTTCAGGATATCAAAACAGAAAAAAAATTAAGTTATGCCTGTCTATCATCTTGGATTTCTGTGCTTCTGCCATATCAAGGAAGAAACATCAAGAGAGAGCTTTTAGGGCAGAAGGTTTCTCCTGGCTTTGTACATGAGTAGGTTTTTTTTTTTTTTTTTTTTTTTTTTTTTTTTTTTTTTTTTTTTTTTTTTTTTTTTTTTTTTTAACAAACTACCAAACCCATACATCTTTTTTGTTCCATTGTGGAATAAGAGAATTGAACTAAAAAAATTTACAGGTTCTCTCAAATTCTAAACTAATCCCTGTTCTGGCTATTCATTTGTGCTATCTTAACTCAGTAGGCTTTAGGAAGTAAATTTTCCAATCATAACAATATGTTTCATGTCTGAAATCCTGATGAGATAGAGCCTAACACCCACTCAATGTGCTTAATCTAACCCATGCTACAATCTGAGAAGCTAGTGTCCCTCTTCTTCGCAGGTTAGGATGCTAAGTCTCAATACTAACTGGTTTAAGGAATGTCCGGGTCTAAGTCAGATTCTTTATATTCCCATCAAACCGTGTACCCTTTCATAACTAACAGGCTTGGTGAGCCACTAGACCTTTGAAGAGTCAGTGTGAAAAAAAAAAAAATGTTGCCATTTGTTTATATTAAGCAGTAAGAAAATGCAGTGTTAAGCAAACAGAGGGGTTCTATTACAGACTCCCAACCTTACAAATTTGAAAAATGACAGGGTCAATTTAACTAGAAAGAGACAAAGCAAGGGAGAGAGCTCCTCCTTCTCTTCCCCTTTCTCCTCCCCCCTCATTTTCCTTTCTGTCCTTTTTTTTTCCATCACAACTCCATACTATTTCACAGTTCCCAAAGTATACTTCCTTTTCTGGAAGAATTTATACAAGCTCTAAATATGCAGTTTCATTCATGGGCTACCTTCTGACCCGTGAGTGCTAGCCTGCCATGTCTTCTTTGCTCTTTACACTAATTGCATGACACTTCACACTGGAAGACTAGGAAACTTTACTATGGGAAGTTTTTAGTCACACTGTTTCATTTTGTACAAAGATCATCTGTGTCTATTCATGGATTAAGGAAATTGAAATGTAAAGCTTTCAAGGCATTAGATGCCACTTTCAACAACTGTTTAAAAGCTGTGCTAGGAGACTTTCTATTCATATAAGCAAAAAAATAAGTATTTTATGCATCTTGAAGAGCTAAGAACATCTCAGAAGCAGCAAATAAATTCAGAGCTTCTCATTCATGATGCATAAATTCACTAACAATATTTTATGCCTGATTTCTTCCAAAAGAGAAGAAGAATATATTAATACCTTAAGCAATGAAATGAAACGCCTTTACAACCAAGTTTTTCAAATGAAATCAAAACAAATTAGCTGACACAAATGCAGTAATTAGAATCAGAGCAGTTTAGCAAGCCATGGCGTAGGCATGGTGTTCTACATTAAGTACTCATTGACAGAAAACCAAGTGCACCAGGTAAAATCCAGTTGTGTGTGTGTGTGTGTGTGTGTGTGTGTGTGTGTGTGTGTAAGCGGGATTACATGTGTTGCACACTTCTGCTCTATCCTATGGTTTATTTTAAAGATGAGACAGTATAACATGGCATATTACTAAAACTGCTCACGAGATCTTCATAGACTCTCATCATTTTGATGTCTTATTGTTTCAAAAGCAACAATCTCATACTTAAATCCCTTTGAGAGCTTGATGTTCATATATTTGCTTTCAAATATGTATTTTTACATTCACATTCTAGCCTCTAGAATAAGCACCAGAGCTGAATTGTCATAACGTCATAATTTTTCCATTATTTTAAAAATGTTAATCTGTGACTCTACATTATGAACAACAAATGGTAAGAGGAAGCTAAGAGTTTATTTACATACAACAGTATGTAACTCAGTCATAGACATGTAATAGATTGTGGAAAATGAAGTATGAGTCAGTGGACAAACAAATAAAAAGAAGAAACAAAATAAAAATTTTCAAAACTCCAGGAACCTGCAGTGTTTCCAGACTTGGTGCTACTCAAGGATATAGCCTCAAGTTAGCAGGGAGCAGTCAAAGTCTGCAGTTGTTTAGAGACTGGGATCTGAATAGATTCCCCTGGAGGCTTTTCTCCTAACTCTCCTGGGGATAAAACAGTATGTGCAATTACAAATAAAATCATATTAAGTATATGTGGAGAGGGCTGTGTAATATATTGACCTGAGCTGCCTGCCTTGTTAGCAGTGATTTAATTTCGCATTCCCAGAAGAAGGTAGAGTGTTCACACCTAGAGTCTTAGCATTTGTTCAACCTGGATCCCAGTCCTGACTCAAAAGTCCTTTTCTATCCGCCCACATCTTACCCTGCAGCTCACAAAGCCCGGAGAACTGGTATAGCACCATCTCAACTCCTTGTTGTTGGTGATAGCTTTCTATTGTGCTTTTTCCCTCTGTGTTCTAAACCTCATTTTTCCTGTCTTGTTTCTGACAACTCCCTCAAGGTTATATCTTTCTAGACTCCCAACCATTCAGCAAGTATTACACTATCCTATTGTTATCTTGCTATCACTATACTTTTATTTTTGCATTTCTCATTTTATTTCTTTTCTTTTATTGGATATTTTTAAAATTTACATTTCAAATGTTATTTTCTTTCTTGGTTTCCTCTCCAGAATCCCTCTATTGCATTCCCCCTCCCTCTGCTCTATGAGGATGATCCACCACCTGCCCATCCACTCCCATCATCCTCCATGCCCTGGTATTCCCTTACACTGGGGGTATCAAGACTTCATAGGGCCAAGGGTCTCTTCCCTTATTGATGCCCAACAAGGCCATCCATTGCTACATACTTGATGGAGCCATGGGTCCCTCCATCTTTGGTTAGGTTTAGTCCTTGGGAGCTTGATGGGGAGTCTGCTTGGTAGATATTGTTGTTCTTCCTATAGGTTTTCAAGCCCCTTTAGCTCCTTTAGTTTTTTCTCTAACTCCTCCATTGGGGATTCTGTTCTCTGTCCAATTGTTGGCTACCAGCATCTACCTCTGTATTTGTCAGGCCCTGGCAGAGCCTCTCAGGAGACAATTATATCAGCTGCCTCTCAGCAAGCACTTTTGGCATCAGCAATAGTGTCTGGGTTGGTGTGGCTCTGAATGGCCATTTCTTCAGTCTCTGTTCCACACGTAGTTTCTCAATTTCCTCCTGTGAGTATTTTGTTCCCCTTCTAGGAAGGACTGACACATCCACACTTTGGTCTTCCTTCTTCTTGAGCTTCATGTGGTCTGTGGATTATATCTTGGGTATTCTGACATTTTGGGGCTAAGTAATGAAGTAAAAGCTAAAAACTCTCCGAAGTTTACTTTTTAAAATAAAGACAATTCTAGATAGATCAGTGAATCTCAAGTTGTCAAATCTCTCTAATACCTGTGCACGACAGGGACAAAATGTTTTTTCCTCAGAAGCATGCAAACCATCACCCCACAAGCCAACTGTGACACAGCAGAGAAAAGTCAGTGAGCATATAGGGAAACTATTCAGAAAGAGATGATAAGAGGAAGTAATGGGTTAATATTATCATGGAACAGAATATACTTAAATGAAAAATCACGATGGAAGCCATTAGTCTACAATTAGCATGCCCTAGTAAACAGCAAAAAAAGAAAATCAAGTCATGTAGGGAGAGGGACAAGACAGAGCACTAGAACAGATTAGGCATCTGTTCAATTTAATTATATCCTAATAAAGCATTGGTAGCTTATAAATGAAGGAATAGGGGAGAAGGTATTTGCTCTCTAAATTCTCTCTCAAAGTCAATTTCTTTCAAAGGTCTTTGGAATAGATTTTCATCCCAAATATAGATCTTAATTTTCTAACATCTCAGATCCAATATCATTATTCTTCATGCTATTTTACACAGTATACCAAAAATACATTCTTTGTTTCTTTCACAAAACATATGAGTGTCTTTCCATATTAAGGCTTGCAGTCCACTGAACCTTTACATCTCATGATGTAATTTTAATAATTCTGGATACTGCATTTTGTTAGTACCCATTTTCTATACATACAGCGACATCTTTTAGTTAAAACGTAAAGACACTATATAATGATCAATTAAGAAACATATTTAATTTCAAAATATATATATATTATCATTATAACTTAGATAAATCAAAATAGACTCGAAAATATGCTAATTAGATATCTGCACTTTCATGGTCTTGGTAGCACTATTCTCAATAGCTAATAAATGGAAACAACTTAAGGGTCCATCAACTGGTGAATAAATAAAAGGTAGTATATATAAACAACAGAATACTAGTATTAGGAGTTATCTACTTGAAAAGACAACTTGGACACAGGCCAAGCCAATAGAAAGCCTTCATTAGCCAGTCTGGCACATCAGTCACTGGGTGTTCAACATTCCTGTGTAGTCCCCTATCTTACTCAAGTTGTGCTTATAAGCACAAAGAAAGCATATTTTTGGTTGACATACATAAATTAACAACTTATTCAGAAGATTACCCAACCCAGAAAAAAGGGTACTACATTTAGGGACTTTGATGAAATAGTATTTGTTCTTGATATGACAGAAGACATTGTCTACATGCTGAGTTCCATGATCTGAATGGTACTCTCATCAAGGCATCAGTTGTCCTAAGGACTGGGAACCTGTCCAGTCTGGCAGAAAAAGAAAAGCCTGTCATTAGTGACAATTGACATTATGCTAAATAAAATAAGCCACACAGAGAAAACAAAGGTTGGCGAAATCTCACCCATATTTAGAATCTAAAAATTTGATTCTACAGATTTTGGCAGTTGACTGATGTTTTCTAGAAGCTAGGAGGATAGCAGAGAGGCAGGGATGACACTCTCTAGTTAATAGGAACTGTGCTGAAGTAAGAGAAGGTAAGAAGCCCTGGTGTTCTATTACACAACAGTGTGACTATAAAAACAAGGTATGGGAGAAGACAGAGGAATAACCAAGAAGACCAGGAGAATTAATGGGAATATGTGGCTGCTAGGGGCAGGGATTATGGGGAACCTCTAGAAAGTTGAAGAGACCTAGGATGGGAAGGCTTCCAGGACTCAGTGTGGTTGACCTTACCTGAAATGCCCAACACTGGGAGAGAAACCCAACACCTACAGAAGTTAGACAGGGCTCCCAGTGGAAGAATGGGGACACAAACCCACCTTCAAATTTTTCAACCCAAATTGTTACTGTCTGAAAGAAATGGAGCAGAGACAGAGGAATGGTTGACAAGTGACCAGCTCAACTTAGGATCCATCCAATGGATGGGCACTTAATCCTGACACTGTTATTAATGCTATGTTGTGCTTGCAGACAAGCCTATCATGGCTGCCCTCTGAGAGGCTCCACCAGTAGCTGACTGAGTCAAATGCAAACACTTGCAATCAAGCATTGAACTGAGGTCAGGGACCCATATAAAAGAGTTAGAAGGATTTAAGGAACTAAAGGGCATGTCAACCCCATAGGAAGACTAACAAGGTCATGTAACCTAGACCTGGGGGCTCCCAGGGATAAAGCCACCAACCAAAGAGCATACATGGGCTGCTCTGAGGCCCCAGCACCTATCTACCAGAAGGCTATCTTGTCTGGCCTCAGTGAAAGAGGATATGCCAAATCCTCTAGAGACTTGAGGGCCCAGGGAAGGTAGCTGGGGGTGGACACCCTCTCAGAGGTGAAGTGGAGAGGGTAGGGAATATGGGTGAAGAACTCTGGGTGGGGGTCATGAATGGGGCATCATTTGTAATGTAAATAAATGAAATAATTAATTAGTAAAAAAAAGTAAGTCTTTAATGTACTTAACATTGAAAATATGCTAGAAAACATTCCTCAGGTTTACAACACAAAGACGTAAGTGCTTGAGGAAACTAAACATGGCCTCATTTAAACACTGATAGAGAGTGCAAAGTAGTACATGGAGTTTTATAGTATAGACAATATTTATGTTTATGTATCTAATCAGTTAAAAATAAATTTTAGCTAAAAAAATGACTAAGTACTTTTAATAAGGCAAAGTAAAAACAAGTGACAGACTTGGAAACACCACTGTCTTTTCTCTTCAAACCCAGCCAAGCCACTTGTCTACCAGGGAACTATTTATATACTACTTAGAGACTGACTTTACAGGGCAGAAGCAGCTGGCGACCTAATCACCAACCACCTCCTGAGAGCTATGGTTTCTTGATTTTTAATCTTTCAAAAATCAATCAAATTGAAACTTTCATTTAAGAAATAAAGTAAAGTAAATAATCACTACACACAATACAAATTTCCAAACCAGGACTATTTCTCTCTCTCTCTCTCTCTCTCTCTCTCTCTCTCTCTCTCTCTCTCTCTCTCTCTCTCTCTCTCTCTCTCTCTCCGTGTGTGTGTGTGTGTGTGTGTGTGTGTGTTTGTGTGTATTGAGGAGGGGGAATCATTACAGAACATATTGCATATTTATGTAAGCCCAGCACACAGGATTCTGAATTATCAGCCACATTATACATGGACAGTAAAAAATTGGCTTCCCTAGTGATGGTTATTAAGCACTTTGGAGATAGTGGTATTTCCTTTTATTTTACTATAATGTGCCTGCCTATTTTTTATAAAGGCGTTTATTAGTGTAAATTAGTTGTATAAAGTATTGAATTTCAATTTGACATCTTCCTACATGCATAAAATATTTAGGTCATATTTTTCACCTCCATTATTTTTTCTTATCCATGGTACTCCAGTTTCCTTCTCTGACCGCCTCTGATTTACTTCCGTGAATCCTCTATCTCTATGTATGAGAGAAAACAAGTCTGGGTGAGAATGGGTAATGTTACTTATCATGGTGATCTTCATTTCCATCTGTTTTCCACAAAATGGCATAATTTTGATTTTCTTTATTTGCCAAATTATTTTTGCAGTTTGAAGCTATTTAGTTCAAATTGGTTTCAAATCACAACATGCTACCTGGATTACAAGTTTGCCACTGGACAAACCTGGATATTAGAGTCAATTTCTTCTAAATATACTAACATCTAAATATATGTACACTTAAGTATAGATAGATAGATAGATAGATAGATAGATAGATAGATAGATAGATAGATAGATAGAAATACCATTTAGTGCTTTCTATAGAAGAATAGTTCAATGAGATGAAATTAAAAATTCATCTTAATTCACCTGGAGGTTATAATTATTGCTTTCTATTATGAATTCATCATGCTTGACATTTTTAACAGGCTGTCTAAATTTTTATCTTCAATGAATAAATCTAAATTTACATATAGGTTATATAGTGGTTGAGCTACCATTATTTCTTATCAGTTCAAATCCCTTTCTGATTTAGACATTTTTTATTCAGGTTCACTATTACCTAAGTACTGAAACTAGAAAAATCCAAGAAAGTTGAAGCAAATAATTGAACTGAAAGTATTCTTTGTGAAATAAAACTGAGCTGGTCTTTAAACAGATCCCTATTAAGCATTGAGGGGGATGGCTAAACTAAGATTCCCTTCTTAGAAAACTCAATTACACATTTACTATGGTGGTTGGGGGTCACCCAGTGGGTAGCAATTTATTTTGGTAATAGACATTGTTGATATCTAGGTTAACATATGGAATGCAATGAATTTTTTTTCTATAAGATACACATTATTTTTCTAAACACAGTCCTATAAGAGGAAAAAATGAACCAAAATCTCTTCTTCAACCCTAACTGTTTCTCTATGTTAATGAAAACAGTTTGCTGGTTTACTATTTAACTCTTGGTTCAAGTAGGTATTTATCAAGTTATGATATTACTTCAAATAAAATATTCTAATTTTTATTCATGTCTTTTTAGATGTTATAAGTTTGAGTAGATTCCTATATGACTTTATTGTTCTATTTTTTCTACCCTAGAGTTAATACCATGTCTCCCCTGCAATCTAGCAGGAGACTCTCTTGGCCCAATGATTCAATCCGATTTATATATATTCATATATATATGAATCTCAGCTTCATGTAGAGTAACTCACAGCCATACATCACATTTCCAGTTTATGATTTCCTTAAAAGAAATTTGATTTTCATAGATATGATGTCTTTAATCAAATACATTATATCTGCCTCCTTCCCTTTTTCTTTTTTTTTTATTCCTATTTAGTGAAAACATCATTTACATTTTATAGAACTACTAGTAAATAATGATTAGTAACATTTCTGCTGTTCCTTTTCATGTGAGCATATGAGAGAATGCTAAATTTATACTTTCTGAAAGTTAGGCATGGTCATATGACCTCTTGAGAGAAACTACTTCTTTGCTTTAAGTCACTGAAATCTATGAGTTTTTTGCTACAAAAATTATGCATGAATTGACTTGGACCCTGATACAATTACTCAGATATGAAACTATGTCTCTGAACTAGTCAGGAATAATATTAAATCAATATAATACAAAAACACACAAAAGAAAAAACCCATTTTAGGCTTAAAAACTTTTTAGGCTTAAAAATTTGCTTTTCTTAAATATGGAAAAACTAAAAGATTATAGCCCACAAGTAGCAATAAAGTACAGCAAACAGTCTATGTATAAACTGTCATTATTTTTTGATATTAGTTAATTATTTTATGGTGGCTGTCATTTTTAAAGCTTTTTTAAATATTTGAGATTATAATTACATTTCTTATTTTCCTCCTTCTTAGTCCTACAAGCCCACCTTTGGTCTTTCAAATGTGTAGTCTCTTTTTATTATTAAATTTTTTATTTATTTGCTTTACAACCCACAATCAGCCCTTCTTCTCCTCTCAGCACACCCTCATGTAAGTCCTTTCCCATTTTGCTTAGAAGGGGAAGCTCTCCTCTGGGTTTCAGTGTCTCCACCCCCCCAACCTTACCTCCCACCACCTCACAAGTACATCAAGTTCCTGCAGAACTAGGCATATCCTCTCCCACTGAAGCAAGACAAGACTGTCCATTTCAAGTTGGGTTTTATGTCATAGAAAATTAACCCAGATCAAAGCAATTCTGGGCAGTAGTGTTGGCCTTGAAAACATAAGAGAATCATATTCTGCTTCCCTCCTACACACACAGGAGCATTGTTCACAATTTGAACTGTCTCAGAGTTAGGAGTTCCATGGCAAATCCCAACAATTAAATCTCACAAATTCCAGGGGAGATAGAAAAATTATTAACTTTTCTAGTGTAATAATTTCTAAATGTTTCATTTGTACCTCTCAATCCAAACTATAGAAATTATAACATACAGTTTTGGGGTGCTGGAGACATGGCTCAGCAGTTAGGAACTTCTCCCTAACAGAGGACCTGAGTTTAATTTTCAGTATTCATGCCGTGTGGCTGGCTCACAACTGCCTGTGACTCCTGCTCTGGAGAAATCTAACATCTACTTTTGGCCTCTGTTATCACCTGAACTTGTACATGTATATATATATGTACAATTGTATATATATATATATACAATTACAACCTAAAATGAAACAAATCTTTGAAATTACTGTCTTTAATCTTTGGGTTAGTGTTGTCCCTAAAATTCTAAAGTTTTCTCAAACTGTCAAAACAGGAGACGATATATTGACAAATAACTAGCATTTTGAGGTGCAGTAATGTGTAACTTTAGTATTTCCTATATTTTTCATATCACCAAAGTATGTCAGCCCTTCATCCAGAATTTCTATACATTTTAACTCATTGTTACAATAACAATACACAAATATTTTTCTATTGCACAATGGTGATGGCATGTGATTCTTTCACTCTCATCTTTCTTTTGATAAGTGGGGCTTCTCAACACTTAGTGTTCAATGTATCCATGAATGTTACTATCTGTATGCCCCTTTTTATTGCCTCATTGCGCATGTGTCAGCTTCCCCTTGAGCCCCATAATGGAGCATAAAGTCCTTAGCAAGAGATCCAAGAATTTGGATAAGATACTCACTTATAAAATCACATTGCACAGAGTTAGGCACATTCACATCTACTCATCCTTTTTGGTACCCTCTTCTTCCTTGAGCCAGTGAAATTTCTGCTTCACCTCCACAGGTCACTGCTGTTCCTGTTCTCAGTTTTCAAAACAACTGTTACAATTTCATTCTTTTGGAGACTTTCTATATCTTCTAAAACATGTGAATTATTCTTTTCTTCTTCCTCTATCAGAAGAATATATTTTCAGTCCTATTTTATATTCAGATATGTATGTATTTATTCCATTGGATTGTGAGCTCCATAAATGACATCTTTTTGGTATATTAAAAGTTTAATATGCATATTAAACTTGACTGATGATGAATCAAATTTGGTTGGCTGATGAATGAATATATACAATTCTTCACCTCAGACATAACAATGCATCCATACACTAAGTACTAAAGCATAATAAATGTAGACTCTCATTTAGTTCTTTGCAGCCATAACCACAGTTAAGAAGACAGCACTGGCTCTAAATCTAATTTCCAACTTCTTCCTCCTAGATGTGTCATTATTTATTATAAATGTGCTTAATATCCTAATTAAGAGTCCTAATCAGAGTAAATGAAAAAATGTTGTCACTTTAATTGCTTTATTTTGAATACAAAGAAGTGTTTAATTAGTTAGATTAGTACTTAATAAAATATATTTGCCTAGGAGAGTTTGCAAATATTGATTTTTTAATTGTCTGATCTTTATGGAAGTCAAACAGTGGGTGTTCCTTAGAAAGCCTGGGGTCATTTAGGTGGTTTTCTTCCTGCTATTTCAAAATTATGCAGAGTAGTACTGGTGTTAAGAAAAGAAAACTGTGAGTCTGGTTTCTGTGTATATTGTTATATATATGGAAGGCAAATATCTACATATAAATTTTTTCGACAAGCCACATTTAGCCATTTTTATAATCAAGTTTATGAAATTGAGAGGTCTTTAAAAATGAACATTGCTTATTTAATTTAAGACATTACAAGATTAATGCAGAGTCACATGTAAGGAAAGAAGAGGCCTGATAATATCTTCTTTCTTTGGGCTAAACCAGGAACTGTCTATCCACTTCCCTACTGTAGTATTAATGTGAAAATTATTTGGGTATATTTCTTTCTATAAGATGAGAACCTGCTGTATGACTTTGAGCTTTAAAGGCATTATGATAAAATAAATTAAAAATGTAAAACCTGAACCAAAAATCATAAACAAATAGACAAACAAAACCATAAAAATGGAGTAGAAGCCAAATTAATCAATGTCTATAATCTGCTAGCACTCAGAACATTTTAGCAAATATGTCAGAAAATCATTTAAATATTGTTTGCTCCACTTTGAGTTGGTTTTTAAATTAAGATTGTACACAAATCAATAGCCTTGGATAGATGCCTGCCTTGTCTGTATGACTGAGCACCAACACTGGTACTTGAAGTGGAATCCAAATGTCTTTTTTGTTTTGTTTTATTTTCCAGGGCAAGTTTTTCCTATGATGGCAGGGTTTTCTATTTAGCTCTGGCTTTCCTGAGACTTACTCTGTGGACCAGGCTGACCTAGAACTGCCTGCCACTGCCTATCAAGTGCTGGAATTAAAGGCTTGTGCCACCACTGCCCTAGGCAGATGCTTTCTAAAACATAACTTACGGTTGAGAATGATAGGCCCATTCTCAGAATATCTTCCTAGCATGTATGAGGTCCTGAGTTAATCATCAGCACTCTGTAAAATGAGGTGGCCCAGAAAGAAATAAGGGAAACAACATCCTTTACAATAACAACAAATAATATACAATATTTTGGTGTAACTCTAACCAAGATATTGGGGGTTCTGTATCACAAGAACTTCAAGTCTCTGAAGAAAGAATTTGTAGAAAATATCAGAAGATAGAAAGAACTCTCATATTCATGGGTAGGTAAATTAACATAGTAGAAATGGCCGTCTTATAAAAGCAATCTACAAATTCAATACAATTCCTATAAAAATTCCAACATGATTTTCATAAACCTTGAAAGCACAATTCTCAACTTCACATGGAAGAAATTAAAACACACAGGATAGCCAAAAATAGACTTAAACAATAAAATATCATGTGGAGAAATCACCATTCTTGACTTCAAGCTGTACTATACAAATGTAACAAAAATCGCATGGCATTGTTACAGAAGCAGACATGTTGATCAATGAAATTTAATTGAACACCCAGAAATAAACCCACACACCTATGGGCATTTGATGTTTGATAAAACAGCCAAAACCATACAATAGAAATTAGAATGCATTGTCAACACATGGTGCTGGTCTAACTGGAGGTCTACATGTAGAAGAATAAAAACGGGTTCATATTTATCACCCTGTTCCTTCACAGTCTCTAGTACAAGTGGTATCTCAACACAAAACACTAAATCTCATAGAAGAAAATGTTAGAAATACTCCTGAGCACATTGGTACAGGAGAAAATTTCCTGAACAAAACACTATTGGCCCAGGCTCTATGATCAACAACTTCTAAGTAGAACTTCAAGAAATTGCAATGCTTCTTCTATAAGGCAAAGGCATCATCAATAAGACAAATCAGTAGCCTACATATTGGGAAAGGGTCTTCACCAACCCTACATTTCACAAATGGCTAATATCCAAAGTTTACAATGAACTCAAGAAGACAGAAACGGTTGCCTGTGCCCTGGACTACTTGGTGCTGACCCTACCTACCCTTGGGCATTAGAGATGTGTCAAGGAGTCAAGGACACAGACTCAGGGAGGAGCTGGAAAACACTGAATCAAGTTCATCTGAACACTGCTGCATGTCCCATTGGTCCCAAGAAAGCATCTCTTCTAAACAGCAGTTTCCAACTGTCTGGCACTGTGTGCATCAGCATTCCTTAGTCTCTCAGGCAATCTTCAGTTAGGTCCTTCTGCAGAAGACGCATTTGCAGCTCTGTAGCCCTCAGTATTTGTGTCGAAGAGACTGCTGTTCTTTTTCCTTCATTTTCACTCTTTTGTATTTAGATTTTGAAAATCTAATGGGAGCTGTGGTGCCATTGCCTTGACAGTGTTGACTACACCTCAGAGGTTTCCCATTATACTGCACTGCACATGTCTTTTGTTGTCTTGTCTTCCAGGATTTTACCCATCATTGACTACCAAATATTGAAGTGATATCATCCAAGAGACATGTCACATCAGGTAGAGCAGAGGTACAGCCTACATGGTGGTCTCATGGATCTTTGTGATCCATGTTTTGATGACTTCCTTAGGTGGGCTGCAATCAGGATTTTGAAGAGCTATCAGCACCTGGAGGATCCCCTAATTTGTGGAGTGATTACCTGGAGATATGCTGTATGAGACACCTAGACAAAATAATTATTAGTATGAAATTATTCTTGTGGCTATCCACAAGGAATCAAAGAGCTTCTTAATATTGCCCCACACTTTTCACAGGAATCTGGCATTTGGGGATAGCACAGATAAACCTGCTTGCATTGAGGTTGGCTATGTTCTCCCTTAACAGCACAGAATAGCTCAGAAATTGTCTGACTATGTACTTTCAAGGTATTGAACCCACTGTTGTTGGGCTTCTGTGGTGTTACATATCTCTTAAAAGGTTATAAAGAGTGAGTGAAACCTGGGGTCACATAGAGACATATTCTTAAGAAGGGCCAACTCTTCTGCCAGTAAGTAGATCTGTTGCTGTAAAATGTAGATGGCTTCATATAGATGTTGATTTAGTATCTCCTGACCTAGGTTAGTACCTCAGCTAACTTAGAGACTACAGTAATGGCAGTTGCTGTCTGGGTCAAGCAATAACAACTGTTGTCTCCCCCAGAAATGTTTTCAATGATGGCCACACTGATGGCAACTCTCATACAAAAATCTTTTTTTACCCAATTATGGGGTTGTAAGTGAGTCTGGGCCATCAGAGTGACAACGTGAAAGTGAGTGATGTTTATTACAGGCATCCAAATGGCAGCTGGTTCCCTCATCAGGATAGTCATTATTGAATACCCTACCCAGCAGGCAGTTAGAAGACATTTGTCATTAAAGCAGTTAAGAATGTCTCAAACAATGGAGGTAATGGTAACCAGAAAAAAAAAAAAAAAGAAAAGAAAAAGAAAAAAAAGAAAGAAAGAAAGAAATGAGGCTGGGCAAAGACTAGAGTGGCTTTCCAGCCTATATGTCTGCCAATGGTCACATTTGCAGGGATCTCCCCAGTCCACATTTTTGCTGACCAGTTTACATAGGAATATGTTCCATTAGAGAGATGGCCATGTTTTAGGACAGTAAGGGGACATAAATCAAGACAATCAGAGGGACCACTGGAATCCCAATTTTTCATAATGGGTGTATTGGAATCTTATTGGATCCTTGTTAACATAAGAAATAACATTGGAAATGTGTGAGGTAAACTTACACATGCCAAGTGTGAGGTTAGATGACAAGATAAGGTAGTCAGTCCATGGTGAATTTTCACCTAGTGCAGGCTGCCAGTGCTCTAACAGGATAGAAAGTCACCACAGAAGTGGGTGAGCATTTGAGGACCCTTAGACAGCAAGGCAGGGTGGACATGATATGCTCATGACATTCTTTGAGGATTTGTAATCAGTAAGGGGAACATGAAGTTCCATGGCTAACATGGTCTCATAGGTTAGATTATCACAAATGTCCCCTTTGGTCATATTGTGCAGCTGGATACAGGGCTGATGGAAGAGACATTGGTAGTAGAGCAGAGAATTTTGTCTCTGTGCCAGGTGCCTTTAATTATCATGTAAGAGTGACAAAGTCCATGAAGAGCAAAGCCAAACTCACAATTGAAAAGAAAAACATAGGGTAGGCATTAATAAGTGGAGAGGTCCTTTGCTTTGTGAAGGCTCAATGTCCCAGTGTAAGGGAATACCAGGGCAGGGAGGTGAGATGGAGTGGTTGGGGGTTTGGGGAACACTCTCATAGAGGCAGGGGGTGGAAGGGATGAGGGGATTTCAGAGGGAAAACCAGAAAAGGGGAAAACATTTGAAATGAAAGTAAAGAAAATGTCCAATTAAAAAAGAAGTGTAAAGTTCATGCCATCCTGTCTTATATTTGCAGCTGTGGACCAGTCTCATATACATAAGTCCTCATTGTATTGTTTTATAGCTAAGAAAATTCTACAAGTAAATCCACTAATAGAGCAAACTATTCCAATCTTGAGCAGTGGGAACAAATTGAAGGATCAAAGATCCAAGTTGTTGTTTAATTTGTTCAGATTCTAAATGAGCGGCAATGCCGAGGAATAGAACAGGATGTACATAAATTGTCTACAACACCACCTTGGCTAGTCAGCTATTATTAATCCAGTTTTCTGCTTTTAAAGAATCTGAATATATTGTGTCTGCAAAATACTCACTTTAGAGCTACTATTTGCATCTTGATGTAAGAAGCTGTGTTCTTCCAACAATTATGAGTTAATATCTGAATAGTACTTTGTTAAAGCCTGATATTCTTAGAACATATAAGTTAATTCTATTATTTAATCTATGATGACATATGATATATATCATATCATATGAGATATTAGGATTAATAATGCAAATAAGATGCCTTAGGTTGGAAGGTCCACGTATTTATCATATAACCTAATTTCTCTACGTTACAGAATAAGAAATACTAAGATCTGATGATTGATCCCTATATTTTAATCATTCTAAGAGTATAAAAAACCACATCGTCATTTGCCAGCAAAAAGAAGGGCCAGAGAGATGCGGGACGATGCTAAATCATCTACTTTCATGACTAATGACATGACTAATTTTCATGACTATATTTTATTTATAAATAATAAACTCTGATAAAAGGAGTGTATAGTTTACTACTGAATCTAAATATTTACTTGCTGTCTGCAATGTATCTGAGGAAAACCCGTTGCATTCAACGTCTTTGATTGCCTTTCTATTTCTACTATATTACATAAGGTAGGTTACACATTCATGACTGTTTTAGTTTGCTAGGATAACCATAAGAAAGTCCTATACTCCATCTGGATAAAAAAACAGAAGTTTAAAGTAAGAAGTAAAAACATCGCTATTTGCAGATGGCATGATAGTGTACGTAAGTGACTCCGAAAATTCCACCAGAGAACTTCTACAGCTGATAAACAAGTTCAGTAAAGTGGCTGGATATAAAATTAACTCAAAAAAATCAGTAGCCTTCCTCTACTCAAAGGACAAACATCTGGAGAAAGAAATTAGGGAAAAGATACCCTTTACAATAGTCACAAACAATATGAATTACCTTGGTGTAACTTTAACTAAGCAAGTGAAGGACCTGTATGACAAGAACTTCAAACCTCTAAAGAAGGAAATTGAGGAAGATCTCAGAAAATGGAAAGATCTCCCATGCTCATGGATTGGAAGGATCAACATTTTAAAAATGGCCATCTTACCAAAAACAATCTACAGATTCAATGCAATCCCCATCAAAATGCTAACCCAGTTCTTCATGGAGATGGAAAGAGAAATGTGCAATTTCATCTGGAATAAGAAAAGACCTAGAATAGCAAAATCCATCCTCAACAACAAGAAAACATCTGTGGGAATCACTATCCCTGACCTCAAGAAATATTACAAGGCAATTGTACAAAAACTGCATGGTACTGGTACAGAGATAGGCATGTAGATCAATGGAATAGAATAGGAGATCCAGAAATGAGCCCTCACATATATAGTCACTTGAGTTTTGACAAAGGAGCTATGAAAATTCAATGGAAAAAGGACAGCCTCTTCAACACATGGTGTTGGTCCACCTGGTACTCAGCATGCAAAAGAATGAAAATAGACCCTGTCTTATCTCCTTGTACAAAGCTCAAGTGCAAGTGGATCAAAGATCTCCACACTAAACCAGGTACACTGAAATTATTAGAAGAAAAACTAGGGAAAACCTTAGAACACATAGGCATAGGAGAAAATTTCCTGAACAGAACACCAATGGCTCATGCTCTAAGGTCAAAGATTGAAAAATCGAACTTAATGATTTTGGAAAGTTTCTGTAAGGCTAAGGACACTGTCAAGAAAACAAAACGCCAGCCAACAGAGTGGAAAAAGATCTTTACCAACCTCACATCAGATAGAGGCCTAATATCCAAGGTATACAAAGAACTTAAGAAGCTAGACACCAGAGAATCAAACAACCCTATTAGAAAATGGGGTACAGAGCTAAACAAAAAGTTCTCATTTGAGTAATATCAAATGGTGGAGAAACATCTAAGGAAGTGCTCGACATCTTTAGCCATCAGGGAAATGCAAATCAAAACAACCTTGAGATTCCACCTCACACCAGTCGAATGGCTAAGATCAAAAATTCAGATGACAGCCGATGCTGGCGAGGATGTAGAGAAAGAGGAACACTTCTCCACTGTTGGTGGGGTGGTAAACTGGTACAACCACTCAGAAAATTGGACTTAGTACTACCGGAAGACCCAGTTATTCCACTTCTGGGCATATATCCCAGAGAAGCTCCAACATACAACAAAGACACATGCACCACAATGTTCATAGCAGCCCTATTTATAATAGCCAGAAGCTGGAAAGAACCCAGATGTCCTTCAGTAGATGAATGGATACAAAAATTGTGGTTTATTTACACATTGGAGTACTACTCATCTATAAGAAACAATGACTTTATGAAATTCTTAAGAAAATGGATGCATCTAGAGAATATCATCCTGAGCGAGATAACCCAGTCACAAAAGAACAGACATAATATGCAGTCACTGATAACTGGACACTAACCCCAGAAAGCATAGAACACCTCAGAAACAACTCACAGACTATATGAAGTTCATGAAAAAAAAAAACCATTATGCTTAATCTTTACACACCAAGAAAACTGTGACTAATTCCAGGTTACATCTAGTTTTACAAATACTTCATGCTCATTCTACCTAGTAAGATCTTAGTGCACACTATCAAACCTTTAAAAAAACCAAGTACTGACAAACATGTATTCGTATACTTTTATGCAAAAATGCTTAAAATCTGTACATTTATCTCTGTTTTTTAAAATAAATGAGTTTAGTTAAAAAAAAACAAAAGCCAAAAAACTTAAAAAAACATTATGCTTAACCTTTACCCACCAAGAAAGCTTTGACTATTTCCAGGTTACATCTTGTTTTACATGTACTTTATGCTCATTGTAACTAGTTAAAATTTTAATGCATAATATCAAATCTTTTAAAAAAATCAAGTACTGACAAAAATGTAGTCGTATACTTTAATGCAAAAATGCTTAATATTTGTACATTTATCTGTGTTTTTAAAAATAAAGTTGTTAAAAAATAAATGAATAAATTACTTTCATATCAAAAAAAAAAAACCCGGAAGTTTCCTTTCTTACAATTCTCGAGTCTGGAAGATTAATTCAAATCATAATAACCTAAAAATTTTTCTGTATATTAAATAGATAAATTACAGATATGTTCACATGTACACATATCATACTTCATTGACTCTTAAAATGGAGTAGAATGTATATAATAATGTATATTCCTGACAGAAGCTATTTGACATAGAGAAGACAATTAATCAGTATATATTTCATAAATAAATGAATACATGGAATTTATCAATATATCTAGATAATTGGCATGGAAACAAACCTCTCAAACATAATCTTTCTAAAAGTGGACTCACCCTATTTTACTCAGAAGTCCTGCCCTTACCTTTTTCATCAGCTAAAATATTTTCTCCCATTCCTTCTCTCTCCCTATCAGTCACTAAGTCTTGCAGATTCCACCTCATAAGTTTTCATTCAACCATGTCTCCCCCTTTTCACCACAACATTTTCTTCTCATAATATGCAACATATATTATTTGAAAAAATATATTACACTGCATATGATCACAAGAGACATTATTGAAACAACTACTGACCCATGATAGTGAATGGCTTATGTGTCTTAAACTGATGCTTGCTTTGCTGGTGCACCATTTTGTTATGGCCTTCATAACCTAGAAGATTCTACCCATATTATTCTCTTAATACTTAATAGGCATCTTCTTGGCTGAACTTCTTGAGCACAAGATGAAAACACTATTTTTCTGTCCCCAAATATTCAATGAAAAAAATCTCAGTGAGATAGGTAGATGATAAAGCATGAGTCCTGGGTGTTGGATCTGAAGATCTCAAGCAAATGTAGGGTCTACATGGGAGACTACCTGTAATTCCAGCCGCAGAAGGTGTAGACACTGTATCAATCAGCAGACCAAGCAGGAAAGTAAGAATATCCATTGTTTTAGATGTGATCTAGTGATTCTACCCCCAATAAATAAGGTAGAAGTGTGAGCTAGGATGATTCTTGACCTCCACCTTCAGCCCCACTAACATTTGAAAACATGTATACATGCACTCAGATATATATTCACTGCCACAAGCAAAGAGTAAATCCATAGATGTGCACACACACACACACACACACACACACACACACACATACACACACACATGTACATGAAGAGTGAAAGAAAAAATCCAATGGTTTTTGAAGTGTTACACATACAAGACAGTTTAGTAAAGTCAGTTGTTTCAAAATTAAAATGATAATTTTAAGAATCAGTACTTTTCCCACATGCAAATAAAAAACTTACAAATTATTATAAAGAACATTCTACTACAGAAATTCTAGCAATAGAAAATCTTATAAGCAAATGAGCATTATAAATGAATATTTCAACTGGGTGAATAATGCTATATTTATAACCAAACAAATATATATATATATATATATATATATATATATATATATTACAATATACATATATATATGTTACAATATACATATATATATATGTTACAATATACATATATATATATATATATATATATATATATATATATATATATAGTAAAATATCAGAACATCAGTAGATTAGGTATTGTAGGCAGATTCCAACATAGAATGGAAAATAAGTGTCAAGCATTGTCAAAAAGGAAGGTCTTGTGCAAAGCCTCACTTCTAACATCACAACAAATTCTAAATAGACCAAATTTTAATGTCATTTAAGGTTTAAAAATATCCTGTGAGAGAAAGCATAGGATAATTTATAAAATAGTTATGTGAACGTAGTCTTTTAAAATATAGTTATCCCCCAAATTAAGAAAATTTTATACATACCAAACAGTCAACGAGTTTCACAGATTTAAAAAAAGAAAAATGAGAAGACTGGCCTGTCCACAGGTTGCTGGGCACTGGGAAGAGCTGCAGGTGGGCTCTCACTCCTGAGTTCATGTTTTCTCTGCACTGTCTATCCTTGGAGAAGCTTCCCAGTCCAGCCTAGAAACAGACACGTTGGGCCCAAGGTCAGAGCCAGCCCAATTGCATCAGGATTGGGCACTACCATCAGAACTCACAGCCTACCCAGAGAGAGGAACACAGAGGAACAATCTCACTCTGGAGACCACAGGTCCACAGACCCACAGGAGAGACAGGTTCAGTGAGTGGCAAGAAGATCACCTAGCATAACCAACAACAAGATGGCAAGAGGCAAACACAAGTATCTAAGAAACAGAAACCAAGAAAACCTGGTAACATCAGAACCCAGTTCTCCTACCATGACAAATAGTGAATATCCCAACTCACCAGAAAAACAAGATGAGACATAAAATCAGACTTCAGGATGATGATGGAGATCCTTGAGAAGCACATAAAAAACACACTAAAAGAAGACAGGAAAGCCAGAACACACACAAACAAGTTGAAACCCTTAAAGAGAAAATACAAACAACACAAAAATCACTTAAACAGCTAAAGAAAAGCACAAAGAGGTAAAGGAACTGAAATTAGAAATAGAAACAATGAAGAAATCACAAAACGAGACAACCATGAAGTTGGAAAATCGAGAAAAGAGATCAGGAGTCATAGATGCAAGCATCACCAACAGACTACAAGAAATGGAGGAGAGAATCTCAAGATCAGAACATACCATAGAAATCATTGACAGAACAATCAGAGAAAATGCAAAAATCAAAAAGGTTCTAACTCAAAAGACCAAGAAAATCCAGGTCACAATGAGAAGACCAAACCTAAGGATAATAGATGTAGAAGAGGGTAAAAGACACCCAACTAAAAGGTCCAACGAATATATCTTCAACAAAATTACAGAAAAAAAACTTACCTAACCTAAAGAAAGAGATGACCATGAACATACAAGAAGCCTACAGAACTCCGAATAGATTGGACCAGAAAAGAAATTATTCCCAATACATAATAGTTGAAATAACAAAACTCAAAAAAAAAAAAAAAAAAAAAAAAAAAAAGAAAGAAAGAAAGAAAGAAAGATACTAAAAGCAGTAAGGTAAAAAGGACAGGTAACATACAAATGCAGACAGATCAGAATTACACTATAATTTTCAACAAAGACTATGAAAGCTAGAAGATCCTAGACTGACATCATGGAGACCCTAAGAGAACACAATGCCAGCCCAGGTTACTATATCTAGCAAAACTCTCAATTACCGAAGATGGAGAAACCAAGATATTCCAGGACCAAAATGAATTTATATAATATCTGTCCACAAATTCAGCCCTACAAAGGATAATAGATGGAAATCTCCACCACAAAGAGGAAAACTTCACCCTAGGAAAATGAAGAAACTAATCCACTTACAACAAACACCAAAAAAAGAAAAACACACAAACATAACTCTACCTATAACAACAAAAGTAGCAAGAAACAACAATCACTATTCCTTAATATCTCTTAACATCAACGGACTCAATTCCCCAATAAAAAGACATAGACTATCAGACTGAATACATAAAAAAGACAGCATTTTGCTGCATACAAAAAACTCATCTCAGTAACAAAGACAGGCACTATGTCAGAGTAAAAGGTTGGGAAAAAAATTTCAAGCAAATGGTCCCAAAAAACAAGCTGCAGTAGCCATCTTAATATCAAATAAAAGAGACTTACAACCAAAAGTCATCAAAAAAGACAAGGAAGAACATTTTTTACTCATCAAAGAAAAAAATCTGTCACAATGAACTCTCAATTCTAAACATTTATGCTCCAAATACAAGGGAACCAATATTCATAAAAGAAACTCTACTAAACATAAAAGCATATATTGCCTCACAGACAATAATAGTGGGAGACTTCAACACCCCACTCTCATCAGTGTACAAGAACATCAAATAATCACATGCATCCCATCAGATCCCCATGGACTAAGGCTGGTTTTTAATAATAACAAAAACAACAAGAAGGCCACTTACACATGGACGCTAAACAAGGCTC
Organism: Micromys minutus; assembly: GCF_963924665.1. NCBI lineage: Eukaryota > Metazoa > Chordata > Mammalia > Rodentia > Muridae > Micromys > Micromys minutus. The sequence goes on along the minus strand of NC_137982.1, from coordinate 28,323,487 downwards.
TCCTCTATGATACCTTGGTCAAAGAAAAAATAAAGAAATAAAAAAAAAAAAAACTTTTTACAATTTAACGAAAATAAATGCAGAACATACCCAAACTTATGGGATACAAAACAAGCAGTGCTAAGAAGAAAACACATAGCACTGAGTGCTTCCAAAAAAAGAAACTGGAGAGGGCATGCACTAACAGGTTGACAGCACACCTTAAAGCTCTAGAAAAAAAAGAAGCAGATACACCCAAGAAGAGTAGACAGCAGGAAATAATCAAAATCAGAACTGAAATCAACCAAATAGAAACAAAAAGAATTATACAAAGAATCAGCAAAACCAAGAGCTGGCTCTTTGAGAAAATCAACAAGATTGATAAACCCTTAGCCAGACCAAGTAGAGGGTGCAGAGAAAGTATCCAAATAACAAAATCAGAACTGAAAATGGGGACATAACAGAAACAGAGGAAATTCATGAAATCATCAGATCACTGATTTCAAAGCATTTGAATCTGCTATAGATAAGAACTACCCATAATACTGTTTTTCCGTTGGTTAAGAATAAATGTGTAAATAAAAAAAGTCTCATTTCACCGTTCTCTGTGTTTGCAGTCACAACATAGCTAGAAGACAGTCTTAGTTCTTAGCTACTGTGAAACTCTTCACTGGGGTGGCAGGGCGATAGCCCGAGACTTACATTTCCTCTTTGGTGATGCCGCTGGACATCTGAAACCCTTTTACGGCTCATACACCCTGGCCAATTGCAAAGGGATTTAAGTCAACAAAGTCAATCCTACTGGAATTATACTGAAATTATTTTATTGTTCAAGCATCCTTTCAATGGTAAGTGTCCCTAATAATAGACTTAGGTCCAACACATTTCTCATAAGTTTCTCACAAAATAAAGTATAAAAAGCTAACAGACTCCAACTACTAGTTTTATTTTATATTTTTTATACAGGACTCCAAAGAACACTCCAGATCTGCAGGCAATAGGCAAGTTGCCTATCATACTCTGAAGCTTCATTTATTTCTCCCTCTTTATCTATTCACTTTACATCCCAATCACAGACCCCTCTTTCCTATCCCTACCTCACTTTGTTCTTTCTCCCAGTCCCTCTTTTCCCTTTATCTCCGAGAAGGATGAGGTTCTCTTGTGTACCAATCTACCCTGGCACATAGTCATTGTAGAACTAGGCTCATTCTCTCCCACAGAATCCTGCCAAGATGGCTCAGTTACGGAAACAGGATCCACAGGCATGCAGAGTCAGAGTAAGCCCCCACTATAGTTGTGAAGGGACCAGCATGAAGACCAAGCTGCCTGTCTGCTGCATATGTGCAGGAGACCTAGGTCCAGCTCTTCTGTGCAATTTGGTTGGTGGTTCATTCTCTCAGAGCCCCTAAGGTTCCAGTTTAATTGACTATGGTAGTCTTCTTATTGAGTCCCTTTACCCTCTAGGTTCCTCAGTCCTTCTCTCAACTCTTCCACAAGAATCCCTGAACTCTGTTTAATGATTGAATGTGGGTCTCTGCATCCGTTTTGGTCAGTGGCTGGGTGGAGTTTCTCAGGTTCTTTGCTAATCTGTCTGCAAGAGTTAAAGAGTATCACTAAGAGTGTCAGAGATTGGTGTTTGCTCCTGAGATAGATCTCAAATGGGGCCAGCTATTTGTAAGCCATTCTCTAAGTCTCGATGACATATTTGTCCATGCACTTCTGGTAAGTAGAACAAATTTTGGGTGGAAGCTCTTATGGGTAGGTTGATGTCCTTAACTCTCCTCTGGCATTCCTCCCTGAATACAGTGGCTACTAGAGGCTCCATATGCCCTATTGCCTCAGCTGGAGTCATCCTTATGAATTCCCTGGAGCCACCCTAATCTCAGGATCCTAGAGATGCCTGCCTTACCTGACCTGTGAGATTTCACTTCATTGCCCTGGCCCTCTCCCCCACAACCTATCTCTACCTTCTCTTCATCCTTTCTCCCATCTCATTCCTTCTCCCCATCTAACTCTGATGACAAGTTTATTTCACCTTCTGAGTGAAATTCAAGCATCCTGCCTTGGGCCTTATTTATGATTTAGCTTTTTGGTTTTGTTCATGAAGCTTCGTGAAGCTTCATCTCTTAGTTGATATAAAATTTTCCTTTTTTTTTTTTTGAGATTTCAAACTCATAGAGATCTGCTTGTCTCTGCTTCTAGAGTGCTGAGATTAAAGGTTCATGTCTCCACACCCAATCTCACATAAATTCTTAATAATTTAGATTACATGGACATCTATAGCTATCCAATTCAATCCTAAACTAGCTATGCGCCGAAATGCTCCAGATGGGATTAAAATAATCTCATACTATGAAGATTTAATGTCAGATTACAGAGAAATACAAATTTATAACTGTGGCTAAAACACAGCTGCCATTTAAGTCACTGTACACATTACTAATATGTTTAGAATGCAACAGCTTACCCAATATGTTTACAAATATGTGATGCTTTTTATATAATTATCCAGAATGAGAACAGATGAGATGAGCAGCGTGAGGAGGGAGAGCACGTTGGAGTAGCCAGATATAGATGGAGGTTTAGTCTTCATGGCCTTACTGCAGAATTCATAAGAGATTCATTGTAAACTGCTAGGCAGGTCCAGAAGTCTCGAGGAAAGCAAAAGGCCACTAGGATACTCATGAGGACGAACTGAGATTTTGTCAAATTTCACATTCCATTACTTACTAGACACAAATGCAAATTTTCTTTTAAATATTTTAGTCGTGCTAATATGGAAAGATTAAGGAATTAGCATTTTAATCAGTATAAATTGGAACGAAGATGTAATAAGGAATAATCAAGTTGAAATTAATACCTTCAGTAATGAGGTTTTACCCAAATTACTTGCTAAGATACTCTGCTTAAATCTAAGTGATTTTTTTTCTGCTAAATGTGTTCCTAATTTCTTAGTCAAGATGACATATTTATGAAACATAAAATACTCAGTTAAAATATTGCCTATTATTAGTCACATCAAACTCTAATATGACACAAATACATCTATTCAGAAAAGACAGGAGTATCCATTTTCTACAATGATGAAATTATTTAGGAAGTATTAGGTCCTATCTCTCTGTTTTCCATTTATTACATGTAGGAAATGATATTGAGTAGCCCTTATACATATTCTCAACCAGTCTATTTTTATCTAGAAAATTGATTTACACATTAATTTTAAAAGCATTTTATGAGAGGAAAACTAGACTGAGCTTAAAGCACTAAGTGGTTTTGCTGGCTTTCACTGGTTAGTACATTGGCATATAGAGCAGTCAGCCAGCTCTGCTGCTTAAGGTAATAAAATCCAAATCACAGCCGCTGACTCTTTGTTTCCTGCTGTTTTCCTCAGCAAGGAAGACAATAGGCAAGACAGAAGAAAGTTAATAGATACCATCTTTCTGACCTAATGGCTTGCCACATGGAATCAAAATGACCTCCTTTCTCTCACACACTTTCCCAGAAACACCAAGCTACAAGAATAACAGACGATGATATCTTTGACTGGTGACAATGTTGAATTTGAATCACTGTAGTATAGTACTGTACTAGAGCATGACACCGGAAAACGCTGATGTGATTTTTCTATTAGTTTTGGTTGTCAAATCTACTTTTTATGAATTTCTATTGAGTGATGATAGATTGTTTCTACACTTTCAAACTGTGCTTACTCATCACTGAGTCAACAACGGAGAGGCTGCTGACTTCAAACAGCATAGCCTCATGGCCTTAGGTTTATCTCAGATATTACATTATTCAATGATCATGACAAACATGGAAACTCATGACAGTATAAAAATAGAAGAGCCTGGGAGAGCTTCGGGTGGCTAGAATGACAGAGCTAACATGGAGGACCAACTGTCTTAACTGCCATCTTCATCCATTCTCTTTCCTTTATTTCACTTTATTGGGGGGAAACCATGACATGTAAGAATACGGTTTGTGGGGCTGGAGTGATGGCTCAGAGATGGTTAAAAGCACTGTTCTTCCAAAGGTCCGAAGTTCAAATCCCAGAATCACACTGTGGCTTACAACCATCTGTAACAAGATCTGATGCCCTTTTCTGGTGTGTCTGAAGACAGCTACAGTGTACTCATATACATTAAATAAATAAATAAATAAATAAATAAATAGTTTTGAAAAATGCAATTTGTAACATGATTCTTAATTGTCAAAGGGATGTACACCAGTCACTATATACTCACTGATCAATTGCTGTATATCATGCTGCCTTCCAAAATCTCTGAAAAAATTCCTCCAGCTGATTTTTTAAATAAACATAGAAAATATGTAACCTCATATTACCTGCCCAGAAATCAACACTTAGAGAAACCTAAAAAATTATCCAGGGTTACAGAATTAGAAAAAAAAAAAAAAGAATCTAAACTCATAGCCACCTGTAGATTAAACTGATATCAGATACATCATAAAATTATTACACATTTAATTCATTGTGTTCCTCTTTGTGTTTTTATTATTACTTCATACAAAATATTAAGTTATATCTTGAGTTCACAAAGAGAGAAATTTCAAAATAAATGATTAAGAATGTGTGTTTTATTTATATATGATAGACATAAACAGAAATTAATTATAGAGGTCACTTAATAATAAACAAAGAGAAATGTATTTAAAATCTTATATATTTACTGCATTTGTTTGTTCATAGCATCTTTCTTTTATAACATAAACTACATGTCTATGAATATATATATATATATATATATATATATATTTATATATATAATTTTAATCTGGCTATCTGATTCAATAATATGCAAGACAAAAAGCAATTTATTTTTTAGCCAAGTGGATTGGCAACTCCTGGTAAATTATTAGCCCCTGTTCATATTTCCCATAAAAATTCATACAATTTGTATTTTTCTTACCTAGACAATGTGATATTTGGTTCTGGGTGAATGAGATGAATCAGTCAAGTCATCATAATAGACATGCGAAACTGAATGGGAAAGTAAACATGAGGCCTCAACCCCATATAAAGGCCTACAGAAAACTGAGCAATGCTGGGAATAAAAGAAATAGTCTTCCTCAGGGATCAAAACACCAATTGGTCATCTAATAGAAATGGTCAGTATGGTCAGTACTTAATACATACACATACAAGCAATATTTTTTAAAACGACTTTATTTTACAAAACAAAGATAAATGTACAGATTTTAAACATTTTTTGCTTAAAATTATACATTTTTGTCAGTACTGTTTTTTTCAGATATTAAAATAATTTTTTACATAAAACTATGTGAATATATTTTTTAGTCAGTACTTGATTTTTTTTAAGTGCTTGACAGTATGCATTGAAAACCTAATAATTACAATTAGCGTAAAGTACATGCAAAACAAGGCACAACATGGAAATAGTCAAAGTCTTCTTGTTTTGTAAATATTTTTTGTTTTGTTTTCTTTATTTCTTGGACTTCATACAGTCTGTGAGTTGTTTCTGGGGGCGTGCAAGCCTCTGGGGTTAGCATCCCAATATCAGTGACTGCATATTATGTCTGTTCTTTTGTGACTGGGTTATCTCACTCAGGATGATATTCTCTAGATGAAGCCATTTTCTTAAGAATTTGGTCAAGTCATTGTTTCTGGTGGCTGAGTAGTATTCCATTGTGTAAATGTACCACAAGTTTTGTATCCATTCATCTTCTGAAGGACATCTGGGTTCTTTCCAGCTTCTGGCTATTATAAATAGAGCCGCTATGAACATTGTGGTGCATATATCTTTGTTGTGTATTAAAGTGTCTCTGGGGTATATGCCCAGAAGTGGAATAGCTGGGTCTTCAGGTAGTACTATATCCAATATTCTGAGGTATCACCAGACTGATTTCGAGAGTGGTTGTGTTAGTTTGCAACCCCACCAACAGTGGAGAAGTGTTCCTCTTTCTCTGCAACCTCACCAGCATCTGTTGTCATCTGAGTTTTGGATCTTGGCCAATCTGACTGGTGTGAGGTGGAATCTCAGGGTTGTTTTGATTTGCATTTCCCTGATGGCTAAGGATGTCAAGCACTTCCTCAGATATTTCTCAGCCATTCGATAATCCTCAACTGAGAACGTTTTGTTTAGCTCTGTACCCCATTTTTTAATAGGGTTATTTGATTCTCTGGTGTCTAGCTTTTTGAGTTCCTTGTATACCTTGGATATTAGGCCTCTATCTGATGTGGTGTTGGTAAAGATCTTTTCCCATTCTGTTGGTTGCCCTTTTGTTTTCTTGACAATGTCCTCAGTCTTACAGAAACTTTGCAATCTCATTAAGTCCCATTTGTTAATCTTTGATCTTAGAGCTTGAGCTATTGGTGTTTTGCTCAGGAAATTTTCTCCTGTGCCTATGTGTTCTAAGGTTTTCTCTACTTTCTCATCTAATAGTTTCAGTGTATCTGGTTTAATGTGGAGATCTTTGATCCACTTACACTTGAGCTTTGTACAAGGAGATAAGAACGGGTCTATTTTCATTCTTTTGCATGCTGAGTGCCAGTTGGACCAGCACCATTTGTTGAATAGGCTGTCCTTTTTCCATTGAATGTTTACGGCTCCTTTGTCAAAAATCAGGTGACCATATACATGAGGGCTCATTTCTGGATCTTCTATTCCATTGATCCTCATGCCTATTTCTGTACCAGTACCATGCAGTTTTCAGCACAATTGCCTTGTAATATAGCTTGAGGTCCGAAATAGCAATATTATACAGATCTAGCAAGCTATAGTTAGAAAAAATTATATGCATATACATATAGTCATGTAATAACAACTAATGAAAACGTATGAATTTGAAAGTGCAAGAAGGGGTATATAGGAGGGTTGAGGAGATAATGCAAGAGAAAGGAAAAATGATGACATAATATTATAATCTCAAAAAATTAAAAAGATATTTTAAAAGACAGAAAGAAGGGACTAGAGAGGTGGGGCAGCAGTTATGGTGTTCCTCAGCTTGTGGGTCATGTCCCTGTGAAAATGAATTAACCTTTTCACAAATATTTTCTAAACCTATTGGAACAGGTGTTTACAATACAATTTAAAACAGTCACAAAATTACAGTTCTGAATTACCAACGAATATAATTTTATGGTTGGAGGTCAGCACAACCTGAGGAACAATATTAAAATGTTGCAGCATTAATTTGAGAACCATAGATTAAGAGAACTTGTTGCTCTTGCAGACGGGCTTTGTTTAGTTTGCAGTACTCACATGGAGGCCCACAACCATCTACAACACCCAGTTCCTGGACATCTGACACCCATTCTGACCTCTTTTGGTAGCAGGCACAAGATGGTTAACATACATTCACTGCAGGCAAAGTATCCTACACATAAAATAAGACTAAAGCTTTAAAAAATAAACAGACATCTCGTCAAAGAAGACATGCAGATAGTAAATGTCACAATGCTAGGAGAAAATGTACACAAAATAAGGATGGGGTCTCATTACAGAGTTACTGCAATAGCTCATATTAAGAGCACTGGCAAAATCCAATTGCTACCAAGAATATGAGCTAAAAGGAACTCCCAGTTTTTGCTGGTTGTAACACAAAGTTGTAAAGCTAATTCAGAACATAGTTTGCTCCTCTCTTACAAATATGTTTTTATCACATAATGCAACAATTATATTTTCTGGTATTTATCCACAGGAGAACAATGAAAATAGCTATTTTATTTATAATTCCTAAACCATGGAAGCATGTTTTTCAACCAGCAAAAGAATAAATTCTGGTATATTTAGGGAATGGAATATCATACAACTTCAAAACAGAATGAGCATTTAGTCCATGAAAAAATATAGAAGAACCATAGGTACATATTGATAAATAAAATAGAATAAAAAATGCATATGTAATAAGTGCAGCTTCATGACACTTTGACAAAGAAATGCAATGGACATATAAAAACCCAATAGTAGCCAAGATATCTGGGGCACTGTGAATGGATAAGCAGAGAGCTATTGAGAAAAATGAAACGACTGTATTACTGCAATTGTGTCCACATGAGATTTATACATTTGTTAGTTCCTTAGAATGAACAAGTATAGACCCTAGTGTATATCATGAAATTTGTCTGGTCTACGTAGTTTAATTATAAATGATACACTATTTCTAAGAGATACCAATATGGCAGAAGTTATACCATATATATATGTGAAGGGAGCAGGCATATATGTGAAAGTGTTATACCTTCTTTTCAATTTTACTGTGGAAGTAAAACTAACCTAAAAGCAAAAGTTAGAGAAAAAAAATTAAACATGCTGCTTTGATCACATAGTTCCAGTAAGTTAAATAATACCTACAAATCCCTTTGAATATGTATGTTTTTCTTCCCTCATTATAAGCCACTAAAAGCATTAAGATTAGATTGTACTTAGTTTTGTGGGGGTGGGGGTGGAGATTTTTAAATACTTAAAATCCTTAAATGTATAAAGTCTATTATCCTTTTAGACTCACAAATCATTTGAGAGTTCATCCTATTAATTCCTGCCAGACAATTGCAAAATTCAAACAGTACATTTTATCCTCGAGCAGGACTAATTCTTTTCTTGACATTAGGAAAGTTAAATTAGAGAACATTTGTTATTCTGAAAAGGAGAACTGAAAAACAAGCTTTGCATATAGACATTCTTTGTAACTTGGGTGACATCAATCATACTGAACATCCACCTTAAGGCTTATAGTTTTCCTACCAGACATGTTCCTTAAGGCCAACTGACTCAACGATATTTGATTTAATTGGCTGAAAACCAATAATATACAACTAATGTTCTATTAGCCTGTAATACATGCATCTATAATGATATTTAGAAATATCTTTTGAAATGATACATTAGCTAGGTTCAATAGTACACACTTTGAATTCTAGCATCCAGAAATTAGAGGGAAGCTGATCACTAATTTGAAGCCTATTTGAGTAAAAGCTCGACAAAAAACAAAAGATTTGCCAGTGATTTAAAAAGAAATACATTTTTTTTTCTCAGTGGAAAAATATCTCATTTGTTTTACTCACAGAGATCGGGATACTAGTAAGGGGTCCCAGTGAGGGTGGATCCTTGCAGAGGGAGGGCAGACACAACAACTCAAGACTCTGAGAAAAGGGAATGCTGAAACATAAAGATTAAATTGATTGAAATATAGTAAGGCAGATTAGAAAGGAAAATACAGGGAGAGATAGCTAACACTAAAGATCTTATGAAAAAGTCAGAGGAATAACTACTACTGCAAAAGCTTCATAAAATATACATACACATGCATACTTGTGAACACACATGCATACACACATACACACAGTGTTTGAATAGAGTTATCCCACAATAGGGTAACACTGTCCATACTAGACACTACAGGCTGACAAACCAAAAGCCCAATGTCAGAGATAGTTTGTCTTTATTAAACTTGTTGGACAGTGAGCTTCAACAGCTAGTCAAGTACCACAAGTTAAGTACCTTTGCTTTTGGTCACTTAGAAAACTTGATGGTAAGATGTTATGGCTGAAGATATTATGTGCTTGAATAATAGGACACGGGGAAATCAAGCTGGAACTGTTGCAGGAGTCTTATCCTTACTGGCTAGTTTTCATATTTTTGTAAGATGCTCCTCATGTTACCTGAGGAAAAAAGTAGAGATTTATTTTTATCTAATTGTGAACCCTTTGAGCTACTATAAATACTTGCCTCACAAGATATACCTACTGGATTTAAGGCAAGTTACACAAGATGGAATTCACAGCTTATATCGCTATGCCGCTATGAAAGCCAGGAACCTGTGGCTAAATAGGTCACAGGCCTTAGGGGAGAATATACTATTGCTGCTCTGGTAATGGCCTATAGTGTTAAAAACCCCGCTTCTAAGGACTTACACTACCCACACATTAATGCATCCCTCAAACCTTTTCAGAAAAATTCCTTTTTGCAGTAGATGATGATTAAGACAGAGAACCATAATTGTGCAATGAAAAAGAAACAATGAACGTCTTAGCTGTACATGGGACATCTATATCATAATCTTTTTGCTAAGACTCAGAGGTCACTGAAAAAAAATGTGGAAGAATGGTAAGAGCCATATGCAATGGATGACCACAAGGAAACAGTGTTCTCTGAACTCAGTAGGGCTTTTGCATGTGTGAATGCATATAGGTTGTGGCAGCATGCACAACTCATATGTAACATCGAGCCAGAAAAAAAATTACAGCTCAGAGAAGAGTGGGGATTGAAGGGATATAAAACATAGTCTTACCACAATAGGAAATACTGTGGCTGAGGAGAATTGGTTTTCTATAACGGTGTTTCATATACCTAAAAGTGTGTATGTAAAAAGCATTATTGACCTTGATAGATTTTAAACTTTAAACAAAAAGAATGAAAACACAAAGTTGAGTGTGTAAGAAACTGGGTATGGATCTGGATGGAATCTGGAAGAAAGATAAATATGATCAAACTATAGTATGTGAAAATCTCGAAGAATGAAAATAAAAATTCATGAGTGTGTAAATTGCTATAGGAAGCTATCCATAGCAGTGTATGTATGCTCATTTTGCTTTGTTATTTATTGTAAAAGAATTTATTTTACAATTGAAGACATTGACTTTTTAACAAAAGAGATGGACTGTGCAGGTTAAAATAAGATTGCAGGTATCATGTACCCAACCCATATTACATGTGCATATAAATTATCAAAGAGTAGGCATCATGTTGAATGCTCACATCAATGAGTCCAGTGGAACATAAACAGGGAGATGCAACTGAGCACTGTGTTCAGGAAGCAACTGGTAAGAAACACATTCTTGAAAAGATTCTATTTTACGGCTTTCTACGAGCACTCATTATTCCAAAAATAATGCAAAAGAATGAAAATATCTCCTTGTACAAAGCTCAAGTGTAAGTGGATCAAAGATCTCCACATTAAACCAGATACACTGAAACTATTAGATGAGAAAGTAGGGAAAACTTTAGAACATATAGGCACAGGAGAAAATTTCCTGAACAAAACACCAATGGCTCAAGCTCTAAGGTCAAAGATTAACAAATGGGACTTAATGAGATTGCAAAGTTTCTGTAAGGTGAAGGATATTGTCAAGAAAACAAAACGGCAGCCAACAGAATGGGAAAAGATCTTTACCAACTCCACATCAGATAGAGGCCTAATATCTAAGGTATACAAAGAACTCAAAAAGCTAGACACCAGAGAATCAAATAACCCTATTAAAATGGGGTACAGAACTAAACAAAATGTTCTCAGTTGAGGAATATCCAATGGCTGAGAAATATCTGAGGAAGTGCTCCACATCATTAGCCATCAGGGAAATGCAAATCAAAACAACCCTGAGATTCCACCTCACACCAGTCAGATTGGCCAAGATCCAAAACTCAGATGACAACAGATGCTGGTGAGGTTGCAGAGAAAGAGGAACACTTCTTCACTCTTGGTGGGGTTGCAAACTAACACAACCACTCTGGAAATCAGTCTGGCGATAACTTAGAAAATTGGACATAATACTACCTGAAGACCCAGCTACTCCACTTCTGGGCATATACCCCAGAGACACCTTAGTACACAACAAAGATATAGGCACCACAATGTTCATAGCAGCTCTATTTATAATAGCCAGAAGCTGGAAAGAACTCAAATGTCCTTCAGAAGATGAATGGATACAAAAATTGTGGTACACAATGGAATACTACTCAGCCACCAGAAACATGGCTTGACCAAATTCTTAAGAAAATGGTTGCATCTAGAGAATATCATCCTGAGTGAGATAACCCAGTCACAAAAGAACAGACATAATATGCAGTCGCTGATAGTGGGATGCTAACCCCAGAGGCTCGCACTGCCCCAGAAACAACTCACAGACTGTAGGAAGTCCAAGAAATTATGAAAACAAAACAAAACAAAAAAATCTTTACACAACAAGAAAACTTTGACTATTTTCATGTTACATTTTGTTTTGCATGTACTTTGTGCTCATTGTAACTATTGGGTTTTCGATGCATACTGTCAAACCTTTAAAAAGATCAAGTACTGACTATTCATATAGATTTATGTAAAAATTATTTTAAAATCTGAAAAAAAAGTACTGACAAAACTGTAATTTATAATTTTACGCAAAAAATGCTTGAAATCTGTACATTTATCTTTGTTTTGTAAAATAAAGGTGATAATAAAAAAAAAGATGTAAGGAGTTAGGGGCTCCGTACTTAATTAGAGTTAATGTCAACTAATCCTCTTCTACCTCTAGTACATAGGAGTTTATGTATATTGAACCCAGGACAGTTCATTCAAACACATACACATACACACACACACACACACACACACACACACACACACACACACACACAGGCACGCACACACACAGCGAGAGATGGAGAGAGAGAGACAGAGAGACAGAGACAGAGACGGAGAGCACAAGATTCACCAAACCTGAAATTTTTATCCATGGGACACTATTTTAACAGGATTTATGGAATTTCTCATTGCATGGAACATTGGAAAAAGGTTAGACTCATTTTGTGAAGAGACTAGTTAAGACAAATTCACAAAAGATGCCATTGGGCAATAAGCAGGAGCAAAATTCTTAGGGCTTTTGCAGATATTCTGTTTGATATAAGCATCATTGTTGAGAATTTTCACCATCTTTAGAACTGTCATTTAGCACAAATCTTTGTTCTTTTCTGTAGGGAAAATAAATAACAAATAGAAATTCCAAGTACTGTCATGAATATTTCTTTATTGGACCATGGTGATGCAAATTTTTCTAATCAGAGGATTATTTCAAAATCTTTAGAAATATTGTTTTAATAATAGAATACTCCACAGAATAGAGAAAAAGATTAAATTTTGGTCATCACAATGTGTAGCTTGTCTGCCCTATTATGTAATAAAAAATCTTTTATGAGCCAAGACTAATCATAAGGATCTTTATTTATATTTTTAAAAAGTAAATTGCTCTTTTCATAAGGCTTTAAAAATATATGAACTTTTCTTTGGCAATACAATACTCTTCAGAGCAGAGAAGATGTGGTTAGGGAATCACCAGCAGATAAGTGTTTGACCTGTGAGGCCCCATGTTTCTTCTCCACAGTCCATTAGGTTCTAATCTAAGGCCCAGGAGTATGAAGTGTGCTTATCACAGTCACTCTATGGTTTGAAATGGTGTGCTGAGTATTTCTACATTTTAGATAATGTTTTCTTGTCATCCTTTAGAAAGTAGCTTTATTTATTGGAGCAGCACACAATAAAGGCTTCCAAACAAAAAGCGTGAGAGGCTACACGGGTTCTGTGTTTAGGAGGTAAACTCATATCCTTGAGCTTTCTGATACTCTTCATGTTGAGGTGGAAAAGTGCTTTGAGTACGAGATGAAGCAATTACCAAGTCCCAATGCTTTCAGGAGCATAAAGGTGCTCAGAAATTAACAGCGTCCTTATGAGTATCATTTTCAAACAGGCAAGCTTTACTTCTATGAATTTTAATGTATTCCTTAAATCCAAAACACACAGCCTCACCCATATTGCATTTCTAAGATGCCCATCATGAAATTCTCCATGTAAAAACTAAAACGTTGCACATGATTAAGGTATTAAGGAATACATATTTTTTCCAATCCATAATTTTCTGTATTAGCCTCTCATTGCAAATATTTATTCTACAAAATCAATGTACCACATCTTTAAAAGCAAACTTTCTAAGAACAAAGCCGGCCATTTTCTAAAGAGATCAAGGGAAAGTCCTATGAATTTAAATTCATTTCCTTGCACATTTGCTCGCAAAAGGAAATGAATTTAAAGAGTATGCCTCAGAATACATCATATAAAGGCGTGGAGGTTGGTTTACATATTAATCCACTTGCCCAGCATCTTGCTTTGTGACCTGGAATGCTTCAGCTGTGCATAATGGCATAAAGACAGGCTGCTGAAGTCTGTTCTTTAAAAATGTCACTCGGTGCTGTAGATTATGTTTTATTAGGTATAACAAGAAACATGCAGATCCAGTGGCAAATTTGCCTTTCTTTCCTCAGAAGATATTTGAATACAGACATAATGGGAAAATTTGCCTTTAAACTACCAGTGTTGTCTGGAGTGGAGACCCAGTCTCCACTCCAAACAGAGGACCTCAATCTAAATTTTCAGGGAGGTTGACTATCACATCCCAGACTGTCCACAGTTAGAAGCAAAGTATCACATTGCTAAGATTAAATTGCTTCAGACAAAGCTTACAGTGTAAGAAGGAACATTTTCAGAACACCCTAAAAATGAGCCATTTTCATATACTCCAGAGACACTCCAATATGCAACAAAGATACATGCACTACAATGTTCATAGCAGCTTTATTTATAATAGCCAGAAGCCGCAAAGAACCCAGATGTACTTTAGTAGATGAATGGATACAAAAATTGTGGTACATTTACACAATGGAATACTACTCAGCCATCAGAAACAATGACTTAACCAAATTCTTAAGAAAATGGTTGCATCTAGAAAATATCATCCTGAGTGAGATAACCCAGTCACAAAAGAACAAACATAATATGCAGTCACTGATAGTGGGATGCTAACCCCAGAGGCTCGGACTGCCCCAGAAACAACTCACAGACTGCGTGAAGTTCAAGAAAAAAACAAAACAAAACAAAACAAACCATCATGCTCAATCCTCACACACCAAGAAAACGTTGACTAATTCTGGCTTACACCCTGTTTTACATGTACTTTTTGCTCATTGTAAATAGTAAGACCTTAATACAGAGTATCAAACCTTAAGAAAAAAGGGGGGGGGGAGGCCAAGCACTGACACAATTGTATTTATATACATTTATGCAAAAATGTTTAAATTTTTTTCTATTATCTTTGTTTTTTAAAATAAAGTTTAAAAAAAGATCAAAGCAATCATTTTACATGGTCTTATCACAATACACCCCTGTAATTCAGCCTTGGACTTAAACTGTTTGATTTACACAATTGTGTTCCAAGTCTATTTATCTTTTTATTGTAATTATGAAACTCATTGTATTTCTTATTATTGAGTATTTATTTACAATTGTGAGGAGTGGGTACATTTTATTCTTGATTCTAATTTTATTACATCTTTCTAATAAAATATCTAGACTATTTGCTAAAAAAAAAAAAAAAAAAAAAAAAAAAAAGAGCCATTTTAAGACACCAGTGTTAATTCATCAACATGACTCATTTTGCAGTTTTACAAAGATATAACATTCAGGTCAAAAAATAGATTAAAACGATAATTACTACAAAGTAATGTTCATGAGACTTCAGTTTTATGAATTTTCTTTTTCTTTTTGTTTTGATTTTTAACATGGTAAACATTATTTTGTTTTATTTTTTTATTACTATAATTTTTTTCTTGCAACTTTAAGAAAACAGGGATACATATATAGATTTTTAAAGGCATTTTTGCATAAAACTATATGTATGAATATATTTTTGTCAGTACTTGATTTTTTTTACAGGTTTGGTAGTATGCATTGAAATCTTACTAGTTACCATAAGTATAAAGTACGTGTAAAACAAAACATAAAATGGAAATAGTTTTCTTGGTATGTTAAGATTAAACATAATAATTTTTAAATACCAAAAAATCACTACAAACTATTTTCTTAGCTCTTGAGTTATTAATGATTTAAGGTCTAGGTGTACCCCACTCTGAGAGGGTGCTATACACTTATTGGGTTTTGGTTGTTGTTGTTTTTTCCTAAGAAGGGCTGAGGCTTCCACTTTTTGGCCTTTCTTTTGTTTGAGCTTCATATAATCTGTGAGTTGTTTCTTGGGTATTCAGATCTTTCTGGGAATAGTATCCAATTATCAGTAACTGCATATTATATCTGTTCTTTGCTGACTGGGTTTTCTAAGAGGTGGTCACTCAGTGTTTCCCTAGGTGTTAGACTCAAAGATTCTAACAAAGGAAAAGACTTCATTTTGCTAAGTGAGTTTTGATACTCAAAGAGCTATAAGTCCTATGACCTCTACTGAAAAATGATTATGTCCAGAGTAGGAAAAAGTAGATTTTAGAGTACTGTGTGACTTAGTTGTAGTATATAGTCTACATTTACTTATGAATATGCCAGCATCAAAGCTTTGTGACTCTGTGAAGTTTCATGGATAAAACTTAATGAGCTATTCTTAATGCTACTTTTCTGATAGCAAGGCTCAGAAAAGGCCTTATTTTAATTTCACCATTTAGCATCATTGTTTAAAAATTCTTTTTGCAATATATTGTGATTTATTGGTGAGGTCATCTGGGACAGTGGTAGATGTACCAGGGTTTAAAAGCATCATCACAGGTCCTACCTCCTACAATCTCCCTGTTTTCTAGGCATTAAATCTCACTCTTTTCCTGTTATATTTCAAGTCCCATTAAGGTACCCTCTATTATTGCCATTCAATAACCACCAGCAATATAAATAAACTTGTAATAATTTAACATTACATATTATACATAAAAAGAAGTGAAAGGTGGGAGAAGAGATGTAAAAAAAAAGTCAAATGTTTTAGTAGGATGTAACTGTCTTTTGTGTAGTACAGCAGTGTCTTCCTTATAAATTATAGGATATAGAAATACAATTTCAAGTGGTAAATCTAAATATGCCTTCTATTATGTCCCTCAAGTCAATTTATACTCACACAAAATTGTGTGAGTTCTTGTCTAGATAGAACTTTCATTTGGCCATCTATAGAATATAATCTATTCCTTGGAAGCATTAAGAGTAAACCAGATTCTCAGAGGCAACTTCCAGCAGAACCATCAGAGTCGCCTGTTGAAGAAGAAGGTTTAGATTCTCACCACTTCTTAGCCATTTCACAGAAACCAGTAAAGTACAAGTAAACTCAATGACCACATTACTAAGAGGACAAAAGTTCAGATTCCTTGTAGACATGGTGTCTACAATATGTCCTACGTAGACATATTATTACTGTTATAGATTACCAAAACTCAGAAGACAAAGGGAGTAGCTACATGATGGTTAACATGGAGGAACACTGAGCTAAGACTCTTTTTAATCTTAAATTGGAGACTTTTAAAAATAATGATAGCTACTGAGTATGATCATCTTTTCTTGATTGATGTAATTTTAGTTATAAAATTTTGTTGATATATGCACACATTATTTCACTTTTATGAATAGATATCAGCACAGAAGTGTACCTACCACAAAGCAACAAGGGTAACTTAGGTGTGAGCTCATTCTTTGATTTATAGCAATAGTATACATACCAACTAAAGATTCAAAAAAGATCTGAAGTCATTTATCACTTGTATCCAGCAAATGCCATGGGTGTGAGAAAAATACTTCATGGTAGCTAAGATATACAATAGTCTGCTTAACATGTAGGTTTAATTTGCCTTTATTACTGACCTTATCTAGTCTTTTTATTTTTATTTTTCCTTGAAATATATTTAATGATTTAGTGGTAAATATTAAAAAGTGGCTTAACTATGTCCAGTTCTCTGAGGAACTAACTGTCGGACTTATTTCCAGAGCGGTGGTATAAGATTACATTCCCACCAACAGTGGAGAAGTGTTCCTCTTTTTCCACATCTTTGCCAGCATCTGATGTCACCTGAGTTTTTGATCTTAACCATTCTAACTGATGTGAGGTGGAATCTCAGGGTTGTTTAGATTTGCATTGCGCTGAGGCGGCCTAGAGATGATGAGCATTTCTTTATGTGCTTCTCAGCCATTCGATACTCCTCAGTTGAGAATACTTTAGCTCTGTACTCATCTTTAAATAGGATTATTTGGTTCTCTGGAGTCTAACTTCTTGAGTTCTTTGTATATACTACTAGATACTACTCCTCTATCAGATGTGGGATTGATATAGATCCTTTCCCAATTTGTTGGTTGCTGTTTTGCCCTTTTGACAGTGACCTTTTGTTGATTCTTAATCTTAGAGTATAAGGATTGGTGTTCTGTTCAGGAAATTTTCCCTTGTGCCTATGCCTTCTAAGCTCTTCCTCCCTTTCTGTTCTATTAGTTTCAGTGTACCTGGTTTATGTGATACACTTGAACTTGAGCTTCCTGCGCATATATGCAAAAGAAGCTCCAAAATCTAACAAGGACACATGTTCTACCCTGTTCATAACAGCCTTATTTATAATAGCCAGAATCTGGAAAGAATTCAGATGTCTTTCAACAGAGAAATGGATTCAGAAATTGTGGTATATATACACAATGGAGTATTACTCAGCTATTAGAAACAATGACTTTATGAAGTTCCTAGGCAAATGGATGGAACTAGAAGCTATCATGTTCAGTGAGGTAACCCAGTCACAAAAGAACACTCATGGTATTCACTCACTGATAAGTAGATACTAGCCCCCCAAATCTCTGAATACCCAAGAAACAATTCACAGAGCTTATGAAGCTCAAAGAGAAGGAAGACCAAAAGTTGAATGCTTCAGCCCTTCTTAGAAGAGAGAACAAAACGCACATGGGAAATAAAGGGACAAATAGAGGAGCAGGTATTGGAGAAAACATCATCCAGAGACTGCCTCAACTGGGGATCTACTCCATATGCAGCCACCAAACCTAAGAACTATTGCTGAGGCCAAGTAGTGCTTCCTGGCAGGAACCTGATATGAATGCCTCCTCCGAGGTTCTATTAGAGCCATACTGATACAGAGGAGGCTTGTAGCTAACCATCAGTCTGAACACAGGGATTCCAATGAAGGAGTTATAGAAAGGACTGAATGAGTTGAAAGGGTCTGCAACACCATGGGAAAAACAGAATTATCAACTAACCAAACCTACCACAGCTTCCAAGGAATGAAACACCAAACAATGAGTTTTCATGGAGAAACCCATGACCCCAGTTACATATGCAGCACAAGATAGCATTTTCTGGCATTAATGGGAGGAGAGGCCTTTAGTCTAGCAACGGCTCCTTTTCCCAGTGTAGGGGAACTCCGAGGTGCTGATGTGGGAGAGGGTGGTTGGGAAAGGGAGCATCTTTATTGAGTCAACGGAACGGTGAGGGTGATGGCATTGGGAGTATGGGATAACATATGAAATGTAAATGCAGAGAATATCCAATAAAAATTTTAAAGTTGCTTAACCATTCATCCTATTCTTTGCTGGCTCCTGAGGGACCATTTTGCACTATGGAGCTCTCTAACTTGGTGCTCCATGTGGACTCTAAGAACTCAGGTAGGGTTCATTCCACCACCCCTGTTGCTTCCGTCCAAGGTGGATACAGCATCCCAGATGTGTTCCTTTTTTTCACTGCCCAATACAAACATGACTCCACTGCCCAGTAACTTATCAAACAGGTTTATATGTTAAATTCATAATCTACACACACTCCACAAAATGAGCTGAGAACCAATAGGCAAAGATATAAACTGCCCAATTATATGAGATAAATAGACCCATAGAAACCCTTTGAAATAATAATAACAGCCTTATCAAACTAGAAATGCACCAAGAGAAACATAAACATCGGCTTATATCTTCTCCAGAACTGCCTTCTTTAGTCTCTTCTGCTCCTCCAGACTCTTTTCCTGCCTACCTCTCCACTATCCAATTATGTATCTTCTTAACATAAACTTAAACATCACCCTTTCTTTTTAATTAAGAAAATTTACCCTCAATGTAAGCTGTGTGTAACTATTACCACTTGAAAAAACAACTCACAGACTGTGTGAAGTTCAAGAAAAATAAGAATATATTTCAATTAAAATAGAACTGTATCACATCCCCCTGTCCTCCCTACAGCCCCTCCAGTTTCTCTCCTATCCCCTCAAATTAATAGTCTGTTTTCCTATATTATTTCTACATATATACATATGTTTATGTGTATGTACACACAAATACTTAATTACAACCTTAAAAAATGTATTCATATACTTTTATGCAAAAATGCTTAAAAATTTGTACATTTATCTTCATTTTTTAAATAAAGTTTTTCAATAAAAAAAAGAAAATATTCTAAATGACTATGTTTTCTCAAAGTTAGTTAGCTTGTGTAGGCTATAAAACTAAATTAGTCTTCAACTCCATCTGAAATTTGATAATGGCCAAATATCTAAAAACATAGTAACCCTAATACAGTTTTTAGAGCTTAGACAAGTTATAAAGACAAATCTCTACTAGCAACATGTGAGAGTAAGTTTTTAGCCTTCTGGCCCAGGATCACTGACACATTTTCAAATGTAGAAATCTTGAAGAGCTGATAATTTTGGCTCAGCAAAGATTATTAGTCAACTATTCTGCATAATGTGTCCCTTTCTGGACAGTCATTAGTCTGTAGTAGATGAAATAGGCAGTTTCCACCCAGTGGCTGCCCAGCCACAAAGTATACCTCACTTGGAGGTAGAGATGCTCAATTTCTTTGTTAAATTCACCAAAGGGGAACTGTAAGGAGCAGATAATTGTTAAAATACAACAATAAAAAAAGCATGTCTAGCCTGTTATGTGGAGTTGTGATGTACAATTGTGAGTTACGGTAATAGAGAGGCCTGAATTAAAATGACAAAGACAATAAGACATTGAGCAAAAGCCAAGGTCGCCACAGGATGGGAGATCTCTCATTCACTCATGTTATAAGAAAATGAATCAAGTAATGGAGGTACAAAGAGGAAAAAATGAGCAATTCTGATTCATCTCTTTAGTTGCTTCTTTGCCAACTGCAATGAGTTTGACTACCTCCCCCCCCCCCACCAGTATCACTGTAATACATTTACTTGATAAAGTGAAATGGTTCCTTTATAGATAATTTAATTCCATTTAATTAAAGGAACCTATTATAATGGCCAGCACTTTGATCCATGTGGTGCTCAGGGCTCCCAACATATTGAACACCGCTGCTCATTAGAAAACTCTTTAAAAAGTCATTTAGTGCTGACAGTATCTTCTGCTCCACAAATGCAAACCTATAACTCAGACACAACATAATTGAACTATTATTCAAAAACTCAAAGAAAGATATTGTAAATATGCAAAAAATAAGCTTACTTGCCTAAGACTCCTGGATATGCAGGCCAGAGTGTATCTTTTCATTGGAAAAAAAAGGCAATACTTGTCGGTTTTGTTTCCCTTGCCTTTATTAGCATTATTCACTAGCAAGACCCAAATGTTATAGAGAAGCTAATAAGTGAGTGATCAAGTCCCCAGAAATGGCTTTAGATGCAAACATTTATTTTATTGATGAAAACTAAAGTCTAAAACGCAGAAATCTAAACTAAATTCAATGACATAGTATCTTCACCAACTCTTTGTCTCTCTCAGACAAGTTTAAGTGCAAGAGAACTCATTTGATCTTATTAAGTTGCTGCTGCCAGAAGCTGGTGCTTATCAGGAGGGTTAAGGATTTTATCACAGAACCTGCAACAGGAGACTCTGAATGGGAACCCCAACCTCCAGGTGGTCATTTACAGGTAATTAAACCCTTGGCAAAAGTTCAGCTCTGTAACAGTGTAATAGTCCAGTAATCCAGCTAACCAAGTGTTTCTTTCCTAAGTAAGTCCTTTTAAAACATTTTTGCTGTCAGCTATACAGCACAATACAGAAAAGATTTGTTTGCTAACAGAGAAGACAGTTAGGAGTCACAGTGTTCAGTGAAGCTTTTCCTATTAGTCATGCTAACAAACACCGAGCATTCTTTCTAGAGAGTGTTTATTTTGCTCTTACCAACAGCAGCAGCACCACCACCATCAGCACCTCCAACATCATCACACTGTCATTGTCAGCATCACCTTTTGTTCGGCAAAACTGAGGATTAGACCCAGGGCCTCACCAAGTACAGGCAAACATGCTGTTGTTCCACAACCCCAGCCTTAAATTTCTTAATTGAATCACTGTCAATGTCTGAATTTTTTTGGAACCAAATGATATATACCAAGTGCCCAGTTTGATCAATATACAAAATCCAGTGGGACTAATCACTGATTTGCCATGACCAGGGAAATTTGACTTAGTATTTAACAGACTGTAACAGCTATTCTATTGGCATAGAGCTAAACATATCAGAGGCACTATTTTGAAACAAGAAAGCTGTCATAAATGTTACTTCCAGATTTCAACCTGGACTTGAATGTGAGCTAATGAAGGAGATATCAGAAAAGCATTGGGACATTTGAGACTTTTATGAAAAACATTGTATCGTCCTCTTATACTGAACCACTCAATGATACTTCACCACATCCTCATCTATCACTGATACAGATGTTGCTGTAGCATGCTGCCCTTCCTGAAGTGTAGCAGAATCTCAGGAACAGAGTTAAGGAATATCAAAGGAGTAAAAATATCAAATGGCGCAAAGGCTATTTTACTGTGATCATTAAGAATGGAAAGGTTTTCAATCCATAGAGCAGCTCCATCATCAGTTTACATACTCACTTCCGTCAATCTGATCTAGCTACTGCATTAGATCAGTGGTTAATCCAACATAGATAATCCCCCAGAAGCAGGACCAGAACTTTTCTTCTATGTGGATCTAGATGTTGCTAAGTAGACAATCCATGTTAACCACTACACTGTCAAATAGAGATATATCTAAATTTAATCAATATGTCTTGTTTCATACTTTTAGAGTTGTGAGTGCACTAGAAGGCAGACTAGGAAACAAGAGCAGTGTGTGTGCCATTTTGCCTTGGTTTTGTTTGTTAATCTTGAGAAGTTAAGGCTTAATGGTGTAATTCTTGCCCATATGAGTCCCATATGTTTCTGGTTTTAATGACTAAAAAATTAGTGGGTAATTCCATAATAAATATGGCAGCAGTATTTCCTTTACTATCTGCAAATAAAGCCTTGTTACTGCAAAAAAAAAAGGATAAAAGGGTTTTGTTCATCAACTACAATTCAAGCACAGAAGCATTAACAAATACCTACCATGTAGCAATTATCAAACTGGAAAATGATATGATAAAGTAAAATGTTTATGTGATGCTTGTCAGAGAGTGACATCAGAAACATAGCTGAAGAGCAACTTTGAGTTACTTTCTCCAAGATATCCACTTGACAGCCATACATGGGAGACAGTGCCTTTATAGGAGTTTGGGTGTCTTTTAGCACCCTGCTGGGTAAATAAAAATTCAAGAATCTATTAACTAAAGCTAACAAGAAGGACAATTTCATTCCCCCACTACCCTGTCCTTAAGCCAGCAAAGCTCAGTGCCATAAGTTCCTCCTAGCTTGATAGTTTTCCCATAGTAAAAGGTACAAAGACAGTAAGCATGGTTCCACAGTTAGAAGGCTACTGTCCAGTATCCCCTTGGTAAACCCACTCAGGGAGCTGCTGGACTGACAAAGTTGAGTAGCATGAGGCCAGCTGGAAACAAAGAAGCTTTGTGTCAGAGCAACTGAGTTTGTGAAACCCTACAAATAGCATCAGTTTCTGTTGAAAATGCCCAGATTCTTCCACTCACCAGTGACTCCACATTATACCACAGTACTTTGTGGGTCTCTTCTTAGACAGCAAGACTAAAGAACATAATGATTCCTTCAAAAAGAAAGAGCAGTACACATTTTTATGAAACACACACATTCATACACACATACACACACACACACATGTATAAACAATGGACAAAGCCCATCAAAAGAACATAATATTCTCCAGGGAATAATTCCAAGAAAATGAAGATCTATACCTTTATTTGACAAATGATTGAAAATAGACAGGCTTAAAAGTTCAGTTTGCCACTGAATTAAAATGACAAACAGCTCAACAATAACATCAAAATGCATGAAAAAATTTGAAGTTCAATGATGAGACAGAAATAATATAAAGGAATCAGACAATGTTTCTGGGGCACAAAGAACAATCACTAAATGGACTAGAGATGCAGCTCAGTAGAGTGCTTGCTCTGTAAGGATCTGGGTCTGGTGCCCAGCTTAAGGACAAAGCTACACAAACAAAACCAATTATTTTAATTGCTTTCCAGTTGCTGTGTAGAATACTCAGAAAAACACTAGCTTAAGAGAGTAAGAGCAAATTGTGGTTTACAGTTCCAGAGACGAGGGCCCGTCCTGGCAGGAAGACAGGTGGCAGGCAGGTAGGGAACGGTGACAGGAGAGGGAAGCTTTCTGTTCATATTGGAACTGCACGCAGGAAACAGCAAGTAAAGATGAAGTGCCACCTGTCTATAAAACGTCAACACCTGTTGCTATTGACTCAGGACCTCCCATAAAGCTTCACCTCCTAATGGTTCCACACCACCTTCCTAAACCCAGCTATCAGCCGGGAACAACGTGTTCAAACATTTGAGATATGGAGGACATTTTGTATTTAAACCAAAACAGTTACAAGTAAGTTAGAAACACAATGCAGCACTTCACAAACAGGGAGATAGGAAGTGCGATTAAAGTAAGTGCATCTGAAATTCAGTTATTGCAGAAGAAAAATTAAATGAATGACTGAAGAAAAGTTATAGGACAAGACCAGTTGAATAAATATATACATTATCAGTAGCCAAAGGACCAATACCAAATGGTCTGCCTGGAAAACAGTGAAACAAGCAACATTATACAGGTGAAGCAAGTTGTATTTATGTATTTAGGAATACATATGTTTATAACAACAGTTAAAACCATATGAGGTCAGTGAGATGGCTCGGAAGGTAAAAGCATTTGACATTGAGACTGACAAGGGAAGTTTGATGCTTAAAACTCACATAATGAAAGGTTGTGACCTGACTTCCACACATGAACCACAGAACACATTTACACAAACACACTCGCACACTCAAACACACATCATACACACACATACACACACACACACACACACACACACACACACACACACACTCACTCACTCACACTGTTTGAAAAGACAGAGTGCCAGAATAGATGTGGGAGTTTACAGGGCAGAAAATCTGGCTTCTTTGAAACCTCTCTTAGCGTCAAAGAAACACAGGGGCTGAAAACAAAAAACTAGGCAAAGAAATTCCATGAAAATGAAAAGCAGATAAGAGCAATACTACACCAGGTAAAGAGACTCTTAAGTCAGAAACGTTCAAAAGAGACAGAGATGGTCATCTAGTGATAAAGAAATCATTTAATAAAGGCGATGGCAACTAGACAGAAACTCTGCACTGGGGCAACTACATATATAAAGCAAACAGCAGCAGAACAGAAAGAACAACAGAAAGCAGAAAACTAATTTTGCACAGGATCATCTGGGAGGAAAATAAATAAATAAACACACATTGGGTTCGAGCTATACTTCAGACCAAGTTATTTTAATGTGTAAGATACAGTACATATGGAGAGAGAATATAACCTACCACTAAAATTTCAGAACTTCATTCATGATATTCTTCAGGCCAAATTTTGTGGCGCAAAGTAAGTCTTAACAAATTTGTGAATAGTAACATTATATTTGGTATCATTTCTAACTAAATGATATATAGCTAGAAATCAACAGACATGGAGAAATTTGAATTTTCAAACATATGGAAACAGTATCTTCCCAACCACAACAATAAAACAAAGAAGAAATTTAGAAAGAATTGAAAAACACCCTGAAAAAAGAAAAAAAAGAAAATGTAACCACAACATAAGGGAAATATTTGGGTTTACAGAAAATGAAGAGAACAACAAGTCAACTTTAAACCTCGGGTAATAAGAAAACAAATAGGAAACAAATGTCAGGAGATTAGAAGGAAGGAGATAATAAAGATTACAACAGAACCAAATGAAATAAAAAAGAAAAATGAAAAAGATTGGTAAAATCAAAGCATGGCTTTTTTAGAATACAAACAAAATTGATAAAACCTTAGCTATACAAATTAAGAGTAAACGCACAAATATGAAATACAAAGGCTCCTCATGCACAGCTTTATACATTGTACAAAAGGTGGGTAGATATTGTAGTCTACTAACATAATCACTAAATACTAATCCAAGTAGAAAAAGAGTATCAGAGAAAGTAGATTAGACACTGAGTCAGGAATCAATCAGCTCCCAAGAAAGTAAAGCCCAAAACTAGCTGTTTAACTAGTGACTTCACAAATATTTAAAAATTTGTTATTGGCACCCAAAAACTTGCTCCAAATTTTAAGAGATAGAAACTTTTACATATTTACCATACAAAGAATTTTCTCAATTCTAAATAAAGCCACAAAAGGACACCACAAAATGAAAGTGAATAAAGTGATATGTCAATATCCTTTACTATCAAAGATGAAATTCCCGAAGATTCAACCATGATTTATTATTAGGATACAAGAATAATTCAATGTATGTCAATCAATAAATGTGATACACCATATTCTAGTGTGAAATATAAAAAGATACAAACATCATAGTATGTCTAAAAAATGCATTTTAACATCCAATACCCTTCCATGAGGAAAAAAATATCTCTTGACAAATTAAGAATATAATAAATCAGCTTTGACATTTATTCTCAATAGTGTAGGTGGAAAACATCACCTCAGTCAACCCGTTTAAATAATGAATGCTGTAGAAAAAATATATATAAAGAAATATATCTCAGTATTCATATCTCAGTGAAATGTTTTCTCTAAGACTTGGAACAAGACAAGGATGCACACTTGTGCCACCACAATTCAGTGCAGAACTAGAAATCTGACCAGAACAATTAGGCAAATAAAGCACACAAATATCATCCAAGTTGGCAAGAAAAATGATGTTGCAGAAGATGGGCCTACAGGCAAGGTACTAGCCGTGCAAAAATGGGAGGCTGGATTACAATCTCTAGATTCCCACACAAAGCAGGGTGCTGTGGCAACTATCTGTAATCTCAATGCTCCTATGATGAGCTAGGTGTTAGTGAGAAAATATCTTCAAATCTTGGGGCCTTGCTAACTTGGGTAGACAGTTATGAACAGCAACAACCTTCTCTCACAAGACAGAAGTCCAGGGCAGACAAACAATTGTCTACTGCTTCACACATCTGAAAATGCATACACATGTCACACACACACACACACACACACACACACACACACACACACACACACACACACACACTTTCTTAATAAATAAAGACTTTTAAAAAGTAAAAAAAGATATAATTCTCCACTAATAAAACAATTAATTGAGGGAGTCTTGGGGTGGCCTATGATTGATTTGCAGATTCTTTGCCTCTAATGAGGATAGTATTGTATAGTAAAATTATAAATGTACTAAAACTGAGAGCAAATGCATTGGGTGTACTCCACAGAAGGAAAAGACTACAGTAGACATGCCGTACCTGCCCCAAGGCCAGCATTTGTTTCTGGGTTCTTTCTATGTGTTAACAGAGAGGAAGGATCTGGTTCCTAAGACAAAGAATGAGATAAATCCTTATCTTAATTGACACATGAGCTACAACATAACCTTGTAGGATTTGGCCATGTGAGCACAAGGGCCATAAGTCCTGTAATTTGCAAACCACATATATTCCATCATGCATACACATGAGATGGTAAATAGGAGTTTCCTCCTGACAGGTTACTTCAAGGACAAACTGATCCTCACAGTACATACACCTGTTAAATCTTGATCATCTCTCCTTTTATAAAGAAATAACTTATAGGGCATCACTCATAGTGGAGAATTATTGAATGGTCTAACTGGGAAGCAGCAGCTAAAGAGAGATGAAGAGGGTCCCAGGCTGTAGCTATGACTGCTTGCTTTATAATGTAGAAGGTCTGTATCATTGTAGATTGCAAAATTAGCACAAAAGCAGTGCCACTTCTATGAAGTAAAAATGAACTACCTAAAAACATTATGAGATCAGCCCAATTATAATACATTTATCTAAAAAGGTGTGTTTCTTTTATAAAATCTGTACATATTGAATAAAGATATCAATAAGCTGTAAATAAACTGAATGATATCACATGTTCTTGGACTAGATAAGTTAATATTGTGAATTTTTCTATACTCCCCTAAGCAGTCTATCATTTTGGTCTACTCTTAAAGATCTCTTTCACACAACGTATTAACTGTATAATTACACATAGTTATAGATGCTGAATTATGGAGAGGCAGATAGTTTAACAGATTGCTTCAGGTGTAATTTTCAAATAAGAGTCAGCAGCACTGTAAACAAATAAATAATTATGACATGACCAATCTCAGCAAGTGGGGCACGCTAAAAAAGAAGCAAGAAACATATGTTAAAGGCCCTACAGACCCACAGGACTCCATCAATATTTACCAAGAGAAACAAGAGGAGTCTCAGGGGCAGATCTTCAGGAAACTTCATCATGAATGAATAATAACTGGGTAAGAGAGCTGATTGAAGGTAGTTCTTTTCAATTATACCATATTTAACACTTAGCAAATTCTATTCTGGCTCTGATGTCTTTTTGGGGTGATTTGAAATCTAGAACTATCAATACCATACAGTGTAGCACCAAGATGCTAGAAAGGTTGAGGTATGTCTTGCAGGAAGGGATTAAACTTTTATTGGGTAACTTATGGAATAGAATAGAATAATAAAAACTGAAAGTCCCACCAGCAGGGATTGTTCTTCAGAAAAATCTAAAAAACAACGAATTTACTGAAATCCTAAGGAGTGCCACAATAGAAAAAGCAAGAGTGTTTTTTAGACTGAAGCTAGCAGCCCTCTGCAGGCTGAGCTGACAGTGGAGCGTGTTGCAGATCTGAGTCTGCTGATAGCAATCAGAAGAAAAAGATACTAACCAGCAGATGCAGGATCACAGCATCTCGTTGTCAGTTAGAAAATACATTAGACAACAAAGATAGGTCAGCAGACAAGAGTCAGGTCTGGAGGGAAGGAGCCAGCTGTGCTGCCACTATCTAACACAACAATCAGATCCCAGGGGCAGCTCAGTCTAAAGCCAATGACAGCAATGTTTACATAATTATACAACAGTTTGAATGGTGCTTTTCTCAAAAATATATAAAAACAATTTCAACGTACACATAGGAGTAAATATTGTCTTAACTAATTAGAGCAACCTTGAATAAACAGCAAAATTAGAAGCATCACATTTTTGTAACAAATTTTTTTACAATGCTATGTCAAAATGTTGCCTAAATAAACGACATAATATCCAATGAAACAAAATTGCGTACAAAGTACAAGATGCAGACATTTATAGTCGATGCATTATATCAACAAAAGTCAAGGGACATATAAAAGAGGAAAAGTCTAGCTGATAATGAAGCCAAGAGAATTGGATGTACAGCTACAAAATGAAATTAGATTGCCTCATAGCGTTAAATTAATAATGAATTTCAGACTTAAACACAAGGATATAGGTACTTCCAGTTAAAATAGCCCTCATAGGGAGGGGCACTATTAGGAGATATGGCCTTGTTGGAGAAGGTATATTCTTGTTAGAGAAAGTATATCACTGAAAGGGGGTTTTGAGGTTTCAAATTCTCAAGCCTGACCCATTGAGACTATCTCTTGCCTTCAAATCCAGATGTATAACTCAGCTACAATTCCAGCACCACGTCTGTCTGCATGCCACCATGTTTCCTATGACAATATTGTACTAAAACTGAACCGTAAGCCACCTTCAAAAGAATTTCTGTGGTCATGGTTTCTCATCATAATAAAACCCTAAGAAAGCTACTAACTACAAAATTGATGTAAGCAGAAAAAAATTTCATTTCTGCTGGTTTAAATAATCATGTTTCTGGGGTGAAACCCAAAGCACAGGTAACAAAAGAGTAAGAAAACAAAGTGCATCCTATGAATGCACAACAGGAAAGATTCAACAGAATAAAGAAAAAGCCTGAGCTCAAGATGACACCTTATGATCTAAGCACCCCATTAGAGATTAATATCTAAAAGGTATAATTAATTCTAACCAACAGTAAAATAAATAACCCAATTGAAAAATGGCAAAGGCTCTTAATAGACACCTCTTCAAAGAAGACACTCAATGGCTAGTGGGTAAATGAAAAAGGCCCAATGTCACTAGCTGTGGCTATTCCTGGTTGTCAACTTGACTATATCCGGAAAAAAACACAATCCAGAATTTGGAGGCTCACCTTTGATCCTGATCTTGAGGCATAGAGGCTATGGATCTTAGGATGCTAAGGCAAGGAGATCTCTGAGCTCAAGGTCATCTGGGACAAAGCAAGTCCCAGATCCGGGTATAGTGGTACACACCTTTAATCTGGGACACACCTTTGGTTGAAGACCTTCATAAGGACCTTGGAAGAAGGAAGGCTCTTTCTTTGCCTGCTTGCCTGGTAGGACTGAGCATCTGCTAGATCCTTGGACTTCCACTCACAGCTGCTGCCAGCCATTGATAGGGAGTTAGACAACAGACGGCAAGTCACCAACAAATAACTTATTCTATAAAGACTACCATAAATTCTGTGATGATAGAGAAACTGAGTAGCACACTAGCCATCTGAGACATGACAATAAGGTCACAATGAGATAACACTTATACAAGATAATATGAATTTGTTGCAACATTCAAATATTGCAGTTAGTGCTGAGAATATGAAAAAAGAAACTCAAGGCAACTGATAAAGAGGATGTTAATTAGCATGGCCAATGTGAAAAACAATATAAACTTATTTTGGGGGGGTGCAGAAGGAATAGGGGTTGTATAGGGCAGGTCTTTCTTCTATATATATATCCCTAACTAGCCTGATAATCACTATGTAGCCCAGGATGACTTTGATACTGAGGGAATACAAGATATTTTATATTAATTGTGACTACTGTGAAGGATGTTGTTTCCCTAACTTCTTTCTTAGACCATTTATTCTTTGAGTAGAGGAAGGCTACTGATATTTTTAGAGTTATATCCGGCCACTTTGCTGAAGTTGTTTTTCAGTTGTAGGAGGTCTCTGGTAGAAGTTTTGGGGTCAATTATGTATACTATTATATCATCTGCAAATAGTAATATTTTAACTTACTCTTTCCCAATTTGTATTCCTTTGATCTCTTTTTGTTCTCTAATTGTGCTGGATAGGACTTCAAGTACTACATAAGAAGAAAGCTGTAGCCTTGTTTTGTCCTGATTTTAGCAGGATTTCTTTGTGTTTCTCTCCATTTACTTTGATGTTTGCTATTGGTTTGCTGTTTACTGCTTTTATTATGTTTACCTATGGACTTTTAATTCCTAAACTCTCTAATAATTTAACATGAAGGAGTGTTGTATTTTGTTAAAGGCTTTTTCAGCATCCAATGAGATGATAATTTTTTTTTGTCTTTGAGTTTGTTCATATAGTAGGTTACTTTAATGGATTTCTGTATATTGAACTATCCCTGCATTCCTGAGATGAAGCATACTTTATTATGGTGAATAATCATTTTGGATATAGAATGCAAAAATTTTACTGAGTAATTTTGCATCAAAATTCATAAGAGAAATTGTTCTGTAGTTCTCTTTATTTGTTGGGTCGTTTTGTGGTTTAGGTATCAGTGCAAATGTGGCATCATAGAAAGAATTGGGGACTGTTTCTTCTGGTTTTTGTTTTGTAGAATAGTTTGAGAAGTATTGATATTAGGTTTTATTTGAAGGTTTGATGGAATTCTGCACTAAAACCATCTGGCCCTGGGTAGGTTTTTTTTGTTGTTGTTGTTGTTTTGTTTTGTTATTGTTGTTTTGTTTGTATTTTTTTTTTGGTTGGGAGACTTCTAATGACTGCTTCTCTTTCATTAGGGATTATGAGACTGTTTAGATAGTTTATCTGATCCTAATTTAATTTTGGTACCTGATATCTGTCTAGAAAATTAGCCATTTCATCTAGATTTTTCAGTTTTGTTGAATATAGACTTTTGTATTAGGATCTGATTATTATTTGAATTTCCTCAGTTTCTGTTGTTATATCTAACTTTTCATTTCTGATTTTGTTAATTTGGATATTTTCTTTGTGCCCTCTAGTTAGTTTGGCTATGGGTTTATCTGTTTTGTTGATTTTTCTCAAAGAACCAGATCCTACTTTTATTAGTTAATTGTATAATAATCTTTGTTTCTACTTTGTTAATTTCAGATCTGAGTTTCATTTTTTTCTGCCATCTACTCCTCTTGGATGTATTTGATTCTTTCCGTTCTAGAGCTTTCATATGTGCTGTTAAATTGCTAGTGTGTGATGTCTTTAATTTCTTTATGGACGTAGTTGGGGCTATATGTTTTCCTTTTAGCATTGCTTTCGCTGTGTCCCATGATTTTGGATATATTGTGCCTTCATTTTCATTAAATTCTAAAAGGTCTTTAATTTCATTTGTTATTGCTTCCCTGACCAAGTTACCATTGGGTGGAGAATTGTTTAGCTTCCATGTATATGTGGAATTTCTGTTGTTTCATTGAAGTTTCTTTTGTGTCTAATTATATTATCTTGGTATAACTCTAACCAAGCAAGTAAAAGGTCTGTGTGACAAGAACTTCAAGTCTATGAATAAAGAAATCGAAGATCTCAGAAGATGGAAAGATCCACCACAATCATGAATTGACAGGAATAATATATTGAAAATGGCCATCTTGCCAAAATCAATCTACAGATTCAATGCAATCCTCATCAAAATTCCAACTCAATTCTTCATAGAGTCAGAAAGCAATTCTTTTAGAATAACAAAAAAAAAAAAAAAAAAAAAACACCCAGGATAGCTAAAACCATTTTTCACAATATAAGATCTTCTCGGGGAAATTGTCATCCCTGACTGTAAGCCCTATTATAGAGCAACAGTAATTAAGAACCATATGGTACTGGTACAGAAAAGGGCGCTAGATCGATGGAATAAAATTGAAGAACCAGAAACAAACCCATAACCATTCAGTTGTGGGGGGAGGATAGCATTTTCAACAAATGGTGCTGTTTCGTCTGGTGGTAAGCACATAGAAGAATGCAAATTAATCCATCCCTATCTCCTTGTACAAAGCTCAAGTCCAAATGAATCAAGGATTCCACATAATACCAAATATGATGAATGTAATAAAAGAAAAACTGGGGAAGAGCCTTGAACACATAGGCACAGAGAAAATTTTTTTGAGCAGAACACCAATGGCTTATGCTCTAAGATCAACAATTGACAAATGGGACCTCATGACACTGCAAAGCTTCTGTAAGCCAAAGGACACTGTCAATAGGAAAAAAAAATGGCAACCAATAGATTTTGAAAAGATATTTACCAACCCTATATCTGATAGAGGGTTAATATTTAAAACCTGCAAAGAACTCAAGAATTTAGACTTGAGAGAAATAAATAACACTTTTAAAAATAGGGTACAGAGCTAAACAGAGAATTCTCAACTCAGGAATCTCAAATAGCTGAGAAGCAAATGTTTAGCATCTCTGGTCATCAGGAAAATGCACATTAAAACAACCCCAAAATTCCACCTCATTCCACAAATCAGAATGGCTAAGATCAAAAACTCAGTTGACAACAGATGCTGAGGAGGATGTAGATAGGGAAAGAAACACTCCTCCATTGTTGGTTAGACTGCAACCTGGTAAAACCACTTTAGAAATTAGTCTGGTAGTTTTTTAAAAAATTGGAAATAGTTCTACCTGAAAATCCAACTATATCACTACTTGGCATATACACCAAGAAGATGCTCCAACATATAACAAGGACATATGCTCCACTATGTTCATACCAGCCTAATTTATAATAGCCAAAAACTGGAAAGAACCTGGATGTCCCACAAAAGAGGAACGGATACAGAAAATGTGGTACATTTACACAATGTGGTACTACTTAGCTATTTGAAACAATGACTTCATGAAAATCTCAGGAAAATGGATGAAACTAGAAAACATCATCCTGAATGAGGTAACCAGACCCCAAAGAACATGCATGGTATGTACTCAGTAACAAGTGGATATTAACTCAAAAGCTCACAATGCCCATGATATAACCCACAGACCATATAGATCTTAGGACAAAGGAATACCAACCTGTGAATCCTTTAGTCCTGCTTTGAGTTTGGATCAGGATGATTGTGGGAAGTTGAGGGAGGGGGCATCTGGGAAGGAGAAAGAAGGGAGAGGAAATAAGGGGGGAGGCAATGTCAGGTACTGGAGGGTACAAGAGAAAGGGTCGAGAAATTGAATCAAAATATGTAGCAGTATGGAGATGAGGAACTGGGGACAGACACTGGAGGGTCCTGAATGCGAAGGAAGCTAGAAGCTCCCAGAACCCAACAGGGATGACTTTAGGTGAAATGTGCAGTGAACAGGAGATAGTGCCTGTAGAGATCACCTTAAGTAGATTGGCATGGACCCCAGTCAAGGGATAAGGCCATCTACCAATCTCATAGTTTTTAACCCAGAAATGTTTCTGTCCAAAGGAAAGACAGGGATTAAAAAGA
This sequence comes from Micromys minutus, assembly GCF_963924665.1. NCBI lineage: Eukaryota > Metazoa > Chordata > Mammalia > Rodentia > Muridae > Micromys > Micromys minutus. Next base: position 28,289,258 of record NC_137982.1, on the reverse strand, counting down.
TAAATGAGAGACTGAGTGAAGGGCCATCTGGGAACTAACCTACCTGGGGATTCATCCTATTTGCAAATACCAAACCAGATGCTGTTGATGTTGACAAGAGGCACTTGCTGACAAGGACCTGGTATGGCTGCTCTTTGGGAGGTTCAGCCAGTAACTGACCAGTGCAGATGCGGATATTTAAGAGATATATTGTCTAATGTGGTAACCATAGGTAATAGAAACATATTGTAAACTTGAGAATTGCTGTAGGGAGCCGTTTGTGCCACACCCAAACATGGCAACACTCAGCAAACAGAGCTGTTGCCCAGCCAAGAGACTTAATGCGCATGCACCACATACGTCATAGCCCACTCTCGGGGCATACTATTGAGTTACTGGAGGGTGCACCAATCAGGTAGCGACACAAGTCTCTTTGGCATACATAGCAGTGCATTTCTCCCCCACGAGAGAGGGAGATAGTGGAGAGATTGCGGGAGACCCCACGTGGAGAGATGGCAGAGAGATACCACGTGGAGAGAGAACCATAGGAGAGATTGCGGGAGATCCCACGTGGAGAGAGACTGCGCAGAGAGATCGCACGTGGGAGACTGCACGTGAGAGGTCGCCTAGACAGTAGACCCCGGTAGAGAGTCCCCGGCTCAGAGAGAAGTTTCCTGCTCAAGAAGTCCCCTGCTCAGAGTGCTGTACAATAAAGGTTGTCCGCAGAAGAATCCGGTTGTTGCACGCCTGTTCCTATCGGCGGGAAGTGTGGGCGCGTGACAAATTGCTACTTTAGACTTCAAGTGACCTTTGCATAAAGTTTTCATAGTAATGCATGTCTGTTATATAAGAAAAAATCTTATGTGTATATACTCAAGTATATACTAAGTTTACTTATCAATTAGAACACATTAAAATACATTAAATTATATTTCTGGGTTTGTTATATAACTCAGTGGTAGAATACTTACATAGTATATTTAAAGGCCTGGATTTAGTCCTAACATACAGAGGAAGGGATAGGAGAAGAGGAAAAAGGAGAAGGAGGAAAAATACAATCAGCAGCAACATATTGCTAGCATTATTGATTTTTAATCTCTAACCTTAAAACTTTCAAAGGGGCTTAACTGAAATAACATATAAATATATATGATATATAAAATAAAAATAGAAGCATATAAATATTTAAGTTTTTAAGTGTTAATATTCACCTCATCAATTTTAGTTATAAAATTATGAATTAATTAATCTTGTTATATCCTTATTAACAACCAAGTTTAAATCAATGAAGGAGGAAATTAACATTTAATATTGCTGAAAATTTGTAATAATAATCAAACAGAACAATGCATTTAAAATATTTGCTACAGTTGCTATAAGGATTTTATGTCTAGCCATTACAAATATCACAACCCATAAATGCTTGAATATATTTTGCAGTACTTAGACTATTACAATTACTAGCTTTTTATTGGTTATTTTATTTATTTACAATTCAAATGCTATTCCCCTTCTCAGTTTCCTCTCCACAAACCCCCTGTCCCATCCTCTTCCCCTTGCTTCTGTAAATGTGCTCCTCGACTCACCCACCAACCCACCCACTCCAATCTTACTGCTCTAACATCCCCTGTTTTGGGGCATTGAGCCTCCCCAGGACTAAGGGTCTCCCCTCCCACTGATGCAGGACAATGTCATCCTCTGCTCTGTAAGTAGCTGGAGCAATGGGTAGCTTAGTCCCTGGGAACTCTGGGGGATCTGGTCGGTTGATATGTTTGTTCTACCTGTGGTGTTGCAAACTCCTTCAGTTCCTTCAGTCCATCCCTAACCACTCCATTGGGGTATATGCACCCCTTCCCCCATGCTCAGTCGATGGTTGGCTGAGAGCATCTGTACCTGTATTGGTCAGGCTCAAGTTAGACTCTCAGAAGTATAATCCCTGGGCATGGGTGCCCATATGGCTATTCCTGATAGTAAGAAATAAAAGGAATCACATTTCATAACTTAATCTTGTCAGTGCTAGGGATTTTGTTTATAAACCAATATCAGAAAATAACATGTATCAGTATGTTTGATTAGTGTGCTTTTATTATGATTATTATCAAACAGATAGTCTGAAAGCTTACTGTAATCATATCCCACCCCCCCCAGAACGTTGCTGACAGTCACATGATTTGTCAAGTACTACACATGAATAAAAAGACTGTCAAATATATTGTTTATACCACAAATTCTTTGTCAATTCTTTTCCACTTTTTCCTTTTGGTTATTTTCCTTGGAGAAAACACTATTATTGAAATCATAAAGAGAAAAGCTTACTTCTTGCAAACCATTAAACAAGTTTGGGAAGGAAGACTTAAACAAAGTGTCCATTAGAAGCAGAGGGAAACTCTGTCCTTAACACACCCAGGATTGTGAATAAATGAAAAAAATTCAAAACAGTCTATTTTTCAAACTACAAATTATAACATCTCATATAAATGCGCCTGTGTTAATCATGAATTCCCATTTCTGGGCAATTTAATCACCCAGAGGCCAGCCCTCGAGCCTCGGAGACAAAGGAAAGTGTATCCTGTGTTTAAACGGAACAAAAAGAGAAAGCTTTAGAAAAATAAGTCATCAAAATATTTCAAATAGACTACATTTTTACAACCTGCTATTTCGTGTATAATTCTGAATAGAAAAAAAAGAACTCACATTTTTAGGAAAATTGGTTCCAAAAAGGCTTCTTAATTCTAGTTTCTTTATGGTATGTCCATTTCAGTTCAGACAACTATGTGTCTTTTTTTTTTTTTTTTTTAAGTTTAAAGAAACACACGGAGCCATTACAGTACATTGAGTTCCATAGAGACAGCGCTGGGGCAAGTGAGAGCCGGACAGGCACTGGGAGACTCTGTGCCTTGCGGAGGAAAATCAACTAAACATGGGCAAAGGAGATCCTAAGAAGCCAAGAGGCAAAATGTCCTCATAAGCATTTTTTGTGCAAACCTGCCGGGAGGAGCACAAGAAGAAGCACCCGGATGCTTCTGTCAACTTCTCAAGAGTTCTCCAAGAAGTGCTCAGGGAGGTGGGAGACCATGTCTGCCAAAGAAAAGGGGAAATGTGAAGATATGGCAAAGGCTAACAAGGCTCGTTATGAAAGAGAAATGAAAACCTACACCCCCCAGAAAGGGGAGACCAAAAAGAAGTTCAAGGACCCCAATGCACCCAAGAGGCCTCCTTCAGGCTTCCTCTTGTTCTGTTCTGAGTACCACCCAAAAACCAAAGGCGAGCACCCTGGCTTATCCATTGGTTATGTCGCAAAGAAACTAGGGGAAATGTGGAACAAGACTGCCGCGGATGACAAGCAGCCCTATGAGAAGAAGGCCGCCAAGCTGAAGGAGAAGTACGAGAAGGATATTGCTGCCTACAGAGCTTAAGAAAAACCTGATGCTGCGAAAAAGGGGATGGTCAAGGCTGAAAAGAGCAAGAAAAAGAAGGAAGAAAAAGATGAAGAGGAGGATGAAGAGGATGAGGAAGAGGAGGAGAAGGAGAAAGATGAAGATGAAGATGATGATTATAAATAAGTTGTCCTAGAGCAGATTTTTTCCTTGTCTATAAAGTATTTAACCCCCCGTACACAACTCACTCTTTTAAAAGGAAAAAAATTGAAATGTAAGGCTGTGTAAGATTTGTTTTTAAACTGTACAGTTTTCTTTTTTGTATAGTTAACATACTAGCGAATGCATCTTTAGTTAGCCCTGTCCTGGTGGTATTTTCAATAGACACTAATCTTGCCTGGTACAGTCTGGGGTTGTCAATTGTCATAGAAATATAAAGCAGGTTCTTGTTGGTGCACAGCACAACTTAGTTATATATGGAACAGTAGTTTGGTTGTTTTGTGTTTTCCATTTTTTTCTTTCGGTTTTCTTTTGATTTTTTAATTTTTTCTTTCATCTTCAGTTGTCTCTGATGTTGTACAAAGATAATTGTTATTCTGTTAACTGAATACCATTCTGTAATTGCAAACACACACACACACACACACACACAAAAAGGTGGCTGTTTTGTTGACATTCTGAATGTTTCTAAGTAAATACAATTTTTTTTAAAAAAAAAGAAAAAAGAAACACACATATCAATTGTATATAGTGTATATAGTGGGAATATGAGAATGCAATCAGTAAGTAAGTTTCATTATCCTCATAGTTTTCATCAAATTCTAGAATAACTCACAAGAGTTTGTGCTAAACTACCTTTACCAATTTCAGGAGTGAATCTTGATTCGCTCCATATGAAACCTCATTGTGAGTATGGCCTCTATTTCTAAAGACTGACTCACTAGATGAACAATGCTCTCAGTGTCTATAACACAATAATCTGTGCCAGCAAATACCACAACCTCCTGAGACAGACCGCAGGCAGACATCCTTATGTTACTCCTATAACCTGCCATTCAGACCAAGGAAAATTCACTTTACAAACCTCTTAGTCTCGCATGGGGTCATCAAGGTCTGGTTTCTTCATTTCTTCTTTTACTAATGTCTTAATTGGCTCAGATCTTCCTAGTTTCAGCCATTTGCTTCTAAGGCATTGTATTCCCAGAAGTTCGCATATATGTACATATAGAAGTGCACAAACTATGCTTCTCTCTGGTCAGCAACTCATATTATATATGAGTCCTTCAAAATGGCAGACTTCTCTGAAATTTTCCTTTATGCAAGAACGTTTAATACCTTCCCCTTAGGCCACAATTCTTGCTTTTAGATACACTGATACTCTTTACTCAATACATTAAACTGAGCATACCCACATACTAAAATAAGTATGATTTTTGCTGTAAACGTTTGAAGAGTTTTGATGTTTGTTTTTAAAAGTATTTGGCTTGAGTAACTATTTCAAGGTTGGCTGTAATTTTTTTCTGGCAAACAATGATAATAATTGGTAATTGTATGAAACAGAGAACTGCATATGCTCTTTCAAAGTAACTCTACAGCCATGAATTAAAATACTCTTTCAAAGTAACTCTACAGCCATGAATTAAAATACTAATAATTCTTGAGTTCATAAATCTTCACACTCAAAAGCACACAGAGCATTTTAATTTTTCTATTGAGTACAGTTTCAGACTCTCAGCAATGCCTGTGTCTTCCAGTAATACTGGAGATATAAGTATTGCAAGAGAAAGGTTAAACGGTATTTTACAGTGCGTGCTTCAGATACTCTGCCATACTGTCTTTAACTTGACTCAAGACATATTACCCAACGACCAAAATTGTTCACTCTGAAAATCTGAAAATTAAGGAAATGTTTACTTTGATGAATAATATACCTCACCAGCACTTCAAAAATCTTGGCAATAAAGACCCAAGACTTTTCATATACAAGGCCAAAGTTCTGTCCATGAGACATCCTAAGCTGAAACTGGTTATTCACTTCTAAGTAGAGACTACTAAGTAATCTCTCACTTCTTTTAACTCCATTGAAGAAACCTAGGCTACAAGGTTATCCATATATAAAATATCTGTTAGTAGTATTTCAAGGAGCAACTCTGGTTATCTTTTGTAGAGTGAGATTATTAATGATAAACAAAACCAGAAGCATTTGCATTTTCCAAATCCTTTTTTTCCATTTGAAGAAAATATAGATGAACTTATATTATGATAACAATATATAGTATATATTCTTTCTATATGTTTAATATATACTTAAGAATCATAGACTTTCTTATGTTGAATAAATTAAATGAATCTTGAAGAATTTAGGTTGTCCAGAACAGAGTAGTCTGGAGAGAGGCCTCAGTTAAGTAAACTGCCTTCTCTGTCTGCTGTGCAACTAAAGCCCAGTTTTGTTAGCTTCATTTAAAAGAGCCAGAAAATAGTTATAAGCAACTCTGACTCCATTCTTGGTCTCTTACTTACATCTAGATAGATTTCTACTAGCCATAAAGGCCGATTTATATAGTCTTTATTCAGTAAAAACATTTCCAACCTCCTACCTTATCAAATAGTGCCAAAAAAATAAGTTAACATATTTTGCTTGTATTTAGATCACCAGCACACACAGAAAAAGCTGAGTGTGGAAGTGTGCACTTGTAATACTAGAGTCAGAAAGGCAGAGATAGTGAGATCACTGAGGCTGACTGTCTTTCCAAACATTCTAAATTAATAAACCCCGGATTCAGAAGGAGACATTGTCTCACAATAAGTTTTGACACCAGTTTTTGACTACACACACATGTGCACACATTTTCATATATTGATACCACACACACACACACACACACACACACACACACACACACACACATTGACACCGAAGACAGGGAGCTGGGTGCCTTTCATAGATATTTCCTGAACTCATCTGGAAAATTTTATCTCTAGAAATCACAAGTGAAAGCAAGAAGTCACAGGAATTCAGGACTGTGTGACATTGGTATAGTACAGACATGAGGCACCTGTGATGAAGTCTGACAACTTTCTAAATTAAATGCAAATATCATTTTTAAATGTGTGCTATCCCCTTGGGAATACAGGTTCCTTATAACAATCTGAGAATCAAATAATGAAAAGGATCAGACTAGCACATCGAGGAACATACATTCCTTACACATTCTCATTCCAAACAGCAGCCTTGGACTCTGAAGAAGAGCTACAGTCAGCCAAATGAACCAGTGCCCACAAACAAACAATAACCAAAGCAAGTATGTTAACTCAACTTTTGGCTCTGCTTGATGAGATATGAAGTTGGAAAGAATTAATGGGTATTAGAAGATTATCTTTATGGGTATTAGAAGTAGGTAAGCAAAATTGAGCCAAAGTTTCTTAGAACCATTTTCTGGATCTTTCAACTGAAAATAACTAAACTGGGCTTTATTTGGTGAAAGTTGGAAATGACGTGATAATTAACATCATTTATCTCCCTCAGTTGTATTCAACTCTTGCAAATGTAGGTTTAGTATTTTCAGATCTTGAGAGAACCAGAGATTATTGTCATTTTATGCAAATGCTATTAAAGTAAGGGTTTCCATGCCTTCAACTCATAAGCGAATGCTTTTTATAATATTTGTTAATGAAGAAGTAACAACTCATAACAGAATCTAAAGACACTGCCACACCCACCTGATGAATAGTTAGACAACAAGCTACTGTGTTAGGTTTATGTTTATAGTTTTTAGAAGCACAGAATTTGTGTTCCTCATGTATATTTAAAGGTTGATCCCTGACTAGTTGGTCAGTGAGTAGACAGATCAATTAAGAGATAAATAGTAGCTACAAAAGTCAAATACTCCCTGAATGGGACGAATGAATGAGTGCACCATCAAGAAGAACTACCAAGCACGGGAATTAATAGCTGAATTAATGGAAGTGTAAAGAGTCCACAACCACATAGAAAGTTACCATTTCTGATACCATTTGCTTTCAATTTTGTCTGCATAGTGAAATCAACTGTAAAGCTTTGAAAAAATGCTTGCTGAGATGAAATCAGATCTCATCGGTCCAGGGTCATGGTGATGTAGGAATACTTTATAATCATCATTGAAAACCACAGCTGAATTATTTTTTCAACCTCAAAATATGTCAGCCATCTGTGTTTTATATTGTGACTCTGTCTTTAAAAGCCCATGTAAGTACTAATTCTTACTCTCTTCCCATCTGCTTTACTCAGGGCCCACAGTAAGTTTGATGTGTCACTGATTCTGAGGAATATCATTCACAATGTATGAAAAAAAAAACACAAAGAATTTAAATGATATTAAAATGTTAAAAATAAATCATGGTAATGACAATGGTGGATACTTGAAATGCCACATACATTCTCATTTTACTATATAGCATGTATTATAAAATGTTTTCCAGAGACTATGACTTACTAAGTCTGTCATATGTAACATTCCCTAACTGGTGTAGATTCTTTTAAGTATGTAGAAAACTCAACTCAAGCCAGCTTCAAACAAAGGGTAGAACATATCAGGCTACAACTGATTAGTTCAAAGGTGTCCCTAGCTGGACACATAAGGGAAAAATCAGATCAATTACTTTCTGTATCTCTTAGGTTTTTTTTTCTTTGTCTTAGCTATAACCAAAAGATTTCCCCCTCCTCATGAATTCAAATGGCTGCCAGAATTTATAGAACTTCCAATTGTATTAGTTACTGTTCAGTTTAATAATAAACCACTCACTGTCTTAGTTATGGTTTTACTGCTATGAACAGACAGCATGACCAAGGCAACCCTTATGCAGACAACATTTAATTGGGTCTAGCATTTAGGTTCAGCCCATTATTGTAAAGGCAGGAGCATGGTAGCATTCAGGCAGGCATGGTGCAGAAGCTGAGAGTCCTACATCTGGCTTCCAGGCAGCTAGGATTGGGGGTGTTAAAGCCCCAGTCTACAGTCATACACCTACTCCAACAAGGCCACACCTCCAAATAGTGCCATCTCTTGTGTTAGGCATATTCAAACCACTACACTCACCAAAAATAACTTAAGGGGGGGTTATTTTGTTGATGACTAAAAGCCTTGTCTGTACAGGTAGAGATGAACTGAGTTGCATGTTTCCTGCTTGGATGAGGAAGTTTTCACAATGGTAGAGAAGGCATGGCATCCTGAGTAAAATAGGAAGCTAATCATATATCCCTCCACACATAGGAGAGAGAAGAGAGAAAAGAAGGAAGGAAAACAGAGATAGAGAGACAAAGGGAGGGGGAGATGGAGAGATAGAAGGAGAAAAGAAGAAAGAGGTAGAGGAAGGTCATAAACTCTCAAATTAACTCTAGAAACTTAATTCTTCCAGAAAGGCTGGAGCTCCTAAACATTCTATAACCTTTGGAAACAGGCCAACAAGTGGGACAAAGCATTCAAACACACGAAACTATGATGGATAGTTCTCATTTAAACCACAGCAAAGTCTAATCAAATTTAGTTTTAAAAAAGTTTACTTTATACACAGGATTCTTTTTCTGAAGTTTTGCATTTGAGGTTTATTCTGTGAGCCTTCACTTAGGTCACATGTATATCCCTAACTTAATCATTGTGGACAGGGGAATGTGGCAATCCATCTGACTTAGATCTGTTTGACTTGAACACCCAAATTATGAGTGTGGCTTCACAGAAACCACATGGAGGGAAAATGGGCAAGAGCTTTATTTCCAGAAGAAAATAGTGATTCTTGTTTCATGAAACATCTTTGTAAGATGGAGGATATCTTTATAGTCTGCATGTTATAAAGGAAAGGGTACCATCTCATGAATTGCTCTTTAGCCCAGGAGGTAAAGGCATTATCACATATTTTCTTAGAAGTTTTAGAATTCTGGCTTTTATTCTCAACCTATTATAATGCACTATTGCACCTCACTGACTATTACAAATTTGCCAAACAGACATTGAGAATTAGATAAATAGAGAAGATTCTAGAAAAAAATCTGTAAAACCTAGGGCAGGAAGAAAGGCAATTCTTTCCCAAACGTAAGATAAAATGTGAGTTGAAAACTTGTGAAAGTAGAAAAATTGCATTTTATTGCCTATCTTATTTAATATGACATTGGATATAATGATTTTTCTATTTTTTAATTATATTAGGGTTTATTATATAATAAAATGTCACAACCATAAGCAATTCAAAGAAAATAGAGGGTTTGGTTTTTTGTTTTGTTTTGTTTATATTTTAGCTTAAGATTCCAGATTAAGATATCTTGGTGGAGAAAGACATAGCATAGTAGAAAAAGCAGGAAGTCACTTGATTACATTTTCATCCATTCAAGAAGCAAAGGGTTAGAAAAAGTGATGGGGCAAGGTAATAAACCACAAAGCTTCCCTAGAAATGTACTACCTTCATCCAAAGCTCCACCTTCAATAGGTTTCATAATCTTCCTAAACAGCAACCACCAATTAGGGACCAAATGTTTTAATACATGACATTTAATGGGTGACATTTTTCACTTGAACCACACTGATCACTAAAATTAAGTTTGTTTTTTAAAGCTTTTTGAAAAGTACAAATTTCATTGAAAGTATTAAAAGAAGATGAGTTTCCTAGCACTCAGTTGCAAAGTGGAATCAACACTGGTGTGTGTGTGTGTGTGTGTGTGTGTGTGTGTGTGTGTGTGTGTGTGTGTATGTGTGTGTGTACAGTGAAAGCAGAGATATATCTCAATAGAGCCTCTAACCAGGACAAAAGTCTTAGCTATACTAAGTACTGTTTTAATAAAAGATACTTGATTAAATATTAATTCTCATAGAATATTGAAGATTATTTTAAAATGCCAACATCTCTGGAAAAAATAGATAATTCTACAGAAATGTCATCAACATAGGCAAAAGTAACATAATATCTTCTCTGTTAAGAAATGTAGTTTGAGTAATGATTCTTCTTCTGAAAGTCAGCAGGTGGGAGTCAGTTCTTCAGCAGTTTTCATTTCTGCTCACCAATCAGTAACTGTGAAGACAGAAACAAAAGGCTAAAAGCCTCTGCAGGTGTTGGGAGCAAATACCTGCACCCCTAATACCATTGCATTTTTGGAAAAATGAAGAATGAGAGAACCCAAATTTTCATTATTTATGAAGCAGCACACAAATGCCCAATCTATACACTGTTCTCTAATTTGCTTCATAGAATTACTTTCCTTCAGCAAGTTTTGCATTCTTCATCCAGTTTCTATTGAAACCCCAAAGGCAAGAGAGAAAACGGCTTTAGGAGAAAAAGATGGTTTCGTTTATTTTTATTTCCCTTCCCTCAGGAAGAGTTTAATATTTTAAATTATGAAGATCTATACTGATTTTCAAAGCAAATTCCACTTCATTTTGACAAACCTATGTGTCTCTATAAGACACACACCTATTGTTACAAAATTTATCACTCCACAAATGTGCCTGACCAACTGTAAAACTAGCACTCACCACCTCCTCCATCCCACTCCACTCTTCAGGCTACGTTAATACAATCACTTTGTTCCTTTTTATTGATGAGTCTTCTTTCTCGCTTACTCATTCTTCTGTTGGTGGAAATTTGCATTGTTTCATTTCAGTTTAGAGACTTTTAATAACCAAAGCTGCTTTCTACTGTGTTTTGAGGATATATAATTTATTTCTGTTAGATCATTAAGAGTGAGAAGGTGGGGAAAGTGAGAGTAGGAAGTAACTTTGTTAGACTTTCCCAGTGAGCAATCCAAAGTTTGACTGTAGATTGTCTTAAACCTGTTCGTATTTTAATGCTAATTCCACTTCCTGAAGAAGTGATGCCTAGTCATGTACTCAAGACTTTATCAAAACCTTCCCATTTAATTACTAAAATAAAGGCAAGAGCTGGTGATTGGGCAGGGTAAAGGAGGTGGAGAGAGAGAGAGAGAGAGAGAGAGAGAGAGAGAGAGAGAGAGAGAGAGAGAGAGAGAGAGAGAGAGAGAGAGAATAAGAGGTTAGAGGATGGAGGAGAACCAAGAGAAAAGTTCTAAGATGGATCTCAGGAAGGACAAATTAGATCCAGGTGGGCTTAATTGGCGTTAAGTAGCTATGAACACTTAAGGATTTTATAAGTCTAATATCTCATATAAAAGGGTAGTTTTATCTTTTTCTATTTGATCTAATCTTATTGTGTAGAGGGTTTGTGGATAGAGAGTTTGACACATAAACCTATAGGAAAAGCTATTGGGCCTTAGAGTTGTGTTTGTGTTGGGATTTGGGGTAAAGAAATACCCTGGGACAGAGACAGTAAACAGATGGAGTAAACTGTTAAGGGAAAGGAGTTGTGCAGACAGAGTGAGACCATGGAGGCAGCTCAGACTGAGTGACAGAGCCTGTGAACTAAGCTCTATACTAACAATGATGCCCACAGAGTGAGACTGGGGGGCCATGTCTACTTTTTAGTATTTACTGTAACATTTGACCATGTTGCATTCCCACTAAACTAACTCTCCCAAAGAGTTACAGTTGCTGTGCCTCCTTCTCACCACCTGATAGTGCCAATCTTTTCATCTTACACCATTATTTATAGTGTCTCACTTGTAGATTTCTCATAACTAATATTTATGACCTCTTCAACCATTCTTTTACAAAGTATGACCTTTTAAATACAAAGATATTCTGTCTGAAATGTAGGGATAATTCATCCACTCCAAACACAGGCCTGTAGCCTGAAATGATTAGTTTAAATAAAGAGCTGCAAATGCTACCATTGTAGCTTGCCTGTTCATTTATTGATAAGCTTAAATTTTCAACTTTAACTTTGATTCATAATTTATGATTAAATTTTGTGAATTTTTTTAAAAAAATGAATGACTAAGAGACATTTAAAAGAAAGGTATATCATGCTGTGTGAAATATTTTTGTTCTGTGAATGAGAGTTCATATGGCGGCTCAAGTCTTTAGTGGACATACTGAATGTCTTCAGCAACAGTCAAAAGAAATCTTTTAACAATCTTTACTTTGACAAGGTATTTTCAACTTTAGTTTTGTTAATTGTATATTCATGTGTTTCTAGTGTTTTTAGGTAGTTCGGTGTCACTTTGGATTATGCTATGACTATTTCTATCCATTGTCCCCAAAGTCCTCTGTTGAACTCATTCTTGAAGGTGTTGTATTAGAAGAGAACAATTTTTATTATCAGATTACTGAGAGATTTTCTTTTTCATTTCCAATCTGGATTTCTTTTATTTCTTTTTCATAGGCAACTTCCTCATCTGGAACTTGCAGTGAAATACTAATACATGGTCTTTGTACCAGATGATTTCTGCACATTAACAAATAATGTCTTCTGGGTAATTTGTATATTGTCATAATAAATACTAAGTTTAACATATTGCTGGATTCAGAATGCTAGTGCCTTACTAAAGAAATTGAAATAAATAATCACAAAGAACTTTCATATATAAAATTCTTTTCTTATTTCTTGGGATGTCATGTTCTTTAGTTTATAAATAGTAGACTCAAATTTCTTGAAGATTTTAAAGTCTTGGTTGAAAGGTTTTTGACTTGCAGTCTTTGATGTGGATCCTTTCATATGTCTTGTTGAGTAAATTTTGGAAGTGTGTAGGATTCTAAGAATTTGTCTGTTCCATCTAGACTGTATCTTCTATAGACACACAGTGGTTCAGAGAATTCTGTTTTCCATTTCTGTAAGGGTGACATCAGTGCTCACTTTGTCATCTTTTGATTCAAGTAATTTGAGTCATCTCTCCTTTTTCTTTTGACAAAGAGATTAGATTTGAAAATATCAATTTGTTTTTATCATTTTCTTGTCTCCATTTTATTGAACTCTCTGCCATTCACCCAACTGTAGTATATTATTTATTCTAGCCACTTTGCTTGTAGCTTATTTTTCTTTTTTAGCATCTTAAAAGGGACATGTGAAGGCTTAAGATTCTCAGTTTGGCAGGATCAAGGATCTCCTAAGAAATGAGAAAAATATGTGTGAGGAAGCTCCAAATGAGAGTTATCTGAGGTGGGAAGACCTACCTTTAACATGTTAGGACCACCCTGTAGGCTAGAGTTTTTGACTGAATAAAAAGGAGAAGGGTAACTGAGTACCAGAACTCATGAATAACACATTTCCTCCATAATGTTCCTGCTGAGATGAGAAATAGCCTTCTCCATGTGCAAAAACAAACCCTCATCTTAAATTACCTTCACCATATATTTTCTCACAACCATAGAAAAAGAAATTTATTGACTTGATATCTCTTTTCAATCTAATGTTGGCATTTCTTTTCAAAAATTTCCCCACTGATAATTTTTGTTATACTCCTTCTGTTTTTAGTTATTCTGTCTTGGTTTTATCTCAAAGTACAATAAGTTTGTTTTGGGGTTTCCCTTTTGGTTCATTTAATTTTTCTTAAGCCTAATTTTCTTTGTCTCACATATTACACCTCAACCACAGTTTTCCTTCCATCTCTTTCTTCCACCTAAATCCACTCCTCTTCTATTTCAGAAAAGGGCAGGCCTCCAAGAAATGTCAACAAAACATGACATGCTAACATGAAATAAGACAAGTTACCTCTCCTCATATTAAGGGTGGATCGTGCAACCACACAGGAGAAACAGATCCCCAAAGCAGGCAGAAGAGTAAGAGACATTTCCCACTTCTATTATTAGAAGTCCCACAATAAGACCAAGCTACACAACCATAACATTCATGCGCAAGGCCTTGGTCAAACCCATGCAGGCTCTCTGATTGTCAGTTCATTTTCTGTGAATCCCTATGAGCCTAGGTTAGTTGATTTTGTGGGTTTTCATATGGTGTCCTTGACCCTTCTAGATCCTACAATCTTCCCTCCCCTTTTCCTACAAGTGTCCTTAAGCTCCAAGTAATAATTTTTGGCTGTGGGTCTCTGAGTCTATTTCCACCAGTTGCTTGATGAACTCTCTCTGATAACTATTATGTTAGGCTCAAGTGTACAAGTATAGCAGAGTATCATTAAGAACCATTCCGTTGTTTTGTTTTGTTTTGTTTTGTTTTCGACAAATAGGTTTGATTTTATCCCAGGTCTCTGGGTTATCTAGCCTCTGGTTCCTGGTCTGTGAGGCAGTGTCAGCCATCAGCTTCCTCTCACAGCATGGGTCTCAAATTGGACTAGTCATTGGTTGGCCACTTCCACAATTTCTGGGTCACCTATAACTTAGTACCTCTTGCATGCAGAACAAATTATAAGTTAAAGGTTTTGTGACTATGTTGGTTCCTTAATCACTATACTAGAATTCTTGTCTGCATACAGAAAATAGCCAGTTGATCCTCCATGTCCCCATTACCAGGAGTCTTAGGTAGGGGGGATCACCATTGTAGATTCTTGTGAATTTCCAGTGCACTTTGCTTTTGCTTCACCCCTGAAATGCCTCTCAATTCCAGTTAACTCTCCAAGTACTCTCTCCCTCCATCCTACTGGCTCCTGATCCTTACTGTTTCAGAACCTACCTGTCCCAGTCTACCCTCAATATCTTTTCTTTTTCCCCATCCAGAGAGATTCATATGTCTGTCAACCCAACTTGAGCTCTACTTGTTATTTTATTCCTTAGAATTTTTGAGTCTGCGGATTGTAGCACTACTTACTATTCTTTACAGCTAATGTCCATGGATAAGTGAGCATGTACCATATTTGTCTTCTGCAGTCAGGGTTACCTCACGCAGAAATTATTCTTAGTTCCATTAATTGTCTGAAAATGTCATGATGTTATCTTTTTAACAGCTGTTAACTGTAAAATCGGGTAAATGTATCACATTTCATTTAATCATATTTTAGTTGAGGCACATCTAGGTGGTTTCCAGGTTTTGACTAATATGAATAAAGCTGCTTTGAACATAGCTGAGCAACTGTCCTTGTGGTAGCCTACAAGATCCTTGGAGTATATGCCCAGAAGTGGCACGGCTGGGTCTTGAGGTAGACTTCAAATTTTCTGAGAAACTGACATATTCCAAAGTGGTTGCACTAAGTTTGCACTTTCACCAACAAGGGTGAAGTGTTGTCCTTGTTCCACATCCTCACCATCATGATCTGTCACTTGTGTTTTTTTTATTTTTGTCACTCTGACCTGTATAATATAAAATCCCAGAGTCATTTTGCTTTTTCCTGTTGCCTGAAGATGTTGAACATTTTTAAGTGTTTCTAGGCCTCTAAAGAGTTGCTGAAAATATTTTCCCATTCCACAGGCTGCTGTTTTGGGCTATTGACAGTTTCCTTTGCCATACAGAAGCTTTCAGTTCTGTGCAGTCTCATTTCTTAACTTTTGATCTTCGTGCTTGCGTTATTGGTATTCTATTCAGGCAGCTGAATTCTGTGACAGCACATTCAAGGGAGTTTTTCACTTTCTTTTCTATCAGATTCAGTGTATTCAGTTTTGTGTTGAGGGATTTGATCAGCATAGTGTTGTGCAGAGAGATGGATATGGATCTATTTGTACTCTTCCACGTGCCAACTTTCAGTAAAAAGCATTCACCATTAAAGATGCTTTATTTTTTTCTGTTGTAAAAATCTAACTTCTCTATCAGAAATCAGGTGTCTGTGGGTGTGGGGATCTACATGTGGGTCAGTGTTTCAATTTGATTGATCAACTTGACTCTTTTACAATGCAGTCTTTATTATTATAGCTCTGTAATAGAGCTTGAATTTGGGGAGGGTGAACCTCTGAAAGTTCCTTTATTGTTCAGGATTGTTTTAGCTATCCTGAGTTTTTGTTTTTCTATATGAAGTTGATTATTGCTCTTTCAAGACCTGAGAAGAATTGCTTTGCAATTTTAATGGAGATTGTGTTAAATCTGTAAATTCCTTTTGAAAAAATGGCCATTTTTGCTATGTTACTCTTACTGAACCATGAGCTTGGGAGATCTTTCTGTCTTCTAATATTTTTGTCACTTTCTTTTTTCTTCTTTTTAAATTAAATTATTTTATTTATTTATATCCCATCCATTGGACTCTCCTGGTCTCCATCCAATTCCACTCTGCCTACCTCTTGTATCTACAAGATGCTTGCCCTAACCCCTCCTGGAATTTCCCTTCCTCAGGGCCTCAAGTCACTTCAGCATTAGGTTCATATTCTCCCACTGAGTCTATACCAGGCAGTCCTCTGTTATATATGTGTAGTGAACTCCAAGGGGTCTGTGTTAGTTGAGGTTGTGTACTCCTTTTAATCTCTTTTAATGTTTCCTTTAATTCTTCCATAGGGATTCTTGACCTCAGCCCAATGGTTGGGAGTGAGTATCTACTTCTGTCTTAGTCAGCTTCTGCTAGGGCCTCTCAGAGGCCAGGTATGCTAGGCTCCTGTCCGTAAGCATATCACAGTATCAGTAATAGTGTGAGGCCTTGGTCCCCTGCCAGGAGATGGATCCCAAGATGGGCCAGTCAATAGACCACATTTCCTTTAGTATCTTCTCCATTTTGTCCCTGCAGTTCTTTTAGAAAAGAACAGGGTCAGAAATTTAGACTGTGAGTTGGTAACCCTGTCCCAACATTCAGGGCCCGTCTATATAGTCGAGGTAGACTCATTGATTTCCCTTTACCCAGTATTGGCCACCTATAACTTAGCACATCTTGCATTTTCCATTGAGTCTTGGGAATTTTTTATATATCAGGTCTCAGGGGCTTTTTGGAGGTTCCCTGAGTTTCGGCATATTTCCATTTACTCTCCTGGCCCTCTGGACTTCTTCTCTTTTTCCCCCCTCTATACAGGATCCTGCCTCCCTCTCCCATGCCCATCCTCTTCCAAACAAGTCCCTCCCTCCATCTGCCACCAAGATTATTTTCTTCCCGCTTCTAAGTGGAATTCAAGCATCCTCACTTAGACCTTTCTTGTTGTTAAAATTCTAATGGTCTATGCATTATATTCTGGGTATTTCATTCTTTTTGGATAATATCTACTTATCAGTGAGTAAATACCATGTTCTAGTTCCATCCATTTGCCTCCAAAATTTTTGATGTCCTTGCTTTTCAAAGTTGAGTAGTATTCCATTCATTTGCCTATGAATTTAATAAAGTCATAGTTTTAAATAGCTGAGTAGTACACCATTGTGTAAATGTACAACATTTTCTGTATTCATTGCTCTGTTGAAGGACATCTGGGTTCTTTCCAGCTTCTGGTTATTGTAAATAAGGCTGCTAAGAACATGGTGGAGCATGTGTCCTTGTTATATGTTGGAGCATCTTTTTGTTTCTACTTGCTTGATTTCAGCTCTGAGTTTGATTATTTACTGCCATCTACTCCACTTGGGTGTAATTGCTTCTTTTTGTTATAGAGATTTCAGGTGTGCTGTCAAGCTGCTAGTGTATGCTCTCTCTGGTTGCTTTTTGGAGGCACTCAGAGCCATGAGATTTCCTTTTAGCACTGCTTTCATTGTATCCCAAAAGGTTGTGTATGTTGTGCCTTTGTTTTCATTATTGAATTAATCTGGGTTCTCTAGAGTCACAGAACTTATGAGTAGTCTCTATAGAGCAAGGACTTTGTTGGTGACTTATAGTCTATAGTCCAACTCCCTAACAATGGTCGGCAGGAGCTGTGAAGTTCAAGGATCAAGCAGATGCTCAGTCCCACAAGGCAAGCAGACAAAGAGAGACATTCTTCCTTCTTCCAATATCTTTATGTAGGTCTCCAATGAAAGGTGTGTCTCAGATTAAGGGTGTGTACCACCGCACCTAGATCTGGGTCTTGCTTTGTCCCAAATGACCTGAAGCTCAGAGGTCTACTTGTCTTAGTGTCCTAAGATTCATAGTCTCTATGCCTCAAGATTAGGATCAAAGGTGAGCCTTACAATTCTGGATTGTGGTTCATTCCAGATATAGTCAAGTTGACAACCAGAAATAGCCACTACAATTATATTCTAGGAATTTTTCCATTTTCAGGTGGATGGTTTTGTTCAATTACGTTACCTATTTAGTTTTTGTTTTCCTGTAATTTTTAAGAGAGTTATTTATGTCCTTCTTAAAGTCCTTTACCATCATCATGAGATCTTATTTTAAATCTAACTCTTGCTTTTCTGGTGTAGTGGGGTATCTAGTACTTGATGTGGTGGGATAACTGGGTTCTGATATGGTCATGGTTTCTTGGTTTCTATTGTTTAGGGTCTTGTACTTGCTTCTTGCCATCTGGTTATCTCTGGTATTAGTTGGTCTTGCTGTCTAACTGGAGCTTGTCCTACCTGTGGGCCTGTGAGCTGTGATCTTAGGAGAGAGAGAGAGAGAGAGAGAGAGAGAGAGAGAGAGAGAGCACTCCTTGGAGACCAGCTTTCTCCTGGTAGGATTTGGGTATGAAGGGCTATGGGACAGCCTTAGCTCCAGAGCACAGACAGAGTAGAGAAGAATCCTGTCCCTGGTTGCTCTAAGATTCCTGTGTACTCCTGGTGGTTCTCTCTTTGGAAAGCTATTGGAGAGAAAGTGGGGTGGTCTCACCTGTGGGCTTAGGAGTGAGAGCACACCTGAAAGACCAGGTCTCTCTGAGCGGGATTTGGGTACACATGGTTGTGGGACAGCTTGAGCTCTGGGGAAGATGGATACCATAAAGATCAAGGTGTTTGCTTTAATTCTGTACCATTTTGTTTTAAAATATTCTATCTGATGGAAACTCTAGCAATTTTCCTATTGTTCAAAATTGTTTTAACTATTTTGAGTTGTATGTGTGTGTGAATCTGTATTTCTACATGAAATTTATTTTTTTTCAATTTCTGTGGAAAAATTTCACTGCGATTTTGATTTTGATTGCACTGAATAATAGATTGCTTTTGGTGAGATGAATACTTTGCATGTTTACAATATTAATCCTAATAGTCCATAAACACTGTCCCTTTCACACTAGTTGAGGAGCTTTGGCCAAATAATAGTGTCTAACAAAGAGATACTCTGGTTTGTTTAAGACTGTGACTCTTCGTGGGCTTACCATGTTACGCTGGATAGTTACAAACCTAAGACCGTTTAGGTAACCCATATTAGATTTAGTATCTTTTTAAAGAAAACAGAGTTTTGTGTATAAGGTACCCTGGGAAGATTTTGGAAGAATTATTGAAGTTTCCTTCAATAATGTCAGAAATGTTGAATGAAAATTCAAGAAAACTAATAAAAAGTTTTAAAAGCGCATTTGAACAAAGATTGTAGCTATCTACAGTAAAGAAATGAATTTTTGCAAGATCAGGGCAGACATAAATTTACCTGCAGTTACTTTATCACCTAATGCAAGAGTATGAGAGATACAGCTTCTATGATATTTCATTTTTTAAAGTCATTGATAATGGCCTCATACATCATATCCCAAGTTTGAAGGTACTGGAGATACCCACTACCCAAAACTATCAGCTTGATTAAAATATATCTTATTACTGCTTTTAAAAAACAAAATAAGGATATTAAGTGAAAACTCTTCCTGTATTTTTAATAATTTTAATTTAGAAAATTTAAAAATAAATTTATTTTTATGTGTTAGATTTACATGCAAGCCTGAACCAACTTTTAAAAATAATTACAACTGCAACTTTCAATAATCTTTTTCTGTAGGTGAGCAAAAAAATTACAAAAGAAAAATTAATACTCATATATAATTTTCAAAATTATATGTTTGAAAATAATCATTGTAATGAAAATAAATCTTCAGGAAGTGATTGAATACTTCCCATCAAGTCATGGAAGAACATAAGCACCTGGGTAGATATGAAACTTTCCATGTCTTTAAAACAAAAATTTAAAGGTAATGGTTTAGCCATGGTCTCTGCAAGGAAAAGGTCTCCCTAATGCTCAGGAGCTTGTGGTCATAGAGTACTGATACTGGCAATGTTCTGTATTATTTGATATTTATTTAGCTATATATTTATTGTTAATTCAAATTTAGAATACCTCTGTATATAATTTTCTTTATTACATGATATTGGAGGTTCTTTTTTTAAATTAAAACAGTGAGAATGGATGTTTGCCTAGAAATAAAATTTAGAACCTAATCCTTATAAAGTCGAATTAATGTTTGAAGGCTGATGGAGAAAAAAGTGCTGACAAAGGGAAGGAGAAGCAATTAGAGGAGTAATTAGAAACACAACAGTGTGGCACACCAGGGAGTTCTTAAAATGTATTCAAGAAGTATTGGTCACATTCCTGAAAAGCTTCATGGTCTCTGAACTATTCCTATTGGAATCCTAATTGAGGCTTTGCAAAGTTCTATTCTACTCCATTCTTTGGTAACTGGTATTCTAGGAAGGGACAAAATAAAGAAGGATGCTTCAATGGCATGAATGTGGGTAGTTTTAGAAATAGAGCATAGATCCCTTATTCTCCAGAGACTGAGACTGTAGAAATCTTATGTCTCTAGAACAATGATTTCTGTTCTTATTCAAAACTATAAACATTTGGTGGAGTACTAACAGTGGGGGAATTTGTATATATTTTCTGCAAGTGAATGCCACAATTATAAGTGTTAGTTTTCCTGAAGACCAGACACCTCTTTTCCTCATTGTTTGAAATCCATTCTCCTACTTTAGCCTTTCAGTATTGGTGTCTGGATATTTAGAAAAATTCACATTTGGTAGCTTGGAGCAAACCGTCACACACATTAAATACTGAAAAATACTACTAAAACACCTACTTCTCCAAGTCCCCTTTGTATTCCTTATTTCTAGCTGTCTTGTTGGATTAGTTCTTTCATTATTTTTTACTTTTTTTTTTCATTATCATCAATCATCCACAGTTTAACAATATCTTACATTAACACAATGTAGCTTGTTACCAATATCCTGTTTTCCTACAGCTTTTCTTATCTTAATAGTTCTGTAAGCCAGAACATTTAAAAGGGGCATCCATCAAAAAATTTCAAAACATGTGAGCCTTGAAAGAGGAAGGCTCGGGCTGAAATAACACAGAGAGCAAAAGAGCCTGATGACCTGAGTCTGATCTCTGGGACCCCCAGAAATAGAAGGCAAAAATCTACTCCTGGATGTGCTCTTTGAACTCCACACATGAGTGACTTGACATCATGATAAGTGTGAATCCATGCATATATGCAATGAATAAGGAAAGAAATGCCTAAGTGGAATAACATTTTAAAATGAAACAAAACAACTCAAGCCCTTTCCTCCCTTATTATGATTCACATAATAAGCTCAAGAAAGCTTAATCAGAGAAAACTGGGCATAGGAAGTTCAAATGTCAGGAGGGGGTTGCTCTGCTAAGCAGACTCTACTGGTTTTAGTCACCCTTCCTTCAAAGGAGGCATTTTATAGGAAGACATAATCCAAAGACTAGAACCACTCAATGTAAGACCAAAAAAAAAAAGTAAACCAAAGAGGAAAGACTGGATTAGAGTTCATGAAAACTATTTAGGAAGCTAAGAAATTATAGTACATTTCAAAAATATATCAATCAAAATATTTATTCGTGTTTTTTCACATCTTAGTTTTACAGAAAACTTCCCAGTGCAAAGTAGAGTTAAAATAATGAGGTGCTCCTGTACAAGAGGAAACAGAAATAATCGATCTTGTGCCCTCATCAGCTTCCTTGGCAGCATCTTTTCTCGATTATTTCTGTCTTGTTTTTCAAATGGTATACTGAATAGCTATCTCTGTCTCACACCCACACTAACCCTAATTTGACCATTTGTTTTTCTTGTTTGTGTCTATAAATATGTTTATATCCAAAGCCATTTTCAATGCAACATGTACTTTAGAAACAAAATCATTGAGTTTCTTCAAATAACTGGTTAGTGGACAAAACTAATAAGGATCATAAATTGGTACATTTGCATTCGATGTCATTCGTTTCAGTGTATTTCCTGTAGCATTAAGCTTAATATCAATGTAAAATAACTAGTTAATAAACCCCCAGCAAATTATGCTCTCATTACTTTAAATGTTATATTTAGCATGTCTTTTATTTTCTTCATCTTAGCATATATTTTTCAAAATTCTAATGATGCTATATTTGAAGTTTATTCTATTTTTCATGTAATAATAAAATAGTAAAACTGTTTATTTTATTGTGGCAAAATTATTATAAAATTTTTACATTTGTAATTTTTAATATTAGATTGTTTACATTTTAAAATTATGTAAGTGTCATATGTGGATATAATAACACTGGCTTCAATATTGTACAAATGTATGGTATTCAGGATATTATGTTTTTCAAGCTAGATGACATGATCATGACCAAAATAAAAAACTAACAAATTACTATAAATATTTCATCGCATTTAACTTACAATAGCAATAGCAATACATAAAACTATCTGGTTTCAGACTGAACTGTTAAAGACCTGTTTGATGAGCCATTTTAATGATGCTAATACTTGTCCCTGGCTCATGAGATTTATTAATTAAAACTATCTCTCTAATGTAAACCAGTGTTATTAACACAGAACAGAACAAGTTATTCCTAATTGAACCTTTACATAAGACAAACTTTGTCACCCAGCACTGTGGAATTGAGAAATCAGAAGGGATTTCTATTTCTTAATCATTATGACATCAATTTAAAAAATGTATCAACAGTATCATCATGGCTTGGAATTGATGAAGCCTATTAAAATTACTGCTTTAAATGCAACTAAAAATTTTAACAAGATAGCCAATCATCACAAAACTTGCTTAAAAGACATAAATGGTTTTTTAATCAAGAGAAATTATAAATATAAATAAACTAATAATTGTATAGAGGTTTAGCATAAATAATGAATAAGGTAATGCCATTTGTCATATAACTAAAGTTATAAACCAAGTTCTTTATTCACACACAGATATGGCTATCTATATATAAATATAAAATATACTATTATAGAAGAGTAATTCATGGTAAGTTCAAGCAGAAGGAAAATAAGCTGCTGTCAGCTAACTTCTTTTTTAGTGCGGGGAGGTCATCTAATATTTTATTCATTATCTAAAACTTAGCTCCCTACTAAAGGCTGCCTATATCTGGAAATAAGAAGTCAACAGTCTTGCACATGATAGAAATCATTATTTAGACATACAGGTGTTCACACAAATCATTGTCTTTCAGATAAACAAGAGCTCTGATTTTCATGCGTGCAAGAGGGAAACAGAAGAGTCAGTGAACTGTTTATGAGAGTAATGTTACAATCCCAACCAAATATACAACTGGCTAGACTATTTATTCTCCACATGGACAATAAAACTGTGAACAGCTGTTTCCTGGGGAGAGCAGATAAGATTAAAGAAAGGACAACTGGAGGAAAATGAGTAACCAGAATATCTGAAAAGCTTCTGGGTCATAAGCCTCATGTCACAGATTCTCCTGACATAAGATTCTGAAGCTCAAAATAACTCACAGCATCCTTCATGCTACCTGCCCAACTGACTGACCTTGTCATTACAAATTTTGATTATTATCTTTACGATCTTCCCAGGGTTGGTCTCAAAGCATAAGAGGAGCTAAATCTTAGGCAAAGGATGGAACATCTCATGGGGATGTGTTAACAGACTTTTAACTGGTGACTGAAAAATCCTAGAAGAGAAGATGAGCTCTCCAATTTTATAACTAGTGAGAACTGCAAAGTTAAAAAAAAAAAAAAAAAAAAAAAAAAAAAAAAAAAAAAAAAAAAAACAACTCTGCTCCTTCTGTTCCAGAGACAGCCACATCTTCTCATGCAGTGCCAACCTCGTCCTGTAGACAAGATGGAGAAGGTTGGTTGAATGGATTTGAGCATATTGGGCACTTAGTTACTAGGGGTGCCCCCTGCTCTGCATCTGGCATAATGGAGATTGTTGCCATCAACAAATCTTTCATTGACCTCAACAAATTGTCTACATGTTCCAGTATGACTCTACCCATGGCAAATTCAATGGCACAGTCAAGGCTGAGAATAGGAAACTCGACATCAGCAGGAAGCCCATCACCATCTTTCAGGAGCGAGATCCCACTAACATCAAATGGGGTGACACTGGTGCTGATTTTATCAAGCAGTCTGTTGGCATTTTCACCACTGTGGAGAAGGCCTGGGCCTCTTAAAGGGTGGGGCCAAAAGGGTCATTATCTCTGCCCCTTCAGCCAATGCCCCCAAACTTTGTGATGTATGAGAACCATGAGAAATATGACAACTCACTCAAGATTGTCAGCAATGCATCCTGCACCACCAACTGCTTAGCCCCCCTGGTTAAGATTATCCATGACAAGTTTGGCATCATGGAAGGGCTTATGATCATAGTCCATAACATCACTGCCACTCAGAAGACTGTGGATGCCCCTGCTGGAAAGCTGTGGTGTGATGGCCGCAGGGCAGCCCAGAACAACATCCCTGCATCCACTAGTGCTACCAAGGTTGTGGGCAAGGTTATACCAGTCCTGAACCGGAAGCTCACTGGCATGGTCTTCAGCATTCCTACCCCCGATGTATCTGTTGTGCATCTGACATGCAGGCTGGAGAAACCTCCCAAGTATGATGACATCAAGAAGGTGGTAAAGCAGGTAGCTGAGGTCTACACTGGGGATCATGTTGTCTCCTGTGACTTCAACAGCAACTCCCACTCATTTACCTTTGGTGCTAGAGCTGGCATTGCTCTTAATGACAACCTAGTAAAATTCATTTCCTGATATGACAATGAATATGGCTACAGTGACAGGATAGTGGACCTCATGGCCTGCATGGCATCCAAGGTGTAAGAAACCCTGGACCACCCACCTCTCAAGCAAGGACACTGAGAGCAAGAGAGAGGACTTCAATTGCTGAGTAACCCCCTTCCCAACTCGGCCCCCAACACTGAGCATCATTCTCACCTTTTATTCCAGAAGCCCATAATAACATGACGGGCCTAGGGAGTTCTCCCTACTCTCTTGAATACCGTCAATAAAGTTCCACTTCACCCACAGAAAAAATGGTAAACACTGAATTCTCCCCAAGGTAAATTTATTATTAATACCAATAGACTTACTGAAAAACAACTAAAATATTTCAGTACCAAGGCCTCAGATAAATTGGATGTGGAGAGAGAGATCCCCTAAATGATACTTTCCAAAGTCCTCCAAACTCTAAGGACTAGAAGATACTTATAACAAGGGATGTAAACAATTCTATATTTTTCTTTTTAATTGGTTTAAGTCTTACACATATATATATAGTATATTGCATGTGAAATTCCCTACATCTCTTTTTCCTCTTTCCTCCCAACTCCCACTATTCCCTTTGGTCATCCAGAATATATTTACTCCTACTTCTATGTCTTAGGCTCATACAAAATTTTATCTATCTATATAAAAATCTAGTAATCACTAGTGAAACCATACTAAGTAGCTCAATTTTTAACGCAAACACACAGGCTCTCAACTATCTGTAACTAAAATTCCAAAGACTAAAATGTCTACAGACACCCACACACACCATATAATTACATAAAATTTATATAACTTATAAATTAAAAATGTATTTATTTATTAATTTAAAAAATGATGTACAAATATCTTTGTGACATTTTGACTTGGAGGTCATTTGGTAAATTTCCCAGAGTGACATAGTTACGTTATATGGAAGCTTTATTATCAGTTTGTCATGGAACTTACATACTGACCTTTATAGTAGCTGAACTAGTATATAAGGAATCCCTTCCATTTATGTCATTGCTAGCATTTGCTGATATTTGTTGGTATAAGGACTATCATTTTGATTAGGGTGAAATAAAATCTCAAGTAAATTTTTATGCTTACTTATCTCAATGCTAATGAAATTAAACGCTTTTTTATATTCTTATCAAATTTGTATTACATCTTCTGAGAACTATTTGTTTCATTAGCCCACTCATGGACTGGGCTAATTTCTTATGCTTTAGTCTTTTGATTATTTATATATTCTACAATTTAGATATTAATTTGCTACCAGATGTATAGTAGGCAAAAAAGTTCTTTATTCTGCCGTTGTTCTATACTGTTTCCTTGGCAGGACAGAAACTGTTAAATGTCATAAAGTCCCATTCATCAGTTTTTGGCTTTATTACTTTAGCACTTTGTGTTCTATTTAAAATATCTTGGCCTATGCTTATATCTTGAAATGTTTATCCTACTTTCTACTTTAACTGTTTTAGGCTTTTGGATTTTACATTAAGATCTTTGATTAATTTGGAGTTGATGTTACACAAAAATCAATACAATGTGAGAGATAGGTATCTAGTTCATTCTTCTTAATGTGGATGTCCATTTCCCTAAAGATCTTTTGATGAATGGGCTACCATGTCTTCAATGAATGTTTTTGTTTTATTGTCAAAACTTGGGTGACTACACCAGGGTGAGTGTATATCTTTTTATTGTAGTCTAGTATGTTAACCTACTTTTTTTAGTTCATGTCAGCGTTGTGCTATTTTTGTTACTGTGGTTCAATAGTATGGCATGGAATCAAGTTTGGTAAGTTATAACTCCAGCATTATTATTTTTTTCATAGTTTCTTCAGTTATTCCAAAAGGTTTATAAATATTTTTCTATTTTTATTATTAGTTGCTTCTATTTCTGTATGTTGAACTATTTCTGCATCTCTGAAAATAAACCAACTGTGTTGTTGATGGTTTTGTTGTGTTCTTAAATTTAGTTTACAAGACTTTTAATGAGAGACTTTACAAGTATGTTAATTGAGTCAATTTTTCTATACATTTCTTTTCTTTGGTTGCATTTTTATCTGGTCTTGGAGTCATATTAATGATGACTTTGTAAAAGTAGTATTTGGTACTGTTTCTGCCTTTTCTACTTTATGGACTTTTTGAGAGTGATTGATATTAGTCCATCACTAAAGGTCTGGTAGAATGTGCTACTAATATATATGGTATTGGACTATTAACTGTTAAGTTGGAAGTCTGGTACCTAATAATGGAACAGTTTTGTGTAATCTCTCAATCTCAGGAGTGCTGCTTGAAGCCCATGTCTGTATTCTGCTGCAGACTCTGCCTTCAACTAGGTTTACAGCATACTAAGTATTTTAAAGTTGTGATTCAGAGACTATTTCCTGTAGTTTAACAGTGTTTTATTTTCCACATTTCAGCATTCATTTGTACATTCTAAGTTTCCTATGAGCACAGATCACAAAGGGTTGAGGTGCACTGACACAATGTAACAGAATTTTTCTTAACTGGCATCTGGGGCTTCTCTTATCAATGGTCAAAAACTGATGCATAACACAGAAAATATTCTGGTTTCGATTTTAGATTTTTGTTTTTTGGTTTTTGAGAAATCTTTTGGCCTGTGATATTGTCAAATTGGATCTCTCTTTTTCTTCTCTTTAAAAGCTTGAATTTTATGTCCTTTAACAAAAGTATATGTTGCCTTCAGCAATACAGTCTGACTACATAGTCCTAAGACAGCAACTGAGAACCACATTAGTGGCCTGTATTGCTTTGGAAACCTCTCAGAGCTCCCTGGTCATTAAATCATAGGTAAGTATTCTGCCTTTGGCATTGGTATTTTGGTTTTAAATAGTCTGGTTTCTGGGAGCAGCTTTGTCCATGCATGCAAGGTATCTCTGTTGAAACACTTATTATTATACTTTTAGTATGTGTATGAAGTAATATGTTACTATATGGATTTTTCATATATCCTTAATTTTTGTTCACCTTTTCTCCTATATTTCTGACTTTATATCCATTGAAACTTTTCTATGATTAATATCTCCACACATCCCTCCTATCACAGGTCTTTCATGATCTTCCCTCACACATTTAAGACCTCCTTACTAGGTAGCAGTCATAGTAGAAGAAGGTATGATGAAGGTTTAGGGAAAACAAAAGTCCTGAGTAATGTTACCCAGATGTAGACTCTTCATAGCTACACTGCTGCCTTGCCAGGCAATATATCCATTGGTACAATAGTGGCATAACTATTTGGAAAGCAACCAACCAACCAACCAACCAACCAACTAACCAACTGTTTTCTGACGATATTTGAAGTCACCAGCTTTTATGCCTGCAACTGTAAACTTGGTACAAAGGCTGTACTTAAGAGGCCATAAACCCCAGGATAGTAAATGGTTTTTCCTGGTTGTCAATGTGACTATATCTGGAATGAACTACAATCTAGGATAGAAGGTCTCACTTATGATCCAGATCTTGAGGCTGGAAAACAAAAATTTTTGACCTGGATCTTGACATTGAAATCTTGAGGCATCATGGCTTTGAAAAGCTTAGGCCCAGGCATAGTAGTACACAACTTTAATCCCAGGAGACTAAGGCAAGAATATTTCTGAGTTCAAGGTCATCCTGGGACAATGCTAAAGTTCATGAAAAGCCCTTCCAATCTACAGAGCATTTTGGAACCAAAACTACCTGATAGAGTACTGCTTATGTTTGATATCCACCAGAGCACTGTGACTTGTATTTAATAGCAACGAATGAAAGCAATAGGAGATGAGACCATGAAGGTTCTGTGAAGCTATTAGGACTAAGGAATAATAAAAGAACAATGACAACACCCCAGGGAATTATCAATAAACAGATGACTGAAATGCTGTGAAGTTTTATCTTGAATATGGAACAGAATGGCAACTGATGCATAAAAGTTTTCTAAGGAATTAAGGTTAATTTTAAAAGTTGCCAGTAGGCAATTGTGTTGAGTGTTATTCCTGTGGTTTCCCATTATCTATTCTACCCACTAAGCTCTGTGTTCCAAAGGCTGATCTGAACTTTTTATATTGATGAGGCCCTTAGAGCATGCATTCTCCCTGTAGGTTTTGTTAGAAAGGTAGGAGTAGAATGCATAGCAAGACAGCTGCCTAAGGATTTTATTTTTTCAGCTCTCTGCTGTCAGATAATCAAGATTTAGCTGTATCCTCAACAATAAGCCTTAAATTGTCAGACATTCTCAGTCAGAAAGTTAATTCTCTGATTTCCTCCTGGCCCCTTCAGGTCTAGGTTGGCTAAGAGTTTCCACTCTTGCTAGTTCTTTCATACTGTAATTTCCTTCCAGATTTCTCTGAAAACCCCATCTGCTCATAGGTTTCTTTATCAAATTCTCTTCAGTTGCCAAATTTGAATAAGCTATTTCTTGAAAACACCCCAATTCAGCATTCTTACAAAGAAACAGACCACTGTGCTTTAAAACAAGAGTGTCTTCTTTGTTCTTATCATATGTCCTTCCCATAATTGCACCCTATCAACATTATTTACAGTGTGACGTACTCTCATGTATCTAAGCTAAAGGAACAAGCTATGCTATGCAAAAACAATTTTTTTAATTATCTAGATTTGGATTACATTATATTTATTGCTACAAAGTGTGTAGTGGTTTAAATAGGAATGGCCCTCATGCACTCATGTGTGTGAATGCCTAGTCCATAAGAAGGAGGATCAATTAAAGGTGGGACTTTGTCTTTTTGGAAGTACTATGTCATTATATAGGCCAGTTTTTCGGTCTCAGGATGTCAAGTTAGTCTCCTTTTGTTGCTTGCCAGTCTGGATAGAGAACTCTCAATTTCTTTTCAAGCACCATGTAGCCTACAGGCTGCCATGTTTTTTCCATAATGATAATTGACTAAACCTCTGAAATTGTACTCTAGCCCCAGTTAAATGTTTTTCTTAATAAGAGTTACTGTGGTAATGGTGTCTAGTCACAGCAACAGAAACATGAAGTCAAAATAATAAAGACATTTTTCTTTTAAAAGTCTATCTTTAGTCTTTAGATCAGTGTGCCTTTGGCAGTGGAGAGGTGAGATTTCTGGACCATCACTCACTTTACAAAAAGAACCTCTTCTGACATGAAAATATAACTATAATTTTCAAGGACAATTGATCTTAGTCTTTGTGACCTACAGATAGCTTTTCTTATCTAGACAGTCTATGCAAACTCTATACAGAAGCAAAATGATCTGAGCTAGGTTAAAGGTTGTACAACCTATCCCCAATTCTTCATTTGATGAATGGTTTCAGCTACTATTTTTTTGGGTGGTTAAGTGTTGGCCTTTGATTTCTTTCTATTCTTTTATTGGCAAACACAGTTACCCATGTATCTAGAACCATACATCGTCAACAGCTCACACTGGATTTTTCATGGGACCCTTAGTTAGCAAGAGCAGAACCCTAGGTGCCTAAGAAAACAAATTGCTGTGAATGTGAGAAGCTGGGTTAACAAACAGTTCAGACCATCTGTGTAACCCATAGATTAGTTGCACTAAGGTAAACTATGAGAAAAATATCCTACTGTTGATTTGAAATATGGCGAATATATGCTTGTTTAAAATTGAGTGCATGTGGGAGATAGAGAGAGGCTTCACTGGTTCAGAGTGTGTACTGCTCTTGCTGAGGACTCAGGTTCCACTGCTAGCTCTTTCAGGCTGATAACTGCCTCTAACAGCAATTCCACTGGTACCTGATGACTCTGACCTCTGCAAGCAACTACTCGCATGTGCACATAAACACTCTTCCCTTCAAATCACATGTAGACATAATTAAAAATAATAAAAGTAGGTCTTAAAAATTAGTTCAATGTGAAACACATTGGTCACACCAATCTTCTAAGATTTTACTTTCACAAAGGACACGCTAAACCTTAGTAGACTTTAAAAGCTGCAGTTAAAAAAAATTTACCCGAGTGACTTTTGTTCTAGAAGAGGAATGGCATGGTCCCCAGATCTATGATAGCAGTTAGGAGATGTGTAGGAATGCATAGGTATGTTCTTATTTGGGTGTGTCTCCTAAAAAATGCTGCATTGCAGTCCATGCACCTTTGATTCTTTTCTGTTTATTGTTTAATGTTATAGACACCCTAAGCATCAAGAATATTTCCCTGAGAAAGTGATCCGATATAGAATAGAGAGAACAGAGAGACCTACTAAAAGCAGTCCCAGAAGCCAAGTAACAACATGCTTCAGTGCTGGGAAAGGAAGAATCTCTTGTTTCTGTTTCTTTGCGATGTGACAGTTTTCTTCCTGTATGCATGCTTGCAGCCAGCCTCGTTTGGGTGCGTTCAGGAGTCACTGAGAAGTCCTTGATGCTCAGGTCTGTGTTCTATGCTAGAATCATAACGTTTCTCCCTGGAGACTGTGCCGAATAGCCCAATTTGAAGGATTTTTCTGAAGAAGATTTTATTTCCAGTTGACACATTGTGACAGTTCATTCAGACATATCTGCTCTTGGTGTCTTCTAAAAGAATATTTTACTCTGCTTTAAAGCCTAACCAAATTCAGCACTGTGAGGTCATCAGACTGCTAGAGCAATTTAGTTCTGTGGTGCCAGAATGACTCTTCAGTATTTGCTTTCTTTACTAATTATATATTAATTGCAAACTGTTTTTTAAAACCATCAATTAGTACATTATTATAGATTACAACAGAGTCAGAAACTAGACGCTTACATTTATTACTTCCAAGACAAGTAGACTAGCTGTATTTCTAACCTTTTACCACATTTCTAATTCCATAATGTCAAGCCTTCAGAGTATGTTGTTTCTCCTTTCTGTATGCTTCATATACAGCAAAAAAAAAAAAAAAAAAAAAAAAAACAACTTTATTTTAAAATGTGCTCTGTATTGTCTTGCTTTTTTTTTTTTTTTAACTTTTCTCTTTACACGTTTTTTTCAGGTAGATTTTTAAGTTTGCATGCCTTAAATTATCTTCAGTGCTTCACAGTTGCAAGTAGAAAAATAAAGACCTCCTTTGTACTGGCTTTTGGAGGTTTATTATTCTCCCTTTGATATAGGAGCTTAATGCTCATTAACACTAAAATGAAACAGCCTTGAAAAGGGAAAAAAAAATCTGCCTTCAAAGATTCAGGAATAAATAATATAACACAATTCCTTTCCTCTTACCTTACTAAAATGATATTAACCAATTCCACATTCCTTCAAAGAAAGCTTTTAAAAGTTTAATGCTGTCTGCTTCCACTTTTCAAAGGTGTGCTAATGCCCTCCTGGAGTCTGATTGCTTTGTGAGGAATCCCTTTGCCTCAAAGTGGATTTAAAACATCCTCTTCTATCCCACTTCCTATGTTCATATTTCTAAGATTAAATATAGAAGACCTCAAAACTCTGATTTTTTCAAACCTAGAAACAAAGCATGTAATTCTTTGAGAAATGATTGTTTAATTCATCTATAATTTAAAAAGTTTCAATTGTAGGTAAACATATTGTGTATCTATACAGCAAATTAAGATGTTTAAATCAACATTTTTCATTGATTCAAAATGTTTTTAATTCCTTCCCTGCCCTATTTTCCTTATAGGCTTGTCCTATATGTCTTGTATCATAAATAAACTCATCACCTAAGCACACATCTAGTCATGAGAGTCTAAAGGTAACGTCACATACTTCTTTACCGGTGACTTGTCATATATAGACTATATAACAAAAAAAAGCTCAGAATAAAAATCTGGAATATCCTCACACACTCAACACCCTGATTTCCTTAAACAGATAGATAAAACATGTTAGCAGGAGTGAGGATCTTTCAGAATGAAGGTTACTTATCAGAAACCTTCCTGTGAGGGATTCCCTTGATAAGCAGCCTTCTGTATACAAGTACTGTGCTGGAAAGGGTTTCCAGAAACAAGAGCTGGAACTTTGTGTTGATGATAGCTTCAATCCCTCCTTGGGATCCACTTTCTAGAATTTTCCACTTGCTCAAATTCTCCTTCCTCAAATTTCGGTTCTTAATGCTGATGAAGGTTATCTCAGGGCTCAGTTTTGTACAGCAGACTGAGAGCGAAGATAACAAGGTAGATACTCTTGCTATCTGATGGGCTTCACTTCCTTAGCAGACTGGGGAGTGGAACAAATTTTGCCATGGGTAGAGACACTGTCAATGACTAAGTGTGTCCTCTATCTCAGTGCTGGCCTTGACTCTCACTGATAAGGAAGTAAAACTGTAGCAAACTCTACTGAGGAAAAATAAATGTCAGCTCTATAACATTCCAACTGTTTCTCCCTCCACGTGTGGGGGCATTTTTTTTATCAGTGTTTAATGCTGAAGTTTGTATCTGAGTCCTTCTGGGACTGGAACCTCCTGAGAATCTTCATTAACTGTGGATCCTAATCAAAAGATTTGGCATGGGTCCCTTCATTCATAACAAATTCCCAGGCAATGCAGACACCCAGCCACCACAGATCATATTTTGAAAAGCAAGATACTTCAGTGTGCAGCAGAATTCCTTGGGCAACTTAATTCAGACACAGGATGTCAAACTCTGTAGCAGGGCATATGAGGTGGAATTCAGGATTTTTCACTTATATTTGTTTCAGAACTAAAAATTCTTAGACTTTAGCATATAGGACAAGTTCAGGGTGTGCTGGATTCAGCTTTGGATAAGATATCAGTCCAAAGCACAAACATACTTTGGCTTTACAAATTATGAAGTCTGGAATCTGAGATAAGTAATTTTAGAACTCTTAGGCATACTTCCCAAGGTTACAAAATGAGCTTTATAATATGTGCTCCATTTCTCTTTCAGCATGGCTGGGACTATCAAGCAGATCACATATGTTCACTGCTGTTCACGTGTAAGCTACCTGCAGTCCTCTATAATCATTTCCAGAGTCATCTGATCCAAGCCTCTGTCACCACCTTCTCCCTGATGTGCTGCTAGACCCACTTTTCCAGCCCTTGAAATATTCAAAGGGGATCACAGTACTACGCCAGGAGGGAATCCTGGAACAACACCAGGAAGCCTCAGACATTCAGCATGGCCACAACTTAGGACAGGACATTAGAGAAGCAGGCTTCACCTATGCCTGAGCTGGCTACTTCCCAGGTAAGAAACAATTTTCCAATGCTAATTTGGACCTAAGAGACCTGAGCTTCTTAAGAGATAATGTCTATCTTCATATGATCTTGGATAATTTATTCTCGTGATTTGGTTTAGAGATATTGTGATGAAAGTCTCTCCATTTGGCATTTGTATCACATGCACCTCAGAAGCTAAAGAAGTACGGTTGGTTTTGATAACCTTGAAACAATGCAAGTGTCAAATGATACCCACGATCCTTTAGTCCCTCCATTTCTTTGATCTATTCAACTCCTGAGCCCCATCAGCCAATAGAAAAATATCTTCTCATCTTCTACCCCCTGCTCTCTCACGGTCAACATCTGATATTTATTCATAGGAAATTTCCATTGTGAGAGATCATAATTCAAAAGCATGAGGATATACAATCACTTGGGAAAATAAAAACAAGTAAATCTGGGTGTGTGAAATATTGTTCTACAGTATTTACACATGAATACTCATGTAAGACTTTAAAAATACTTTATAGACTCAAAAGTATTTCTCATACAAAACTTGCTCTCAACTGGGTTGAATGAACATGTCTCTGTGCTTATAGATAGGAATGTGATGTTGGACAACCTTGTAAATATGAAGACCTTCAAAACCTTCTTTTCCCGCCTCACATATATGCTGCTTTCCAGTCTGCAACCAGTTTCAGACATCTCCCCCACCAGACTGGTTCCTGAAACTAAACTATAAAACTTAACTCTTTTGAGTTAAGAGGGAAAAAAAGGAATAAATTCAGCTTTGTTAATTAAATTACCTATTTGATAATAAATCCATAAGGTTCTTTACAGCAAATAATTGTCATAGTTCCTTATTGTTGCTGGGATGAGTTAGCCTAAATGTGTGGCTTAAAGCAATAAAAAGTTTATCTTATAGGTCATATGCCCAAGTTATATATTTTAAACTAATACTAAGTTGTTGAAAGGACATGTTCCACCTGGAGTTCTAGGAGAGTATCAACTCACCTGTATGTGCAGATCAAAGAGACAACCTGCAATCCTTGATTCATGCCACTTTCTATATCTGCCAAAAGAACATTTTTGCATACTCAAATCTACCCCATACTTAATGTACTCCATTCTATCTTACTTGTTCCATATTATTTTTTTGATGTTACATTGAGCCAAATATGTTATACAGGGAAATCTCCAACTCCTAAGTAATCTTTACAATTCATTTTGCCATGTAAGATTATTTGTTAATCTTGGACAGTGGGATTTAGATATGTTTGGAGGTGCATTATTTATCCCACTGCTGTATCTGGAAAGATGTGTTATTGATGATACAAGAAATAAAGGAGTTAGAAGTCAGACCTGGATGAAATGGATGGTTCTAAAAGAAGACATTGGGAACCCAGGGAAGAGAAAGCAAAGACTAAATGCCAGATAAAAGACTTAACAAACCAAAAAATCTAAATGGTAAAAAGAAAGTCTACCTACTTCACAGTTTTCCCTAGGTTCTACAAGTATTAAATAAATGATAATTATACCCATGACAATACAAAGATATCAATATATAAAAACATATGGAAATTGTAGTGGTTGTTTTTTAGTACTGGGGTCATAGGGCACTTTTTCTTCCATTTCTGTAATTCATAATGATTCTACCTTCTTCCATTTTTCACTTTTGTGGTGAATTGTCCTAGTTCTGACTATATTTCCATCCGTGGGATGCCTATAGCAGCCTTTTTTAGTGGCATCTTTGTATTCATGTTTGTTCCTCTAATAAACCCTCTAAACATCATTTAAAACACTTTCTCCACACTTATCAGCCCTGTTACCAGCCTCTGTGTATCCAGCCTCAGCTTCCTGCTGTCTATTTTCTGTGCTCCTGGCATTGAACTTGATGATCCCCACATAGCACCAGAGCACACTGATCATTGCCCTACATTTCATGCTTCCAGGAGTCTTTATGGGACTATATCTCCACAAGGAAAGACACTGTTATGTTTAACATTTCAAGTGAGTCCCAACAAATTATGGCTTTTAGTAAAGGTGCTATATATCACACTATTCTTAAATAGACTTGTTAAAAATTTTAAAAAGAAGCCCTTTTCTCTTTTCTCAGACAAGAACATGATGGAGTTTTCTGCCTTGATTAACATTCTGTTTACTAACTACTACTCCTACTAACACAGAGCCTCTGTAATACGACCACAATAATCATTGGCTTTGTAGATCTTTTAGAGCACAATAATGTGCCCTAGAAAACAATCATGGTAAACAAATCATTGTAAGTGTCAATGCTAGTAAAAACAATGACTAGAAGAAGACACAGAAAAATCAGAAGTTTGTTATTGTACTGGCCTTGTGGGTAATAATCTTTTCATTTACAAAATTCTTTTGAATTTGTCAGGCATATTCTTTCAGGAAAAGTGTTGTTGTTATTTACATCGAACCAGCAACATACTCAAAGAATGACACTTCGTGTCAGTAGGATGGAAGAGGATTTTCTTACATGTCTCCAGACAATTAGTATTCTATACAAATACATTGTATAAATACTAACAAACACTGAATAATATAATTCTCTATCCCATCTTTGGCAAAAGGTAAGTCTCTCCCTTTAACTTGTCAGCAGGTATTTCATAATGATGTCATATATGTGATTTTTATTATTCTCTGTGAAAAAATCTATCTGCCCCAAACTCTAAAGCCAGAAAACAAGCTAATTGTTGGGTTTTATCTTAGAAAACACAAGCCATCCTCCAGTGTCACATGATCCTCCAATCCAGCAAGGTACTGGTTCAAGTTCTGCCTAGAGTAAAGAAAAAAAAAAGGACACAGGAACAGAACATAGTTTTTGTTTTTGTGTTTTTATATGTCATTATGTGGCTTCAAGCTGTAATAATAACTAATACTAATTTTATCTATTGAGAAAAACTGATCTCTCGAACATTGTTCACAGTGCACAGCTTCAATCTAAAATGTAAGGTTCAACGTATTATATAAATATTGCAGGATTTGGAACAAGAGCATTGTTATGTTTTCTTAAATGACATTGCTATGAGATGATGATGATGATGATGATGATGATGATGATGATGATGATGATGATGATGATGATGATGATGACGACATTATTAGACCACAACCTATTTATCTTTTATTTTAACCTAAGTATTTATCAATATTCTTTGATGGATTTGGAAGCCTGATGTCAGTATTTATAGAACCTTGAAACTGCTTCAAACCAGTGTCCACAGATTGATTTCACCTAGTTTTAAGAAAAACACTGGAGGTGTTACAGATTGATTTCACCTAGTTTTAAGAAAAACACTGGAGCTTTTAGCAACGGGGATCTCTCTAAGGTCTGCCCTGCTTAGGACAGCAGGAATTATACAAACTTTCCCCAACCCTCTGAATAAAGTGTTTCAACAAGAAAAAAAAAAAAAAAAGAAAAGAAAAGAAAAGAAAAACACTGGAGGTGTTACCTACCTTATTTAAACAATATCTACTAAACAAATGAAAAACCAAGGGAAATACAAAATAAAATGTATGGTAGGTCTCTATATTCTGTAACAATGTGCATAATGAACAATATAGAAACAATACATGTTCTGCTTCACATAAATAATTACAATAATTTGAGTATCATGTTGTGTTTTCAAAAATAATTACTAGAAATGATGAATATTACATTTGTCTTATATGAAGGTTTAGATGTTGAGGTATAGAATCAGTTTTAATTTCAAAAAGCAATAAAACATGCTAGTTCATAAAAGCAATGGGTTAATCTTGTAAAGTATAGAGAAATTTAAAAAACCTTTCTAAAAATGGGAATTTTTTAAAAATGTGCCTTCTTCTTGCCCTTTCTTTTTCTGCAGAGAATACTGTGTTTGGGAAAGTTCTAACACACAAGTCAATTAATTGCAATACCAAAGAAGTAAGGATAATAATATGTTCACTGGGTTCTATTAAATTAGCAGGTCTTTAATAACAGCAATTTGGTGATAATTTTTGGGGTGTGGCTATTCCTCTGGGGGAACTCATAGGGCAACTGCTTTTGCAATAATGACACCCAAGTCCATTGATAATATTTTAGAGAGGAGTTTTTAAAAATGCAGTGTCCATGAAGAAATAAAAATTTAAAATTCTTGATCTTTAATTTTAAATATTTTATGTGTAAAACAAGTACGACATAATACATGTTTTACACTTCAAAATATCTTTGCTAATAAACATAAAATAAGACATCTTACTTTGCATCAACTCTAGAGAGATTAGAGGGGTGGGACATGTCAGCAACACAACCACATTACACTGATCTAGAGGTCTTGGAATGTAATCTCTTGATAGCAGCTATGTTGCTGGGATAAAATTCTTCTACAGTGGACACTTGAATTTCTCTGAAAAGGAAAAATAGATTAAATGTCAGGGTTAGATGGAGGGAGGGACCTCGATGAAGTAGGGTAAGCAGTCCCCTGTTGTATATGTGTCAGTCACCTCGAACCAGATAGCTGAAAGAAGCTGAAGAGGAAGGGGGCAACCCCATAGGTAGACCAGCAGTCTCAACCAACCCAGACCCCTGAGATCTCTCAGATATGGAGTTACCAACAACACAGCAGTTTCTCAAATAGTGATTGATTGGGAGAGCTCAGTCCACTGTGGGTGGAGCCATGCCTGGACTTGTTGTCCTAGGTTGTATAAGAAACCAGGCTGAGCAAGCCCTGGGGAGAAAACCAGAAAGCAGCCACTCTTCTATGGTCTCTATATCAGTTCCTGTCTCCAGGTTCTTGACCTCCTAACTTCTTTGGTGATGAACAAGTGTGAGCTGAATAAACCCTTTCTTTTCTTTCCAAGTTGATTTTGATCATCTTGCTTTTTCTTTTCCCTGTTTTGGTTTCATGACAGCAATAATTCTCAAAACTAAGACACAGAGACTCAATAATCTTTTTATCATTAGTGACTGAGGATATAGATATAATATATGAAGAAATAAAGTCAGTTTGCAAAGTAATAAAGCTTTCTTCTCCTCTCTGTCTAGATGGCAATGTTGCCTACCCTTATAAATACAAATTAAGATTTTAATTAAAATTGAAGAGTAAGATCAGTATATACTTGAGCTCAATAAATAAGAATAACTACTTATATATTTATTATAAAATGAATATATAATCAAAATAAAACTTTAGAGAAAAATATTTTAATGAATAAAAAGAATAACATTGCACAGATCTTGACCAAAAATTCCAGTAACACCCAGAAACAACTGCTGCTGTTTATAGCTTTGATCTTCTAATTTTTGTTCAGAATTTTATAATACACAAATATGTGATTTGTATGTTATATTATAAAATTACCATATAATAATTATAATATTCTGTATAGTATATTATATTACCATTTTATACATTAATTTACAAAAAAGATTAAACTTACAAATTAAACATAACATAAACATAAACATAAGTGTAGATATACAAAATAGCACACATACAATGAGAATTAGTTAAAGGCAGATAGATGTTTTCTACATCCTTTTATAGGACACAAAGTTCTATTTCTGTGGGTTCTGCATGGTTTTGCTCCATTAGGTTCGGTAACTCTTCCTGTGATTTGTCATTATGTGTTATCATGCTTTAATGTTTTAATTGCAAATAAAAATTTCAGGCTGTGTAATAATTTAAGCCTTTGCTCTCTGTGTCTTCAAGGTAAAATTAGAATATTTAACAACAATAATAGTTTGAGGTCCTTTTCCTAGTTTTTTTTTTTTTTTTTTTTTTTTTTTTTTTTGTCTTCAAAACAAGATTTATTTTTTTTAACATGAAAATACATGGAAAATACATTGGTCTCTTATCTGATACAA
This sequence comes from Micromys minutus, assembly GCF_963924665.1. Lineage (NCBI taxonomy): Eukaryota > Metazoa > Chordata > Mammalia > Rodentia > Muridae > Micromys > Micromys minutus. The sequence continues at coordinate 28,249,374 of NC_137982.1, read as the reverse complement.
ATAAGACTCAAATTATTAATCATAACAAGAAGTGTTTCTTGAGATATTTCCATCTACACAAAAGACTAACAGCTTATTATTTTTTTAAAGATTTTAAACATTTTTTGCTTAAAATTATACATTTTTGTCAGTACTGTTTTTTCAGACATTAAAATAAATTTTACATAAAACCATGTGAATATGTTTTTTAGTCAGTACCTGATTTTTTTTTTAAGGGCTTGACAGTATGCATTGAAAACGTACTAGTTGCAATAAGCGTAAAGTACATGCAAAACAAAACGCAACATGGAAATAGTCAAAGTCTTCTTGTTTTGTGAATATATGTATAGTTTTTGTTTTCTTTATTTCTTGGACTTCATACAGTCTGTGAGTTGTTTCTGGGGGAGTGCAAGCCTCTGGGGTTAGCATCCCACTATCAGTGACTGCATATTATGTCTGTTCTTTTGTGACTGGGTTATCTCACTCAGGATGATCTTCTCTAGATGCAGCCATTTTCTTAAGAATTTGGTTAAGTCATTGTTTCTGGTGGCTGAGTAGTATTCCATTGTGTATATGTACCACAATTTTTGTATCCATTCGTCTTCTGAAGGACATCTGGGTTCCTTCCAGCTTCTGGCTATTATAAATAGAGCCACTATGAACATTGTGGTGCATATATCTTTGTTGTGTATTAAAGTGTCTCTGGGGTATATGCCCAGAAGTAGAATAGCTGGGTCTTCGGGTAGTACTATATCCAATTTTCTGAGGTATCACCAGACAGATTTCCAGAGTGGTTGTATTAGCTTGCAACCCCACCAACAGTGAAGAAGTGTTCCTATTTCTCCGCAGCCTCGCCAGCATCTGCTGTCATCTGAGTTTTGGATCTTGGCCAATCTGACTGGTGTGAGGTGGAATCTTAGGGTTGTTTTGATTTGCATTTCCCTGATGGCTAAGGATGTTGAGCACTTCCTCAGATGTTTCTCGGCCATTTGGTGTTCCTCAACTGAAAATGATTTGTTTAGCTCTGTACCCCATTTTTAATAGGGTTATTTGATTTCTGGTGTCTAGCTTTTTGAGTTCTTTGTACACCTTGGATATTAGGCCTCTATCTGATGTGGTGTTGGTAAAGATCTTTTCCTATTCTGTTGGTTGCCGTTTTGTTTTCTTGACGATGTCCTTAGCCTTACAGAAACTTTGCAATCTCATTAAGTCCCATTTGTTAATCTTTGACCTTAGAGCTTGAGCCATTGGTGTTTTGTTCAGGAAATTTTCTCCTGTGCCTATGTGTTCTAAGGTTTTCCCTACTTTCTCATCTAATAGTTCCAGTGTATCTGGTTTAATGTGGAGATCTTTAATCCACTTACACTTGAGCTTTGTACAAGGAGATAAGAACGGGTCTATTTTCATTCTTTTGCATGTTGAGTGCCAGTTGGACCAGCACCATTTGTTGAATAGGCTGTCCTTTTTCCATTGAATGTTTACTGCTCCTTTGTCAAAAATCAGGTGACCATATACATGAGGGCTCATTTCTGGATCTTCTATTCTCTTCCATTGATCCACTTGCCTATTTCTGTACCAGTACCATGCAGTTTTCAGCACAATTGCCTTGTATTATAGGTTGAGGTCAGGGATAGTGATTCCCGCAGATGTTTTTTTGTTGTTGAGGATGGATTTCGATATTCTAGGTCTTTTGTTATTCCATATGAAATTGCACATTGATCTTTCCAATTCCATGAAGAACTGGGTTGGAATTTTGATGGGGATTGCATTGAATCTGTAGATTGCTTTTGGTAGGATGGCCATTTTTAAGATGTTGATCTTTCCAATCCATGAGCATGGGAGATCTTTCCATTTTCTGAGATCCTCCTCAATTTCTTTCTTTAGAGGTTTGAAGTTCTTGTCATACAGGTCCTTTACTTCCTTAGTTAGAGTCACACCAAGGTATTTCATAGTTTTTGTAACTATTGTGAAGGGTACCTTTTCCCTAATTTCTTTCTCCACATGTTTGTCCTTTGAGTATAGGAAGGCTACTGATTTGTTTGAGTTAATTTTGTATCCGGCCACTTTGCTGAACTTGTTTATCAGCTGTAGGAGTTCTCTGGTGGAATTTTTGGGGTCACTCAAGTACACTATCATGTCATCGGCAAAGAGTGATGTTTTTATCTCTTCCTTTCCGATTTGTATCCCCTTGATCTCCTTTTGCTGTCTAATTGTTCCAGCCAAGACTTCCAGTACTATGTTGAATAGGTAGGGAGAGAGTGGGCAGCCTTGTCGAGTCCCTGATTTTAGTGGGATTGCTTCAAGTTTCTCGCCATTAAGTTTGATGTTGGCTGTTGGTTTGCTGTATATTGCTTTTATTATGTTTAAATATGGGCCTTGGATTCCTGTTCTTTCCAGGACTTTTAACATGAAGGGGTGTTGGATTTTGTCAAATGCTTTCTCAGCATCTAGTGAAATGACCATGTGATTTTGGTCTTTAAGTTTGTTTATATGGTGGATTACATTGATGGATTTCCTTATGTTAAACCATCCCTGCATCCCAGGGCTGAAGCCTACTTGGTCATGATGAATGATGGTTTTGATGTGTTCTTGGATTCGGTTTGCAAGGATTTTGTTGAGTATATTTGCATCAATGTTCATAAGTGAGATTGGTCTGAAGTTCTCTTTCCTTTGTAGGGTCTTTGTGTGGCTTAGGTACGAGGGTTATTGTAGCCTCAAAAAATGAGTTGGGTAATATACCATCTGATTCTATCTTTTGGAATAGCTTGGCGAATATTGGTGTTATATCCCCAATAAATGTCTGATAAAATTCTGCACTGAACCCGTCTGGACCTGGGCTTTTTTTGGTTGGGAGGCTTTTGATGACTTCTTCTATTTCTTTAAGTGTTATAGGGTTATTTAGATGGTTTACTTGGTCCTGGTTCAACTTTGGGACCTTGTATCTGTCTAGGAATTCGTCCATTTCCTCCAGATTTTTCAATTTTGTGGAGTATAAGTTTTTGTAGTAGGATCTGATGATTTCTTGAATTTCCTTAGTTTCAGTTGTTATGTCACCACTTTCCTTTCCGATTTTGTTAATTTGGATACTCTCTCTTTGCCCTTTAGTTAGTCTGGCTAGGGGTTTATCAATCTTGTTGATTTTCTCAAAGAACCAACTCTTTGTTTTGTTGATTTTTTCAATGGTTTTTTTTGTTTCTATTTGGTCTATTTCTGCCCTAATTTGATTATTTCTTGCCGTCTACTCTTTTTGGGTATATCTGCTTCATTTTGTTCTAGTGCTTTTAGCTGTGCTGTCAGGTTGCTGATGTGAGCTCTCTCCAGTTTCTTCTTGGAAGCACTTAGGGCAATGAGTTTTCCTCTCAATACTGCTTTCATTGCATCCCATAGGTTTGGGTATGTTGTGTTTTCGTTTTCGTTGAATTCTAGAAAATCCTTAATTTCTTTCTTTATTTCTTCTTTGACCCTGCTATCCTTTAACAGAGTGTTGTTTAGTTTCCATGTGTATGTGGGCATTTTGTTGTCTTTGTTGTTGTTAAAGACCAGCCGTAGACCATGGTGATCTGAGAGGATGCATGGGAGTATTTCAATCTTCTTATATCGATGAAGGCTCGTTCTGTGTCCAATTATGTGGTCAATTTTCGAGAAGGTGCCATGGGGTGGTGAGAAGAAGGTGTATTCTTTTACTTTAGGATAGTATGTTCTGTATATATCTATTAATTCTAGTTGGTTCAAAGTCTCTGCTAGTTTTGCAGTGTCCTTGTTCAGTTTCTGTTTCCCTGATCTGTCCATTGGTGAGAGTGGGGTGTTAAAGTCTCCCACTATTATTGTGTGGGGTGAAATGTATTTTTTGAGCTTTAGTAGAGTTTCTTTTATGAATGTGGGTGATTTTTTATTTGGAGCATGTATGTTAAGGATTGAGAGTTCCTCCTGACAGATTTCCCCGGTAATGAGTAAAAAGTGTCCTTTTTTATCTTTTTTGATAACTTTTGGTTGGAAATTTACTTTATTCGATATTAGAATAGCCACTCCAGCTTGCTTCTTGGAGCTGTTTGCTTGGAAGTTTTTTTCCCACCCTTTTACTCTGAGATAGTGTCTGTCTCTGTCTCTGAGATGAGTTTCCTGTATGCAGCAAAAGGCTGGATTTTGTTTATGTATCCAGTCTGATAGTCTATGTCTCTTCATTGGGGAGTTGAGACCATTTATGTTAATAGATATCAAGGAATAATTGTTTCTGTTTCCTGCCATTTTTGCTTTTTTGGGTTGAGTTGTGTCTGTGTTTTTTTCTTTAGTTTTCTTGTTTAGGAGTTTTCTTGTTTTTACTAGGCTGTATTTTCCCTCCTTGTATTGGGTTTTCCACCTATAATTCGTTGTAGTGCTGGGTTTGTGGTCAGATATTGTGTGAATTTTGATTTGTCTTGAAATATCTTTGTCTCTCCATCGATGGTGATTGATAGTTTTGCTGGGTATAGCAGCTTGGGCTGGCACTTGTGCTCTCTTAAGGAGTGCATGATGTCTGTCCAGGCTCTTCTAGCTTTCATAGTCTCTGTTGAGAAATCGGGTGTGAGTCTGATTGGTCTGCCTTTATATGTTACCTGACCTTTTTCCCTTACTGCTTTTAGTATTCTTTCTTTACTTTGGGCACTTGATGTTTTTACTATTATGTGTCGGGAGGTATTTCTTTTCTGGTCCAACCTATTTGGAGTTCTGAAGGCTTCTTTTATGCTCGTGGTCATCTCATTCTTGAGGGTAGGGAAGTTTTCTTCTATGATTTTGTTGAAGATATTTACTGTGCCTCTTAGTTGATACTCTTCTCCCTCTTCTATTCCTATTATCCTTAGGTTCGGTCTTCTCATTGTGTCTTGTATTTCCTGGACATTTTGGGTTAGGAGCTTTTTGTTTTTTGCATCTTCTCTGGCTGTTTTGTCTATGTTTGCAATGTTGTCTTCTGCCCCCGAGATTCTCTCCTCGATCTCTTGTAATCTGTTGGAAATGCTTGCTTCTGTGACTCCTGATTTCTTTTTTTGGTGTTCTGACTCTAGGGTTATCTCTTTTAGTGCTTTCTTTATTGTGTCAATTTCTGTTTTAATTTCCCTCTTCCATTCCTTTATTTCTTTGGTTCTGTTTTCGTCTCGTTCTTTGAGTTCTTTGAGTGTTTTTCTTGTTTCTTCTTTAAAAGCTTCTGAATCTTTTTGCTTTTCCTCCCTTTCTTGTTTAAGTAACTCTATCAGCGTCTTGAGGCATGTTTTCAGGTCTGTGTCTTCTTTCTCTGGAGTGTTTGGAATTCCTATGTTTGCTACTATCGGAGAGCTGGGTTCTGGTGTTGCTAGATTGTCTTGGTTTCCTTGGGATATACTCTTTCTCTTTCCTCTTGCCATTTTGTTTTCAGTGATATGTTCTTGCCTTTCCCTTGTATCTGGTCTGTGTCCCTGGTACACTTTCCGTGTGCACTCCTCAGAGATCTCTCTACTCCCCAGCAGCCCAGGTTCCGGGTGGCAGCTGGGACAGGCTCTGCTCTGCGTCCTGAAGTCGCTTCCGGGTGGGAACAGACGTTCCTACGATCTGTTCCTGGTCACAGATGCTCAGCCTCTCTGAGCCACCTTTCCGGCTGGTTGTTGGGCCAGGCCCTGCTCTGTGTCCTGAAGTCGTCTCGGGGTGGGAACAGAAGTTTCTAAGATCTGTTCCCGGTCACTGGATCGGGGAGGACAGGGCAGGTCAGGGCAGGGGGTGCCCTTTCCGTGTGCACTTTGCAGAGATCCCTCTGCTCCCCCGCAGCCTAGGTCTCCCACTCACCAGTTGCTCAGCCTGTACGAGCCGCCTTTCCGGCTGGTGGTTGGGCCAGGCTCTCCTTTTCCTAGTTTTAATGCTTATTTCTCTGTTATCTAATTATGCTGGTTAATAGGTAAACATATCATGAATGTAGGAGAAAATTTTGTTTTTCATTCTAGTTTCTGTACATATGTCTCTTATTCTAGACACATTTGATAATGTTTTAGGAAAACTGTTAATATGTTCCTCCCTACTCTCAACAAGCTGCTTTACAACCTAAGCGCAATACTGGACAGGGGGACTAGACATTCCTTGGGTTGCTTCCACATACAGCTAGCTTCTTTTCAGCCCATGATGCTTCTGTGTCTCCTGTGTGTGTGTGTGTGTGTGTGTGTGTGTGTGTGTGTTTGCTGTGTGCTGTGTGCTGTGTACTGTGTGCTTCTTTCTGCTACAGCCACTACCCAGTCGCACTGCTGCTGGGACTGACACAGGGAACACTGAGCCCCTTCTGCCACAGTTGTTGCAGTGCTAAAGTTAATTGTGGAAATCACTGACATATAAGAAGAAACAGTTTACAAAGTTCATTCTCAGCACCTTTTCATTACAGACTAGCTGTAGACGGACGCCTTACCCTGCCCCCCACTGCTGTGTATGCCACATGCATTGTTGCTGCTAGATCTCACTTCCTTCACTTGGCCCTCAGAGGTAGATATTACACTGACTCACTTTATGACAACAGCAATTGGTCAGGCTGAAGAATCAGTATAGAGAATCTTCACTGCTTCTCACAACTGATAGCAAAGGCATTGGAGTCTAGTAAAGTGACAACCAAAGATGTATCTTCAGAAGAAGGCATCTATATTAAATCTATAGCATAGGCCAGCTTGATAAACTGGTATAGACAACAGTCTACAGCATGTGTGGATATCAACAAAAGAAATGTTAAAAAGGAAGGTAGCCGGCCATGATGCTTCACAGCTATATTCTTTCCATTTGGAAAGAAGAGGGAGGAAGATTTTCATGAGTTCAAGTACACCCTGGTCTACATGGTGAATGCCAACCCATCCGGGAGTGAGAACCTACCTCAAACAGAAAAATAGGAAAGTAACACAGTGCTTCCAACACTTTCCAGCAACAGGTACTTAAAAGAAGACTGTGGATCATCTCAGAAGGGGGGAAGATCTCCCAAGTTTATGGATCAGCAGGATTAACATAGCAAAAATGGCCATCCTACCAAAAGCAATCTACAGATTCAACTCAATTATTCACAGAGATAGGAAGAGTAATTCGAAAATTTATCTGGAATAACAAAATCCTGGACAGCAAAAAATGTATTCTTCACAATAAGAGAACCTTTAGAGAAATCACCATCCCTGACTTCGAGCTGTACTACAGAACAATAGTGATAAAAACCATGGCCAACAAAGCTTCGCTTGTTAGCACTCACCCTCTATCACCTCCAGGAGACACATTATATATGTTCTACTACAATAAGTCCTTTAATCATTCTTAGTGTTGTTTCTTTATCTACTTGAGAAGAGACCTCATTATGTTGCTTAAACTTGACTCCAAATGAATCGAAGCCTCAGCTTCCTATGTTGCTGTGACTGCAGGAAGCTCTTTTGGTTTTTAAATGACAAATTATTGATGTGAATGCATGACAATTATAAATCAGCCAAGTAATAAGAATTTTAAAAAAAGAGGTTTTCCCCTATGATTTCCTATTCGGTGACTACTAAAATGTAACCAATATTGATTTGGGGTGTGCTTACTTAGAGCTTTTCAGCAAAAGCACACAACTAGTAATGCAGTTAATGTTTTATTACAACTTGTTCTTTGATTTTAGGCATATATTTTAGACACTGTCACAAGTCTACTACAGTTTGATCATTTCCCAAAATTTAGATGCTATCAGTTAAGAACCAGGGACTTTAACACTAATTAGCATGAGAAATCCATCTCATGAATGGAATGGGGTGTATTTTCTCAAAGGGTTTGACAGAGGGAGCTGGTCCTGTTTTACTGGTCTGCCTTCATCTATGTGAGCCCATGACAAGAAAGCCCTCACCATATGCTAGCAACTTGGCTTAAGATTTCTTTCCGGCTGGAGCAGAGAAAAGAAAACACCTGTTCACAATGAGTTATTTATTCAAAAGTTTCTTGTTCTTGGAACACAAAATGGGCTATTATGGTATCTCTATAAGCTCTCAATGTGTATTGCCTCATCATTAACTTTAAGGGATGGAGATGATCTATGATAAAGCTATATACATTATTTATTAATTTGTGTGAGTTTATTTTAGTCTTGTCATTGTAGATCTTATATATTTAGTACACATTCCAGTATTTCTGGTGGGCAGATTTTAGAAATTGGAGATTAAACTTGAAGTATTCATTTTTTAAAAATTCTGATTGATTGTTTCATTTGAAATCAATATATTGCAATGCCCAGTGTATCAAATAACTGAGTCTGTGAGGTACTGATGAATCTTACCATTATGAACATATATTTTGTGTATGTGAGTGAGTATGTGTGTGTGTATGTGTATGTGTGTGTGTATGGTACTTGTGCAAACCCAGGCTGATGTTAAAAGACTTACTCTATTGTTCTCCACCTTATTTGATTGTGACAAGTTCTCCCACTGAGCCTGACACTCAGTGATTGGCGTGGTTGAGTAGCCAGGCCCAGGGCTCCTCCTGCTACTGAATACCCAGTATATGGATTCTAGAACTAAGTCATGATTCCCTATTTATTGTGAGTGTTTGCATAGCAAATACTTTATTAACTGAACTACTTCCCTACCCCTCATTTGTCTTCCATAATTTTCTTGATGGCAAATAAAAATTGTGTATCTTTATTGCTTAAATTTAAATTTTGAAATTATTAATACTTTTGAGCACAGTTTATACTTTTAAAAACCTACTGACTTTCATTTTCTATTAATCATTCCTATTTGTCTATTTTAAATAAGGCTGTTTTCTGCGTTTTTACTAAGTGCTTTTTACAAAGTTAAAATATTGTTTTTTTGTTGTAGATTAAAATGTTTTTTCTTTCTAGGCTGTCTTTTGCTTTTATTTTGCCCAAACTGTTTTTAAAGAAAAAAATGATTTTTTTTAAAAAAAATTGATTGACAGCTGAAGAAAAGAGGTAGTCTTCCCAGAGAAGAGCATACCAATTGGTTATTCAATACTAAAAAATTAGTTCTAAAAATGTACTTATGGGTAACATATGGACTGAGTAGGTTATTATTAGGAATATATATGTATACATTTTTTTTTTTTTTTTTTGTGAAAACCATGCCTTCCAACAGTTCACAAACTCCAGTTTTTGACATCCTTGTTAGGCTATTTTTGTTGTTGTTCTTTTAGTCTTTTAGATAATATCTATTTTTACTAGAGCGAGGCAATATCTCCTGGACATTTTGATCATTCATTTATTTGTGAGCTATATGTAGTTCATGTAGTTCTTGGTAAAATCATCTGTTTAGATCATTGCCAACTCCCGATATAGGTTATTTATTCTTTTTATTAAAGGTTTTGAATATCAATCTTTTGTCAGACAAATATTAGAAAATACCCTCCCCCATTCTGTAGACTATACCTTCACTTTGTGCTTTGGTTGTGTTGCTATGCAAAAGATTTATCTATTTAAAAGTAAACCACATGTCCATTTCTACCTTTGTTGTTGATGCTTTGGGAAACTTACTCAAAATATTTTTTTCTATGCCACTGCCATTTATATTTGCAACAGCTTTAGAGTATTTTATTTATTTTAACTGTTATGTGTGTTGTTTTTTGTCTCTATATGTATACATTATTAAAATTCTGATATTAAATTTCTTTAATTGCAGCCCATCATTTTTTAGTCATGTTTATTTTATAAAATTGATTGATTTACTTCACTCAGGGAAGGAGGTAAGCTTCTAACTGGGCACAGATCTTAGCACAACTGACTCCATGATGCAAGTACTATCGGGCTGTTAAAATCAGAATATAGACAGCACCCCCACCAAGTCGATAGTTTGGAAAAGTCTCTAAATGTACTAGATTTGCATTTTGGCTTCTGTAGTTCTACCACTGATTTGTTAACTAAAATCATCAATCCAAAATAGGATTTTTGATCTTAAAAACTCACCCTGAGAAAGGACTGGAGCTACACTGGCATCCAAAGCATTCAATGTGGCCAAAGAATGGCTAATAAAGACTCTGTAATGGTTTCAACCCATTATCAGAGCAATCTTCTTTGGTGGATACCTTACAACAAGCTGACTACAGATTTCCCTCTTATTCTCTAAGTCTTAAGAGCTAATCCCACAGTCTCATCTCCAGCTTCAAAGGAAAAAACATAGGTTCTCTCCCAGTGGATTCTACAAATCTTCCCCTTCTATAACCTTATGGAGTAGGAGGTGGAAAGAGTGTGTCTTAGTCAGGGTTTCTATTCCTGCACAAAACATCATGACCAAGAATCAAGTTGAGGAGCAAAGGGTTTATTCAGCGCATACTTCCACACTGCTGTTTATCACCATGGAGGCCATGGAGGGATGTTGTTTACTGGCTTGCTTCTCTCTGCTTGCTCAGCCTGCTTTCTAATAGAACCTGGGTCTACCAACCCAGAAATGGCACTACCCACAATGGCCTAGACCCTCCCCCCTTGATCACTAGTAGAGAAAATGCCTTACAGCTGGATCTCATGGAGGCATTTCTTCGAGGGAGGGTACTTTCTCTATAATAACATCAGCTTGTGTCAAGTTGACACAAAACCAGTCAATATAGAGTGTAAAAGCCAGGAGGAATGGAAGACACTTAGAAGAACAAGGTCCTCTAAATCAACACAAGCAAATTTTATGCACTCAAGAGACTAAAGTACCTGTATGGGTCTTTACAAGCCTCCTATCTAGTGTTTTCATGGGATTCCTGAGTATATTATTGAGTAGGTCTCTAGTTTTTATAACATAGTATTTTTATTGATTTACTAGCGAGTTTCACATAATGCACTGACCATCTTTACTTCCAAGTTTTTCTTTCTAACATGTGGCCTCATCCTTTCCAAAGAAAGAAAATAAAGCAAAGCAAGACAGACTGAAAAAGAAAAAAAAAATGTAATGCGTGTTGTTCATATAGTCACTGCAACATAATCAAACTTCTGGTGACCAGCCCCTTAAAGAAAAACAAGGCCTTCCTGACTCCATTGAAGTGGAAACTTCCGGTTTCTTCAGAAAGTTGGTTATGTCAAAATTTTGCTGGGGCAAGTAGGTGAAAGGATACTTTACTATAGCAAACAGGTAAGAGGACTCATAATGTTTCGACACAATGTAAATATGAACCCACAGACAGTTGAAGCTTGAGCACTGGTTTGCTTTGCTCTACCTCTCTGGTCTTCTCTGTACTGGTTTGCCTTAGATTACATTGGTGAGCTTTGCTTGTGACTCCATAGAGAGAAACTCATTCAAAGAACTTATGAGGTTCTTGAAGCTTCTTGCAACTCCTGCGGCCTCAGGCTGGTTAGTGAGCCTCTTCTGGATTGAACTGCTGTTGCTGATTCATGTGTGGTATTTGCTAAGTGAACTTTACTGCAGCTGCATGGGTGGTGTTTGCCAAGTAGACTAGACTTCTGTTGCTGATTCACGTTTTTCACTAGTGGATTGGAGTCAAATCCCCAAAGACCTATTTCTAAATAAATTCACTCCCCTGTGTTCTAATAGACTTTCTTTTCCAGTACCTCTGGTGAGTGGTGGGCTGGAGGGGGGATGGAACCTTATTAAAGTAGGTGGAGAAAAATATATGCCTACACCCCATCCCTGCCAGGAGCCCTTTATAGCAAATGCTACATTTCAGTGTCCTTATCACAATTTTTTAAGAGTTCTCTTTACTGGCTTCCTGTCCAGGTTATATTTTTAGAGAGTATAGTTGTGGTAGTTGTTGTCATGGAAGCCGTCTATGTTTCTCTTTCTCAACTGAGAGATTTTGGTAATCAATAGCACTACAGAAAAAAGCTTTCTTATTATTTAACATTAACAAGAGCAAAGATCATGAATATAGGTCTCTGATTCTTGTGTCTTTTCTTGGAGCTCTTTACCCTCTGTTGGTTTGTTTTCTCAATCTTCTACGTGATCATTTTTGCTTTGTCTTATATCTATCTTATTTTGTAATATATTTTTTAAAGTGAATAAATGAATTAAAAACTAGCCACTAGGGTAAAGGTTAACAACTGTACTGTCATCTATACTGCCTGGGAGAGGGAAACTCAATTTTCTCCAGTGGAGTACCACTGGGTGTATCAACCATTGCAGGAAATACCTGAGGTTTAGGAGTAGTTGACCAATATAATTTGGATTCTGCATTTGTGTGTGTGTGTGTGTGTGTGTGTGTGTGTGCGCGCGCACGCACACTTTTATTTTATTACAGTTTGGTGGTGTCTTTTGATTGTTTCACTTGGCGCAGTGTTTTATTTTGTTTTCTTGGTTTTGAGAGGCATGTTGTTGGATTGGGTTTTGATTTAACTTTTGAGAAAACTTAAACTTGGGCATATTAGGGAGAAGGAAAGGATCTGTACAGACTTGACAAAGGGGAAATATGATCAAAATTAATTTAAAATTAAAATTCTTTGAAATAATAATAATAATAATAATAATAATAATAATAATAATAAATGATAATAGTAGTAATACCAATGCTAATACTAATATTGAAAATTACACAGTGATGCTACCTCTTACAGAACTTGTATTAAAGTTCATATTTTGTGGTTATCAATATAATGTACATTTTGTTTCAAATTTTTGTGTTTCACTTTCATCCTATATATGTTTTTTTTTTAGTCAAATGCATTTCCTTTGGGTAACATATTGTTTGGAATTGTTTTTTAGTCCAGTATTTTAAGTAAAAGAATATGATTATATTGAATATTAACATTTAGGTGTAAAGATAGCATGCCTGTTATTTTGTAAGTCTCTTCTCTTGTGAATTTCTTGTAAATTTGGAATGTCAACTATTTTTTTTTGTTTGTTTTGATTTGCTTTGCTTTGCTTTTATTCTTTATCTTTGTGGTAATGCTCCTCTGAAGTTATAAGACTTTTGTTTTCCTCTTCAAGTATCTCTTCCTTCTAGTCCTCCAGGCCTTCCTGGTCTTTCTGGTCCTCCTTGTCCTCCTGGTCCTGTCTTTTTAGTCTTGCTGATTATCATTATTCTCTTTCTCTTGATCTTCCTCTGTAGCCAGGATCAAATTATAACTCTGCTGCCTCTGTTTCTGTGTGTTAGGACTGTGTGCAGTTGCAAGCCTGCACTCCTCCTGGGCTTTATCCTTCTATTTATTAATTTGATGGTGGTTATATGTGTCACTGTTCAAGATGTAGAGCTCCCTTCAGCATCTTTTGTAAGAGCAATCTGCTGATAATGAATTCCCTCAAGTTTTCCTTGTATTGAAAATTTCTTGGTTTTTTTTCATTTCTGAAATTTCTTCACAGGCAGTCATTTTTTCCCATAACTTTGATAAGGTTTCTGTTGAAATATCTTGAGATTAGAAGTTTTTTTTAAAAGTAAGTTGGATTTTTCTCCTGAATATTTTAGAATTCTCTATTTTATATTTATTACTGATTGATAACAAAATTATTGAGAATCTTTTCTGGTTGAATCTATATGGGATCAGAAGATCTTTATGAACATAAATATCCATATTTCCCTAGAGAAAAGAAGTTCCAGAGATTACTTCCTTAGATAGGTTTTAATCCATGCCTTTCCTCATCTATTTGAGTTATTAAATTCAAATATGCATGTCTCATGATTTAACATATTATTTTTTCCCTTTTCTCCTTTCTTTTCTCATGGTTCTTACTACTGCCCTGTGCATGCTGGATAGTGTTTCATCATTGAGCTAAATGCTTGGTTTTTCTTTTTTTGAGACAGGGTTTCATCAATTTGCTCAGTCTGGCCTTGAACTAGCAATCCTCTTACTTATTTCCAGAACAGCTGGTATTATAGATCTATATTGTAGGGCCAGTTTTGAAGTTCTGTCTTAGGCTTGAGCAAGTCAGTTGCTCATACTCTCAACTCTCAACTACTTCTCATGTGTCACTGAGTCATTTGCATGATCATATCCTATCATAACTGCTGAATTTGGTCTCACAGCACAGTATTTTTGAATCACCAATCTTATTTATTTCTCATTGAGTTTCCTCATACTCATTATTTTGAATTTTAACATTTTTAAGTTAGCATACTTTTGTGTGCTGTCTAATGGAGTTTTTAAATGGAAATTTCTTATGTTTTCTTCCACACTGAAACCACATTTCTCTGTGACTGATCACCTTCCTTTCTCCAAGTAGTGAATACAAAGGAAGAAAGAAAGAAAGAAAGAAAGGAAAGAAACAAGGAAAGAAAGGAAGAAAGGAAGAAGGAAGAAACAAGCAAACAAACAAAGAAACAAAGAAAGAAAATATGTTATCTGTTGAATTTGCTTTAAGAGATTTTAATATTCTTGTTACAGACTGTTTATGAACTGCCCCCAACAAGCTCAAATGCTCTTGGTTAGTAGACAGCTTGTGACATTATTTGAGAATTGATAGAAGCTTGGAAGGCAAGGTCTAGTTCATGAAAAAAGTTCATTGTGAATGTATCCTTGGGACTATATGGCAAGCTGGCCCTCCTTACCCTTCACTGTGGATGTGTCTTTGGGATTGTATGGTGACCTGACCTTCCTTACCCTTGTCTTTCACTCCTCTGGTTTGGTATAAAGTAAAAAGTCCCTTACTACTTAGAGTTTGACAGAATGTTCTGCCTCAGGATGGCCCAGAGATGATACAACCAACTTTAGGCTGAACTCTGAAACTCTGCACCAAACTGATTCTTTCTCTATTAAGCTGTCTCTTTCATTCACTTGACACCATGATCTAAAACCACCACAATTCTCCATGACATTTTTTTCTTTTTTAAAGACAGGGTCTCATGTAACCCACTGTAGCCTCAAACTTGACAGCTGGAACTAGGTCTTGACTTGGAATCTTCTTACCTTTACCACTGGAAAGCTAAAATATGTTCTAGAATGTTGGTTTGTATTATTCTGGGGATGGACTCAGGACTTACTAGATGCTGGGCAAAGACTCTGCCAGCTGAACAGCATTGCCAGATCCACAATCTTTCTTTTTTTCTTTCTTCTTTTTTTATTGGTTATTTTATTTACTTAGATTCCAAATGTTATCCCCCTTCTCAGTTTCCCCTCCACAAAAGCCCCAAACTTTGGTGTGGTCTTTCTTCTTGTGTTTCATATGGACTATGAATTGTATTGTGGAATTCTGAGCTCTTGTTGGCTACTATCCACTTATCAGTGACTATATACAATGTGTGTTCTTATGTGACTGGGCTAATTCACTCAAGTTCCATCCATCTGCCTAAGAATTTCATGATGTTATTATTTTTTTTTTGCTGTTTTGTTTTTTATTCTTTAATCTTTTTTTTAACATTCCAGACTTTATCCTCCTTTTTGTCTACCCCCCCATTGTTCTTCATACCATTCCTATGCCCCCCCCCAAACTCTCTCCATCTCTAAGAGGATGTCTGCAGCAACCACCACCACCACACTAGAACTCCCTACTCCCTGGGGCTCCAAGTTTCTCGAGGATTAGGCGCATCTGAGTCTATACCTGGCAGTCTCCTGCTGTACATGTGTTAGGGGCCTCATATCAGCTAGTATATGCAGTCTGGTTGGTGGCTCAGTGTCTAAGATATCCCGGGGGTCCAGATTAGTTTAGACTGCTGGTCTTCCTATAGGGATTTCCTCCTCCTCAGGTTCTTCCAGCATTTTCCCTAATTCAGCAACATGGGTCACCAGTTTCTTTCCATTGGTTGTGTGTAAACATCTTCATCTGATGCTGGTTGTCAGATGCTTGTTGAGCCTTTCAGAGGGCAATTATGATAGTTTCCTTTTTGTGAGCACACCATAGCATTAATAATAGTGTTAGGCCTTGGGGCCTCCTCCTGAGCTGGATCTCAATTTGGTCCTGTCACTAGATTTTGTTTTCCTTAGGCTCTTCTCCATTTTTGTTCCTTCAGTTCTTTCAGATAGAAACACTTGTGGCCCAGTGTTTATGACTGTTGGATGACAACCCCATCACTCCACTTGATGCCCTGTTTTTCTACTGGTTGTGGACTCTTTAAGTTCTCTCTCCCCATTGTAGGGCATTTTATCCAGATCCCTCCCTTTGAGTCCTGAGAGTATCTCACTTCCCAGATCTCTGAAATATTCTAGAGGGTTTCCCCAAGCTCCTGCCTCCTAACATTACCTGTTTTGATTCTTCTTGTTGGCCCTCAGGACTTCAGTCCTGCCTCTCCCCTATCTCCAATACCTGATCATGTTCCCCTCCCTGTTGCCTTTCTCAGCTAGGTCCCTATCTCACCCCACCTCCTGTGATTTCTTTTTTCTCCCTTCCCAAATGGGATTAAGCCATCATCAATTGGGCCCTTCAGCTTGTTAGCTGTCTTGAGTTCTGTGGATTGTATCTTAGAAATTCTGTACTTCTTTTAAATAATATTCACTTATTACTAAGTATATACCATGCATATCTTTTTGGGTCTGAGTTATCTCATTCAGGATATTTTCTAGTTCCATCTATTTGCCTGCAAAACTCGTGATGTCCTCAGTCTTAATAGCTGAGTCATATTTCATTGTGTAAATGAATTACATTTTTTGTATCCATTCTTCCGTTGTGGGACATCCGGGTTGTTTCCTGCTTCTGGTTATTACAAATAAGACTGTTATGAACATGGTGGAATATGTGCCCCTGTGGTATGGTGGGGCATCTTTTCAGTATTATATCCAAGAGTAGTATAGATGAGTCTTCAGGTAGATCTATTTCCAATTTCTTGAGGAACCTCCAGATTGATTTTAAGAGTAGTTTTACCAGTTTGCAACCCCACCAGCAATGGAAGAGTGTTCTTCTTTACCCACATCCTCACCAGCATCTGCTGTCACCCGAGTTTAGCCATTCTGACTGATTTAAAGAGAAATCTCAGGGTAGTTTCCATTTGCAATTTTCTGATGACTAAGGATGTTGATTAATTCTTTAAATTCTTTTTAGCCATTCAAAATTCTATCCAGTAGATAGGCACAACCCCCAGTTGAGGAATGGAGCCACCCACCTCAAATATAATAATCCAAAATTCCTCCTGTCAAAAGGAAATGCAGAGACAAAAAGTGGAGCAGAGTCTGAAAGAAAAACTATCCAGAGACTGTTCCACCTAGGGATCAATCCCATCTGCAGACACCAAATCTAGACACTATTACTGATGCCAAGAGCTTGCTGACAGGAGCCCGATAGAGGTGTTCTCTGAGAGCTCTGCCAGACCTTTACCAATACAGATGTGGTGTCAAACACCAATTGAGGAGTTCAGGCAAGAAATAAAGAAGCTGAAGGGGGTTGTAACCCTATAGGAAGAACAACAATATCAACCCCCCAGAGACCCCATATCTTCTAGGGACTAAATTACCAACCAGAGTACACATGGGAGGACTCATGACTCCAACTAGATAGCTAGCAGAGGATTGCCCTATATAGCATCAATAGGATGGGATTCCCTTGGTCCTGTAGAGGCTAGATACCCCAGCATAGGGAAATGCTGGTACACTGCGGTGGGAGTGGGTGGGTGGGTCGGGTAGCACTCACATAGAGGCTGGGAGTTGGAGGAAGAGATAGGGGTTTGTGGAAGGGAAACTGGGAAAGGGGATAAAATTTGAAATATAAATAAAATAACCAGTAAAATATGAAAAAAGTAAAAATAAACACTGACTCATAAAAACAATCCAATACCAAAAGCAAAAGCAATGAAGAAAAGACTTGAAGGAAAGACTGTATTATATCTAGAGAACTAGGAATTTTAACAAAGAAAACAGCTCAAAATTAAGAGTGCAGCTGGACCTAGCTTCACCCTCACCCACTCCAGCACATATGTAGTAGATGTAAAGCTTGGTTTTCCTGTGGGTTTCACAACAAAGATAGCAGGGACTGTTCCTGAATCTGTTGCCTGCTTATGGACCTTGTTCTTATAACTGGGTCACCTTATCAGTTTCGGTGTGAGACATGCAGGGGTGTGGGGAGTAAGTGTGGGAAGATGATACCTGAAGGGGAGCTCCTCATTCTCAGAGGGGAAATGTAGGGGAAATGCGGGATGATCTATTTGATGGGGGTACAGGGAAGGCTGATATTGTGATATAAAGTGAATAATTTTAAAAAGACTCTGAAGAATACAGAAGTGCAGATTCACCCCAAACTTATCTGATTTTCTTAATTCCAAGATTCAGCAAAGCCAGTGTGGAGCACCTAACCATAATATCAACATCAACACTGAGGCCCAAGTTTCTTCTACATGGCAGCCTCATCCCTGAGTTCTTTACAGGATTCCTCCTCAAATGTTCTCTCTGATTTTGGTGACTTAGTCTTCTCCATTTAGATTATTTGAAGAGAATTCAAGTCCACTAAAGAGCACTGATACACAAAGCAGCAAGAACTACAGGAGAAGGATAATGTCAATTTCTGAATCATGGCTCAAAACCCACAATCTCTACTCCTGTAGACTGTCCTTACAGACCAACACAAAAAGCTCTCAAGTCAAGTCTCCAATAATGACAATCTGGTGGTGGCCAAAGCTGAAACTCATTCACCATTTATTATAATTGCATGAAACACCTCTGCTTCACATTCCTAAGGAGTGTTAGTGGAATGCTTGCTGTAATAAACAATTTAAAAATAAAGTTTCAAAGGGAATTTTCTGTCATCCATTTATAGGAATGGATTCTAAATATCAAAAGAATGAGGTTTGATTTTAAATATGCTGTAAAATTAAGACAGAAATATATAAATACAAACACATGCAAAGGTATTTAGCCAGCAAACATAATATTTCGTTGTCTCCAGTAGAGAAAAGTAAATGAGAAAGTTTCCTTCCTGTGCCAGGCAACAAAAATCAGCAGTAGTTTAATATAATCCTCTCCCAACATGAGACCTTAATGAGACCATTCATCTTTCAAAATTTTTCTTAAGAAGCATCTAAATATTTCAGCACCAACCATAATCCTATACTTTAAAAGCCATAAATATAATGATGCCTTTGGCAGCCACCTGCATTTCCTTCTTTTGGGTATGGCCTTGTGAAAGCAGGTATCAAGTGCAGTGATCATCAAGGACTACTCTCTAGACTCCAGTAAACCTCAGAGAGCAGAGCAAACAGTTCCTCCTGTGAACAGAGTCATTGAATTAATTTAGTTAATTGAATGAATTAATTGAATTAATGAGAGTCATAAAGATGATCACAGACAGAAAAGCTGGATTCAGCAGCACACTCTTTAAGCAGACCCTTCCTATTACGCTCCCTAACAAAATCTCTACTCCTTTTATTTTGTTGTTAGTTTTCTTTTAGCCACCAGGACTAGCTTAGCTTGCATCTTGAGACAAAATTTTAAAATGTATGTTCTAAGAAGTCGTCATTATATGAATCATGTGTGAGTTTGGATATTGAAGTAGAAATATCTGGTTTCTTTGGAGTCTCAGTTGTGGGATGTGATGGTTTTCTAGAAACTGTCTGATGAGAGGATGTTTTTGCTGAAGCAGACACATGCAAGGATGTTTTGCTGAGAAGAGACACGGGTTTTTTTTTTTTTTTTTTTTTTTTTTTTTTTTTTTTTTTTTTTTTTTTTTTCTCGAAGCAGCCTGAAAAAAATAACATGTGATATTTTGCTAGAGTAGACACTTGTGAGAACATGTGATGTTTGGAAAGGGTATAAATATTATCTAACATACAGTAGATGATGCTGTTGTAGTATTGGTTCACCTTGCCACTCTTTGCTGGGTTTTGTGTGGCTTTGATGATGCTAGTCTTTACTAACACCACATGGTATTGGTTTGCTTTGCCACTCTTTGTTGGTCATTGTTTGTCATAGCTTCATAGAGAGAAATTAACCAAAGAACTTCTGGTAGTGTTCGGCAGCTTCTTCCCACTTCTGTGGACTCTGGCTGATTGGCAGAGCCTTGTGGTTTCTTTTGAAGCAAATTGCCATGGCTGATTCATTAATGGTGTTTGCATGTGGATTGACCTACCAATGCTGATTATTATGAACTAAACTGCTGATACTCTGACAACACAGATTGGATTCACCCCAAAGAACTATTTCTAAACAGGATCCTCCTTTTTTTCCCACTACTTCTAGTAGTTGGTGGGCTAGAAGGAAGGTTAAAGGATTTAAGTGCCCTTATTAAAGTAGGTTTTGAAAACTGTAAACAAAGATTATTGAAACAAAACTGTCAGTTTCTACTCATAATATCTATCATGAATAGGTATGGAATCTTATGTACATGTTACTACAATGAGTATTGGTCAGCCATGTTGATGCCCAACCATAACGTATAAAGCTCCTTGTGAATGATCTTCTCTCTCTAATTCAAACCTTCTTTCCAGGGCTATAAAACTGTTTGGCGTTATTGAAGATCAGTCTTAGTCCATGGTTATCTGATAGGATGCATGGGGTTGTTTCAATCCTCTTGTATATGTTTAGTCCTGTTTTATGACTGATTATATGGTCAGTTTTGGAGACGGTACCATGAGGTGATGAGAAGAAGCTATATTCTTTTATTTTATGATGAAATGTTATATATATATATATATATATATATATATATATATATATATATATGTGTGTGTGTGTGTGTGTGTGTGTGTGTGTGTGTGTGTGTGTGTGTGTGAAAAAGACGTGGAATAGGCCATGCAGTCTGCTCCTGTGTTATACACAGACCTATTTTAAACATTTCAGAATGAGTACTGACACATAACGGCTGTTGCCATTTTCAAATGTATGAACCCACTTTCCAAAATAAAGCAGATAGTATAAAGTTACTCAGACTTATGAAGAAGCTTTAACTAATAACTAGACGTTCAGTTTAAGAGGTTTAGCCAGAGAGAAGGGGAGTGTGATATGTACTTTTTGTTTGTTTTTCCAAGTGGCCCATCAGAACAGTCCCACAACAGACCTCTCTAAACTTCAAAAAAGCAAAGAATTAGCAACATTCACAGATAGGAACAAGATTTTAAAAATGTAACCCTCAAGCACTTAACTCAAGACACATGCTTCAAGAAATGTGTAGGATGGACCTGAGTCTACCATTGCAGATCAAGAAATATATAACATTATATATCATATGTATGTGTTGTTAGAAAACACAATGAAAATAAAGATTCACCAATCGAATTTGATGTTTCAAAACCCAAAACCATCAATGTTTCTATCCCCCTAAGTACACATTCAACATGAATGAGAATTAACAGCTAATTGTTTCATAAGGTTATGAAACTGAAAGGAATGTTTTATTAACATTTTTATCAGATAATGCTATGTTTGTCATCTCATCAGTAAGAACCATATGATCAGTGTGATAAAGCTCTT
The DNA here is from genome assembly GCF_963924665.1 of Micromys minutus. Classification (NCBI taxonomy): domain Eukaryota; kingdom Metazoa; phylum Chordata; class Mammalia; order Rodentia; family Muridae; genus Micromys; species Micromys minutus. Next base: position 28,228,208 of record NC_137982.1, on the reverse strand, counting down.
ATTAGTTATCATAGATTTTTAAGTACTACCAGAGAACTCTCAGCTATAAAACATTTACTTTTTTTCATACATGATCTTAGGATTCAGGTTTCATGACCTTGTAACACATACTATATGCTATGAAGGAGAGGCATCAATTCCTGTCTTGACCAGAGATGATTTTACTAGAATCTCTTCCTTTCTAAAATCATCAAAATATACATTTGTGTTTTGCTGAAATTGGTTCCATGACAAAGCCATGTACTGGAGCTGGAATTCAAGGTTAATGCTATTCTGACACTTTCCTTGAGTACTGAAAGGGATCAAAGCACATTTTAGCATGTTTTTCAACCATGGAATATTGCTGCTCATCACCATGGTAAACAAGGCCAAGGCATAGACAATTGGGGAAGGGACTTCAGGGTCACAAGGATAACTACTGACACTGATATATTTTGATCACCAATCTTGAGGGTGTGGCATCTGAGTTTTTGTTAGGTATAATTTTAAAATTTTTCACCATTTAGAAAAAGATATTTTTTTTAAGTACAAGAAAATATCTAGAAAAATTTCTCCTATCTCAATGTCTAAATCAACACAATTATAAGCCATTTTGTGGCTCCTTCTAGAAAAATAATCCATATAAGAAAGAACAATTGAGCTGAGATCTAAACTTGTATTCGTTTGAATTATTTATTTCACAGGATAACTTAAAGGAAACATACTTGAGTATCTGATAAATATCTACATTATTATTTGTACATATGTTTATGCTTGGAATTCCAAAGCTCTACTCTGATATCCATTAAGCTTTCTATAAAAGCTATTATTAACCATTTTCATTTTTTTCCAGAAAATAAAAAAGGTACAAATGCAGTCTAAAATCTCCAGAGATAAGTTTGATCATGCTCAGATGCTCAGATGAGATTCTCTATAGCATTCTGACAGCCTGTCTCATCATTGTGCCCTCTCTAAATGCCTCTAAAGGAGGAAAAGAAAGATAGAAAGAATGAAGAGAAAAATGTAACTCCTTATACCCCAGAGGAATTTGCTTTTGTATTTTAGGCTGAGTTCAAATTTCAAAATTCTCATTAAAAAACTTTAGACAATTGGTTTGGGGTGGTAGCAGAAACCTAATGCGTCTGCTGGCACAACTCCAGCCTCTGTGTCATTGGTCTATACTCCTGGAGCATCTCCATTAGCTAAAGGTGAAAACGCTAAATCACAGCTTAAACCACAAAAGATCAGAGAGGAAGAAACGCATTGAACATGCATAATAACAGAGGAACTTAAGTCAGGATCAACAGTCATCAACTAGTATTACATGTTCCCATGTGTAGATCGAAAAGAAATTTAGATATCCTAAAAAAATGAGATAAAATATTTCAAAAGGTATAGTTTCCCTCAGTAATAGAATATGGTCTGTAACAATTCTTAATTACAATCCAGTGTATGTTTACAAAAGCTCTCTAACATTAACTCTGACAAGCTGTTATTTTCCAGTGTAGCACAAAATTAAGACTAGAAGAAAACATGTTTATGAGAGTAGCCAGTAATCTTACCACATGTAAGACAGAGACATTCTTAGTGTCCACGATTGCTTTATGATGTGTTCATCCGTTCTTAAGTCCTGATTTGCCACTGCTCTGTAAAAGGTGATTACTGTAGTGCTGAGTATCCCATTGCTATCTATCAGCCATTATGAGCCACAGAGAAGAAATTAAAGGCATAACTTACCGTAAATTCTTTGACAGCCTTCCATATCACAGCTAGTTACTGATCCTTCTATATTTTTGAGAGGCCAGACTGTCAATACCAAAAGAAACAGACACATTATAAACTTACAAGGAAAGACGCTTTAATAGCAATTCATTCTCCAATTTTATAGACTCCATTTCTACCCCCAAACAGTACAACTCCAAGGCACTTAGGAAATAAATAAGCCTGACAACTCACTGCTTAAGCCAATTCCTCCCCAGGCACCTCCCATACAGGCACAAAATGTGTACTCAGAAGCTACTAGAAAAAGAAAGAATTGATTTGATCAAATATTTAATGCCTCTATTAAGTTTCTTAGAGAGTCCACAGACCTCCAGCACTGTCGAGCAGAGAAAGTAGTTTTACTGGACGTTTAGCATTAAAGGTACTGAGTGCCCAGTCCAAGAGTCTATTAAGGGAAGGGAAGGGGCTAGGCAGCATTTCTCTGCTCTCTTACCTTTTCAATATGGCTCCTCCTCTGCTTCTATTAACTGCTATGCTGCATTGCATTTCTCAGTCAGACATCTCTGCAACCTGTAAGTGGAGGTCAAAGGAATTGACAAGAAACTTAATTACCAAAGAAAATCAGGAAAGACCCAAATGTGGTGGTACTATTGTGCGGCTGGACCTCACCAGATAGATGCCTTTCAGAATACTATCAAGACATCAGTGGAAAGAAAATGGTACACCAGTCTAGACATGCTATTCATACTTGAAATGAGAGAGCTACTGGAAATGAGTGACTAAATTAAGTGTATCCAGTACAGGCCCATTCAACTAACAATCATTTACAGAAAATCTAAGTGATTTCTACTGGAAAAAAAAATGGAAGATGATTTCCTAAGATAAGTGGTCTGCAATTTATTTGCACTTTTTAAGCACCTGCTGATTAAACACTATTTATAAAGAATTCACCCAGAAGGTTAATAAATATGGTCTCAAGAATAAGATCTTTTGGCATGATAACAGTTGCCTGGCTCAGTTTAAGGAAGTGGCGTCAGCCTGCAGATGACCGACCAGGCAAATGTCACAAGCCACAAGATTGAAGGCAGCTCACTTATTTGCCTGAAAGATTAAAGGCTTAAAGAAGAAAGGGGACAGAACGATGGCCTTTCTGATATAAGGTTGAGCAAATCTCAGGCTGAACTTCCTGTTCATGGAAAGATGAAGAGTGACGAAGCCACACCTTCTAGTGTGTTTACCACCGAAAGCTGAAACAGGGTGCAAAGAATAGGGGCAAACTTTGTATAGCAGATGAACTCAGGAGACCCAGATGCTAGAATGAAACAAAATGTTCATTGAGATGCTTTAGAGACTTCAGAAAGCTGCCAGAACCCAGATCCTTCCTGTTTGGTGAAAGCGAAGGTGGTCAAAGTAGGTTTTTGGCTCCAACATCACGTGCCAGGTGATGGAGGACAGGCATCCACTGCACACTTAACCATTTCTTACACAAAGATCTCTGACATATTTCAAAAAAAATGCATCTCAATTTTTCTACCTAAGAAAAAGAACTCATTGATGCAATGAAGTGATGAGATTAGAAAGTTAATTAAGAACATCATTCTTGTTGAAATGTAAAAGGGAAGTCTGAAAAAAATGAAATGCTGCATTCTTTATTTTTGTTAGGCTGGATGATAAAAAACAGAAGTAATTGGATACTTGTAATTGAATGATATTAGTTTCCAGTAATGGAAACATAAGTATAAAACCTGAATTTTTGAAGAAAATACAAATTTGTATGAGAACTTGACCCTTACTATAGAGCTGCTGATCCTTGGTTATCAATGTAAAATGTCATGCATTACCACATACCACTAGTCAGACCACAAATGCTTCTATTTATATTTAAATAGATATGGTTATGAGTATAAAATTGAAACAAATATTTAAAAGAGTGCATAGAACTTTTATTCAAAGAAGACATATCAAACTTTTTCTGTCCTATATATTTTACTTGATAATTAACCAATTACAGTTCACATGAACAGGAAATGTTATTCAAAGTAACCAAAACAAAACATTATTAGAGATTTTTTTTCTCATGTTCATGTCTCAACATCTTCTTCATGTTTTAAATTAGTTATTTTGGAGTATCCTAAAATGTGATTTGATTATATTTAACTGTTCAACAAGTCTGCTCCCTTTTCTATCCACCCAACTTTATATTTTTTATAAAATAATTTTAACTACAAAGTATTTATGCTTTGACCTAGATGCCCTTATAATTAGGTTAGAGAGATGACTCGGCAGGCAAGAGTAAGTACTGGCTGTTCTTACAGGGACCTGAGCTTGATTCCCAGCACCCTTGGGGCAGTTTTGTATACCTCTAACTACAGTTTTAGAGGATTTTATGCCTCATTTTGTCCTCAATGGGTACCAGGCACATATAAGTGTGAAATATAAAACATTGAGAAGGAAGGAAGGAAGGAAGGAAAGAAGGAAAGAAGGAAAGAAGGAAAGAAGGAAAGAAGCAAAAAGGAAAATACAAAGAGACAGAGGGAGGGCAGGGAAAAAGAAAGGAGAGAAGGAGAAGGGAGGGAATTCAGGAAGCTAGGAAGAAAGAAAAAAAGACATTTCAAAGTTTGCTGAAGTGTAAGACATATTTTATTTCTTCATAGCTAGTATACAATCTTGTAGGTCACTTAATGATAGGTAGTATTTTAATAGTTAAAGCATAAAACTGAGATTATTTTTCCTAGCCTAGATTTCTACTGAAAGGATTCTTAACTTCTATTCTCTTATTGAACATCATTCTGAAACCATAAGTATCCTGTCTTAAGGCTCAGTATTGTGTTTTACATTAAGCCTGAGAACATTGTGAGTAATTATATAAATCACAGCTAACTCTACTTCAAGTTGAGTGAGCAGTCCCTGTTGAAAAATCTTGTCATCTTGTAACTGGCCATAATTATACTTAGGCTATGTTTAGAAATAATGAATTTTAAATTTCTCAGGTTTTAAAATTATTTTACATGAGCCATCTAAATATGCACATTTATTTCAGGATTCACTAATAAATCTGTCAGAGTATAATATGTAGAAAATGGATCATGCAGAATTTGTCATCGACTTATTTTAGCTAAATCTCTATGAAGTCAGAACTATCTTTTATCATAACCCTTAAATCCTGCTAAATTCATAGAGTAACTGGGATATGGGTATATCATATAACAGTAAGCTAAGCTTATATTAAATACATGAGAGGATATTGGGGGGACACTATATGTAGGTTGTTACTATATTTAAGAGGACTACAGAAACCTGAATAAAATGTAATAAACTATCCACATACACTATGTCAACTTAACTCAATTAATTTTGATTCTGTTTTTCTTTTCTCACTTTGGGGTGTCCAAGTGCTGCTGCACACCAGGCAGAGAAATATGAACTGGAGCCAAGTTCCTAGGTTCCTGTCACCCCTCAGGATATCCAGCTGAAGTACACCAAGCAGGAAAGGATGGAGCAAAGTTCAGAAAAATGGGTCAGTGGGATTCTGGTAAAGTAGTGACTGTTGGTGAGAAGGTGTCCTCTGAAGATTTTAGTGCTGAAGTTTATGGTTTTGGGGATACCTTATTTGCATGGAGAGGTATTCCAGGGAGTTTAACTAGTAATTTCACCAAGGATTATGACATCTCTCAGGCAAAAGATTAGGGATTGGGCTTCCTAGATCAGAAAAGAAAGAGGAAACTCAGCTAAAAACATGGGGTCCTCCATTTTGAGCAGAGCAGCAGAAAGCTGTCTGAACATGGTAGACTAACCTTAGGTCTTACAATTAACATCATTTTTGTCCATTCTTGGCATCAGCCTAGGAGGCTGCTGCAATGATGTGATCAACTCTTCCAAACTATCTTGTTTCCATTGCCTTAATTTGGTGATTTTCATCTCCATTCAAAACACTAGAGCTTCATATATTCCTCAACCCACAAGAGCAGCCACCAAACAGTGCTTTCTTTCTAAGTTGGCCCTTACAGATTTCCTACCACCTCCAGCATCTGCATCCATATTCATCTAACAAGAAACCATAGAAAGTACTATGTGATCGTTTAATGCCATGGTGAATTTGAGAATTCAGAATTTTGATGGCCCATTCAAAACTTCCTTATTCACATTTCCCTCTGGCAAATTTCATTCTCAATAATTCCCTTGATGATCTTTTCAAACGTTACCACTTTATTTAACTACATAATCCAACATTTTCAAAATTATGTCAGAAAATGCTGTGACCTACTTCAAAAAGAAAACAGAAATGATCTGTCAAGTCAGGCTTGAATTTCTCTAATATTTCCTAACCTGAGGGGAAAAAGGTCTGTCCATATTATTCTCTCTCCTGAAGGAGGATTAGATAGTCATGCTGATGATTATCCCCACTTCTGTCCCAGAATGCTTCATGGCTTCACAACAAGATCCTTCTTTTTATTACATTTTAATTATTTTAATATTTCAATAAGTTTTTATAATTAATTAACTAGTATTTATACATTGTTGTTAACTGAAACCACAGTTCCTTCATATTGTCTTGATTTATATACTTGCTCATCTTTTCTGGTATCAGGTTCTATTTATGATGTTACATGTCACAGAGTCATCAGAGTCCAAAGATTTGCTCAACTATGATAGTTTTGAAGACTTATCTTTTCTGAATTGGGCAGTTTCTAGCAGTGCTAATGAAGTATTTGGATTCCTCTGATGTTTTTCTCATGATTAGACTAGAGTTATGAAGCTCAAGAAGGAAGATCACGAGGCATAATGGCATTTTTTTTAAACCAGATTATGTCAAGAATGGTTCGCCAAATCTTGACACCTCACTTGCCTGACCTACTTTCTCAGACTTCTCTACTATAGACTTGATCTTTTATTCTATGGTCATATTTAGCAGCAAGTCATTACATAAATTTATGCTTAAGGAAGACAAGCCTATGTTTTGTTCCCTTCTTAGATAAATTTTAGTATTAGTTTATTGGTATCTATGAAATATTGTGTTGTGATTTTGATCTAGAGTGTACCAAATCTGTAGATCAAGATGAAAATACATGATGTCTAATAATACTGAGTCTACTAATTTGTGCAAATGGAACATTTTTCTGCTTATATAGATCTTTGATTTCTATAACAAATCTTACACTTTTACCCATATTAATCCTATATTTTCCTTAGTTTATATGCAAGTATTTCAATTTTTGATACTATCAACAGATATTTTAAATGCCAAATGCCTTTTATTCTGTCATAACAATTATGTTATATTATCATCATATTCTATGTCATTATTATGATTGTTGATTATTTTAGAAATTTACTATATATACAATTGCATCATCTCCAAATAAAGTACTTTTATTTTTTTCCTTTCCAGTCTCCATGACTTTTGTTTGTTTTTCTGGTTTATTGTATTAACTAGAACATTCACTAAAATGCTTAGTAGGAGCAGTGAGAGATGTGAATGACTATTTTTAGGCATAATATGACATGTCCCTCAAGATTAAGTGCATTATTAGGAGGCTTTTATATTTGTTTATCACCAAGTTGTTCTCACCCAACCCCAATTCTTAGTGTGCTGAGCTAACATAAAATTTGCATTCAATTTTGTCAAATACTGTTTTTCTGTATCAGGTGGGTAGTCTTTCCCCTGTTAGCTTGAGAAAAGATTATACAGTACTCAGCCCTAATGGGACAGGCATTCCATACTCCTCCCCAAAGGGTCAGAAAATGTTAGAAGAGGGGCCTGAAAGATTGCAAGAGCCAGAAGTGAAGAATACAAAAAGGGTTGTCTAGGTACAATGGGGCAGTTGCTCATATAAACTCGCAGCAATTTTGATTGCATCTATAAGGCTTGTACAATCTCAACTAGACAAAATTCCCACGCTGAATTCTAGACTTGTTAAAGTTATACCATTTGAATTTGTGGAATACAACTCATCTACATGTGTTCTATCATTTTTCATCTTTACTACTGGATTTGATTTTCTAATATCTTATGAAAAATAATGGTCTATTATCATTTCTTATAGGGGACATATTTTTTTATTTATCTACATTAGTGGAATTCTGGCCACATAGAATGCGTTAGAAAGTGCTCTCTCAATCTCCACTCTCACATTGCTATTCTTGTCAGATTTTAACAGTGAAAATAAAACTGACAACGTGTTTTTCAAGAAGCAGTTACTCAAACTTTAATCGGTGAAGACCTGTTCAGGTTTCCTAATATAAAGGTTTGAATTAAAATGGTTTCACCAACTCAAATATTTGAGCATTTGGTCATCAGTTGTTGGAAGAGTTGGAGAAGTTTCGGACATGTTCTCTAATGGATGAAGTATATCACTGGGGGTTGGGTTTTTTTTTTTTCATCTCTAAATTGTGCTTTTCCTGAAAAGTGTGAGCCCCCAGTTTCCTGCTCCTGATGCTATGATGTCCTGCCATAAGAGATTCTCTCTCTTTTTTTTTTTTTTTTTGAACAACTTTATTTTAAAAAACAAAGATAAATGAACAAATTTTAAGCATTTTTGCATAAAAGTATACAAATACATTTTTGTCAGTGCTTGGCATTTTTTTCCAAAGGTTTGATAGTGTGCACTAAGATCTTACTAGTTACAATGAGCATAAACTACATGTAAAACAGGATGTAACCCAGAATTAGTCAAAGTTTTCTTGGTGTGTAAGAATTAAGCATAATGGTTTTTTTTTTCTTTTTTTTCCCCACTTGGGAACCATAACCCCCAATAAACTAATCCTCTACAAGTTACATTGGTTATGGTACCTTAGTACAGCCACAGAAGAGTTTGTCATATCATGAGTTCTGCTTGTGTGACTTTCAATAGTTTATTTCCTTAACAGAATTAGTGTTAAGTTATCAAACTGAACTCAATCAACTTTTCTTCATATCTCTGTATAATCTTTTTATGGATATAGAACCTAATATAATCCTTTGTCTTTTATACTGATAACTTCAGTCTCCTGTTGTTTTCCCCCAGTTAGCCTAATTAGCATTCTATCAATTTTATCTGTAATTTCATAGAAATATTTGACTTTTTTCCTGTTGACCTGCTTCTAATTTTACTGATTTTCACTCTAGTACTTTACAAATTAATTTAATTAATTCTTACTTGAAAGTCACATTTCTTTCACTTGTGTTTCTCTATTTTTTAAAGCAATTACTAATTTCAGATCCCTGCTTTAGAAACCTATTTACTGTTATGAAGTTTCTGCTAATCACTGCTATATAGTACCCTAAAGCTGTTACAGCATTTTATTACAGTTTTAACTGATATTGCATCAATTAGCATTTGGTCATAAATATTACAAAATTTATTTTTAGACTCCTTCCTTTAAACAACGAATTTGTAAATACTTTGTTTAATTCAAGAGATTTAAAGATTTCCCAGACATCTCACCTCACCCTAGAATTGTCCCCCAATTTCAATCCTCTCTCAGTCTATCTCTCTCTCCCTCCCTCCCTCCCTCCCCCCCTCGATTTCTTCCCCACGATCCCGTCTCTTTCCATCTCCATTATCCCACCATCAACTTACAAACTCTATTCCATTTCCTCACCCCAGTGAGGTCCTTCTGAATCTTTAGCCTTTCTCTGGCTCTGTGGATTTTAGCAGGGTTATCATTTACAGCTAAAAAGTACTTGTAAATGGGCACATACCATGTTTTTCTTTCTGAGTTGGAGTTACCCAACTTAGGATGAAGTTTTTCTAGTTCCACTTATTTGCCAGCAAATTTTATGAAGACTCTTTTTTTAACAGCTGAGTGAAACTTTTAACAGCTCCATTGTCTAAATTACCACATTAAAAAAATCCATTCTTCAGTTGAGGGACATTGAAGTTGTTTCCAGGTTTTGGCTATTATAAATAAAGTTCTATGAGAACAGTTAGTTGATCAAGTGTCCTTGTGGTAGAATGAAGTGTCCTTTTTTATATATGCTCAGAAATAGTATAGCTGGGTATTGAGGTAGATTGATTCCCAGTGTTCTGAGAAAACACCATATTAATTTCCAAAATAGCTGTGTAAATTTGCACTCCTACCAGTAATGAAGAAATGTTTTTCTCACTCCACATCCTTGCCAATATGAGCTGGATATTGGCCTTAAATTTTTATTTTATTTTATTTTTTACTCTTTAAAAAGTTTATTTTTTTTAAATTGTATGTATTGGGTGGAGATATAGAATAGAATTTGAGAGCAGGTGCATAAGGCAGTCATGGGTCAGATTCCCTGAGTTAAAGATCATTTATTGTGTGGCAGTATTCATGGATGCTGGAAACAAAACTCAGGTCATCTGCATGAGAACTATACTTATTCCTGAACTGCATATATATTGTTCCAGTTCCATGATTACACATTTACCTATCAATGACTGAGAGTGAGATGTAATTCAGCAGTGTCATCCCAATTTTACTAAAGATTTACTCCCCAGTAAATACAGGGTCTCAATACACATTTCAGGCTGGCCTTGAATCTAGTGATCCTGTTGCCTTGAATCTAGTGCTAAGGTACAGAGACATATTACTATGTAGAACTAGAAAATATTATTAATATCCACTGACAATGAACCAACTTGTAAATGTTGAGGACCGCTTGCTCATTAGTAAACTGAATTGCTTTCTCTGATGTGAAATCATTTTGCTTGATTTTTTTAATCCAACCTAGGAATATGTAACTATTCTCCTAAAATTTAAATTGCCTTATTACAAATTGCATTCTCTGGTTTTCTTATTCAGCCTGCTTGCTCTAAGTAAACTGAGTTGATTTTTCTAGAGAAAGTATAGTTGAATAGCCAAGACCACTGGGCAGTGGAAGAGATGACCACACATGCTGAGCACCCTATTCTTGTGTGACTGGGGGACAGCTAATAAGCAGATATGTAGTATTACCAGACATCACTGGATCTAGTCCATTGCTTCTGCCTGCCACTGTGACAAATGCTGTAGGTAGCTCATCCCCTTCAGATTCTGCCTTAATCCTCAAAGTTTCATCTGGTCCTTTATGTGAAGATGTTACTCTAAGTTCATGTGGAATCCCAAAATTTTCACAAGCCTTCTTAATTTTTTCACAGTGACTAAGGTAAGAGGTAGAATCAATCAACACTACTACCCTGTACTGCCTGTCTGACTTGAGAAGCAACTCCACTCGGTCTGCAACCCACTCAAAGTTTTTCTTTACCATCTGGAGTTCTTCCTGAATTATTTCTTGGTAATCACAGTAAGTCTGTCTTTTTGCTGACTTCAATCTACTGATGGCCATACTCTCCAAGAGTCATTATCTATGTCATCAGCAAGAACACTCTCTTCGGTGGTTAAATTTAATGCCAAATTCAATCTTCATGTAAACCAGTGTACAGTTCTAGGGCAGCCAGGATTTCTCCAGAATTTCAAATATAGCTTGTGTGGCATGACTCATGATGTCTGCTTTAGTCTATAACAAGTCCAGCAAAACAAAATTTTGCAGCCATGAGTTGCTCCTTAGCCCACTGTGGATCATTATTGGCATCATCCTTGAAGAACATCTCCACTTTTGATGAATAAAACTTATACCCTTCCTTTACACCAGGGTTTATATCGAGAAACAATCCAGTTGCTATTCTTCCGCATACCCATTCAATTGGAATCATTTCACACTGCTCTGCAATGAAAGCAGTCTCCCCAAATTTCTTGGTGAAAGCAGTTTTTATGCCAGCTTTCTGTAACAGCTGAAAGATGCAGGTGGTGATCTTACTGGAAATTTCAGTTTTGTCCTCCAGGTGCTTCGAGCAGCATTTCCTGCTGTAATCTGGTTTGGGAACCGTAGAAGGACTCTTCCTAGATTATCTAACAATCATAAACTTCTTTCGTTTTACCCTCATAGAGCTTTCCCCCTCCCATGTTCAGTATTTAAATTTCCTAGGTATTGGCCTTAAATTTTTAACTGTTCTGATTTATCTTCATTAAGTTTCTGAATCTTCACATTATTTTCAACCCCACTGATATTTTTCTTAATCCACATCAAGTTTACTTGCAACCATAAATGCATTATTTATTTGTTGGTTTGTTTGCAAACTTTTTCTTAGTGTTTCCTTTAGTTTTTTTTGTTTTTTTTTTTTTTTTTTTTTTTTTTTTTTTTTTTTTGGCTGAACAGTTAAATAGTTTTATAGCTCTTTATATATTGGTACCACATTAGACCATAGTTGTGAAGACTGAATTTTCTTTCAGACTGTTTTTCTTGCCTTTTGGCATGCTGGTAATTTTTTGTTAAAAGACAGACATGTACTAAGAATAGGAAATATAAACTGAAATATATATCTTTACTTGAGAATTCAGATAAATCTGGCTAGAATTTGCTTCGTTTATTTATTTCTCTAGTTTAAAATATCTCGGTATATTCTCTGATCTCCTCTGGAATTTAGAGTTTCTGAAACACACACACTCTTAAAATTTGTAGTCCTTTTAGTGTGGTCTATTGCTTTTGTACTATGGCCTTGATGAAGGAGGGGGAGGTAACAATTTTATAATCTAATTATAGTTTAGTTCTTTTTTAAATTGGGCCCAGGTCTGGGCTTTGGCTTTCATTTGTTTCCCAAGTGATCTAGTAATTACCCTCACATCTTGTTTATCTATGTAACATCATAATAATATACTTTCTCAAAGCCCACATTACGTCTATCTTTCTCCCCTAATTGGAGATAGAAAAGGTAGAGGGAACCAGACTAGAAAATCTTCCCTATCCCTTTACAGGATAAAACCCTGGGAAAGCCATTTTCCTGTGGCAGTAGACTCTTGTAATGTTCCAGAATATGGCTTTCAGAAATGACTCATTAACATTACCTATGTAGAGAAATGTGGGGTGACCTTTTCAATTTGACATGAGCTTCTGAAAACAAAGCCAAAGGAAGTGTGGGGTATGGGAGTTTGTGGCTCATAAAACTATGTTCCATGAGATTTAAACCAGCTGCCAAATGACTTGAAAGCTGCAGTGGACAAAGATCTTATTGCTGACACATAAAAATTAAAAATAAATTGCCAATTTTACTGTTATAGTATAAGGGCTCTTGGTTCTTTTCTAACTTATATGTAAAAATATATATATAGAAAAAATATATAGAGAAATAAGTTAACTGCTCTTCAGTTAGCTAATCATCTGAAATGGAAGGTGAAGAAAACAGATAATTTATGTTTATAATATTCACTATCACAATGACAAGCAATAGCTACAATTAAGTGACAGAAAGATAATGCTGAGAATTTATAATATTCCATTCCATGATTGATTAATTAATTAATGTGATTAATAATAGTCATAACTAATCAATTTATTTGGTTATTATTTATTATGTAGGTAACACTGAGTTAAATCTTCCTTACTATTGAACTGGGGAGCTAACTTGACACTTTCAAGTTCAAAGTTGGAACAAGCCAGTGTATTGTTTTTAATTTTAGAAATAGTAAAACTATTCCAAGGGGAAAAATTATTTTCCTAAGTTATCAAAACAAATTAAAAGCAAAGAGAAGATTTCAGGACATGAGTCTTAAGGAAGATTTTTGTTAATTCTGCCATATTAAGAGCCTTTGGCTTTAGTCAAAGCCTGTAGCAGAGACAAGACTTGCTCTGTTTTCCCCCATCCAACAATCTCTCAACTCTGAGCACTTTACTACAGAAAAGGGTAACAATGCCTCCTGCAAGTGATGTATTCTAAAATGGATTCTTTGTCTAGAACTTTCAACATCAGCTAAAAATTGACAGCTTAAAAATGGATCATGGAAAATAAAGTCATTTCCCCCCAGTCCTAAACATCAATACACGAAAAGTAGATATGGTTGTATGAGTAGGTTATTTGATCTTCTGGGCTCAAAATGTCAACAGAGACTCAAGTGAGTACAAGATGGGAAATCAGTACTCATTTTGGCACTTGTCACATGAACTGTTGAAAAGCCAATTCTAAAACTCACAAGACAGCAGTGCTACTGGGAAATGATGGATGATACATTCTTTGTAGTGGTGATTACAATACCCTAAACACAGTGAAGAAATGACTTATGTACCTAGCATGACAGAGAAAAATTGACTGGAATCCAGATGAAAGTCACTCATTTCTAACCAATAAGCTTGAACACATTCAACAAAATGTCTCCTTCAAAAACTAAATTTTGTGTTTTATAATAAACAGGTTAGCATGTCAAACCTTAAGATTCTTCCAAGTAACCAGAAGAAAATATAGAGAAAGAGACTAGTGAGTTCAAGTTAAGTTTTGAACTTGATTAGACAAAAAAAGAAGTTTTTTGGAAATGTTTATCTTTTAATGGTTATCTATTGAATGGTTATTCTAGTACATTCAATCTTGATAAGAATCAACACTAAACAAAGTTTATGATCCACTTAGACTTACTGTCCAGAGGGTGTTTGTTTGTTTGTTGGTTGGTTTGTTTGTTTCTTGCTTTGACTATCCTGTGTTTGTGCAGGTCCTGGGAATGGATAGACTGGCCTTTACCTAATGGTGAAAGTACTGAGTAGGTAGTAGGTGGCATAGTGGCACAGTGAGAAAGTTCAATAAAGATATATGGAGGTGGATGAAGATGAAAGAGATTATGAAAGATCAAATAAATAGATGACTATAAATTTTATGAATAAGTGAAATCAGATGGTGTCAAAGTGGTATGGACAGAAGAGCCAATGCAAGTGGTTGGAGGTAGAAAGTCATCAATGGTCTTATCCAGCAGTGTGTCCTTCCAGTTACAATGACTTGTGCATCATATATTGCCCATTTGAGTGATAGTGACATGAAAATTATAGCCATAAAAAACAGCTCTCTGGTTATATTTAGGTACTGCTTCATATCTACTACTGAAAGCCAAGCCAAGAATAAGTAGGTGAGAGGATATAGGCTCCAAAGAAAAATCTACTAATAGTACTTGTCCAAATAGACAAATCAAACTGGCTTCTCATTCCACTTATGTTGCTAATTTAATGCAGTTTTTAGACCTTTTTTATAGAAGCTTCATTTTGCAGAGAATGGACGTTGATTCAGAGAAAAGCAGAACTGGGCAAAGCACAGAGTTAGTGACTGCATCACGCTCCACATCAATGGAGCACGAATATCACACCCAAACCATCCCTCAAAACATGGGGAATGTTGTAGAGAGAACAGAAAGATTGTCACAGCCAGAAAACAGGAAAAAAGATAAACAGTATCTTCCCGGCATGACAAGGCCATTGCCGCCATGAATCTATAACAGCTGTGGTTGTTTGCAAGACCTTCACAAGATCATGTCACAAGGTCTAGACAATATTCTAGTGTATATCAGCAAAAGAGAACATGAGCGTTGATAGCCACAGGGAAGAATCAATTTCTCTGAAGGGGTGAGGCCCTGGTAGGTTATTCATGTTCCAGTATCTGGCCCTACACCCACGAGTACAGGAGCAGGCACTAATTAGACTCAGTGGATTGTAATATAAAAAATAATAAAATAAAATAAAGATGAAGTGGGATAGCACATGGGGGGAGGAGACCTGGGAAGATGAGGATAACAAAGGGAAAATATAGTCAAATACACTGTATACATGAACGACTGTGTTTCATGTCACTTGATAAAATCATCAAATTATTATGAAAGAAAACCTAGGCAACAACATGACAAGAAAAGAAGTTTATAGACTCAATATTTTTTATGAACACTGAGACAAACTATCCAAAATTTGGCATATTGAATCCAATTGTGCATGCGAAGCATGGAACAATATGTTATAGGAGAATTTTCTGGTTTCTGCAGTTACTCCAGGGTATGTATTTGCATCTGAAGATTTGGAGCCAGGTGTCACAGAGGAGAAGGGACATGTGACATTTGTCTTCCTGGGCCTGGAATAACTCACTAAATACGATAGTTTTTAGTTCTAAACATTTAACTGAAAATTTATTGTTAGGTAAGATTTAAAATAAAACTAAAATTAATTAGAACATAAGAAATTCCCATATTCTTATATACACACAGGATGAAAAGAATTTTGAAAAGACTACATTTAAACTTTTTTTCTAATGCAAAGTTTTTCTAGCCATATAGAAATTCATATATATCAACAACAGATTAAATCTCCAAACAGATTCATGAAATAATGGACATACAGAAAGCACCAAAGGACCCAGTTTAAATTCTGAGCCTTTCTTTGTGTCCTTGGAAAGGAAATTGACCTCAGTTTTACCAAGGTTAAGTTTATTAGCATTTCCTAAAGGATCAATACAGATTTTGCAGTAATATTTTTGCTTATGCAGGTCTATTCATGTTTACTCAGTCCTAGTTTTTAATCCTCTTACTTTCAATTTCATATTATGCTCAACAAATGGTAAAACTTTAGAGTCCCAGTCTCATTTATTAATTGCAATAAACTGGTAATGTGTAGATTATTTGTTTGATAATGTGACATATGATAATGTGAGACCCTAAAGACACAGAAATGGCTGAAGTCAGACTCAGAGACTCTCCAGTCATTTCAAGGTTATGAGATCCTGTCTGTGCCTAACAGAAACAATGGCCCAGAGTAACTCTCAGCAAAACCACAGAGTATGCAGAATATACTGACCGACAGCCACCTGGCCCTCTACAAAGCTCTACATAGGGTCCTGACACATGTCATAATTAGCTCATGCTCTAATCACCCAAATCTGAAAAAAAGGGGGGGGGGGGCAAAACCCACAGAATTTGCTGGCTGACAGCCACAAGGTCTCAAGGAAAAGACCCAAGTATACATTATCATCAGCCTGACCCTGCCCAACCACCCATTTCCTCCCTTCCACTTCTTAGGGACTTTCCAAACTGGCCCTTTCCCCAAGGCCAGGTACAGGGCTAGATGAGGAAACAACTAACCAAGCCCAGAACAGCCCCTTGAGCAGGCTATCCAATACCTGTAAAGATACTTTGTCCCGAGATCTACCAGTGAGAAAATGACAGCTAACCCTGTTGCTGAAGTCTGCCTGCTGTAAAGAATAAAAGATGTATGCTTTTGAAGTTTGGGATTGACTCTCCCTGTGATGTTGAGCAATCCCATGTGATTGGAATTATTAAACCTCTTGTCATTACAGTGGTATGTCCTCTAATTGTGTTCTGTGGGTTATGCATGTTCCTGAGCTAAGACCTCCTCAGGGTCTTACGACAATACTTACCTGTATTGGTTTGCATATGGTTGGCCCAGGGAGTGGTACTATTAGGGGATGTGGCCTTGTTGGAGTAGGTGCTGCCTTGTTGAAGTAGGTGCGTCACTTTGGGCATGTGCTTTAAGACCATTCCTAGCTGCCTGGAAGCCAGTCTTCTCCTAAGAGTCCTAAGATGAAGATGCAGACTTCTCAGTCCTTTCTGCATCAAGCCTGCCTGGATGCTGCCATGCTCCTGCCTTAATAATGGACTGAACCTCTGAACCTGTAAGCCAAACACAATTAAATATTGTTCTTTTTAAGAGTAGTCTTAGTCATGCATCTGTTCACAGGAGTAAAACCCTAAGAAAGACAATGCCATATCATTTGGCTGTTAGAAAAATAAGTGTCTTCTTTTTTCATATTTGCATAATATTGGAAAGGTCTGATAAATTACAAAAGGTTAATTACAGTGTCTACTTTGGGGAGATATATAAAACAAAAATTTTGTATGAAGGAACAAAAGAAGTGAGAGAAACTTTTTCACATATACCTTTAAAAATATTTTATAATAAACTATATTAAACAAAATCAAGAATGGTTGTGCCTCCCTTTAATCATAGCAATCTGGAGACAAAGACAAACATATCTCTGTGAGTTCGTGGCCATCTTGGTTTACGTAAGGACTTTCAGGTGAACCAGAGCAACATAATAAGACTCTGTGTTAAAATAAGAAGAAGAATTTTAAAAGCAAACAAATGCACTTTGAAAACAGGATATTTTAAAGTTATTTTCAGATCATTTACTAAGAATTCAGTAAGACAAAAAAAAAAAGGCACACTGGAATAATGTTTATTCTAATATGCAAATATGCTCATCATGAAAAGCTTGGCACCATTCAAACGCCTAACAGCTTTATGAGACTTTCAAGGGTATGTTGAAACCAAACTGCCCCAGAACACTCCTGTAACCAGACATTTAATTATCAAAATTTCAATAATTTATTTTTCTAATCTAGTGGCTTTTAATTAAATGTTTTTCACCTGTCAATTTTGTTTAAATGGTAAATGCTCAAATACTGTGTTATTTGAAGTCTAATTTACTGAAAACAAAAACTAATTTCATGAAATTACAATCCGACTTTTTATTTTTATCCTTACAGATGAGTGAGCTTCTCATCTTTCATCAGAGAAACTAATTATGTTTTCTTGTTTATGTACTTTGTTTTCTTTTGTTTTACAGCAGATGGTGAGTAATACAGAGACCCACAACTGGTGAAACATTCAGCAAATAAGACAAGGTGGAGTGCTCAGCTCTAAATAGGGCATTTATATCATACCTCCTCTGGTCTCTCCACTAATACTCATAGACCATAATAGAAAAAGGGAGCAGAAAGGTCTGCAATGGAACAGTATGTGACTGACATAGCAGAGCCCTAAAGAGATGTAAAAAATGGAGCTTAGAGAACTGAAGAAGTTTGATCAAAAGCATAGAGCTATTAAAACAGATGGGCCAAGAAGTTCATCTGTCTCATTCCCCACATAATTTTTTTTCAAACGAGTGTTTTCTCTTTCAAATTCAACAAATTCTATGACTTTCTCTTTCTCCCAGTGGCCTTTACAAATTCTAATATAATAAACACAATGCAAAGTCTGTTCTTCATGGAAATTATGAAGACCGTTCAGCCATCTATCCACTCGTCTTTGCATTACATCTTTGGGAAATAAAGAAAATATCTCCACCCAAGATAAGAAAGAGATTGTTTTCTGGACCAGGATAATAAAGACCATGTCTCCCTACACAGGAAATGTCAAAAAGGTTTTGCTAGCAGTTTCTTTGTGACTTTGGGGGTAGAAGGTAAGTCTTCATAAGCAGATTCACTGTGCTTAAGTTACACTTTAGGCACACATTACAAGTGCCATGGGACTTGGGAGGGCGTGGAGATGAAATCAAGACATACATAAACTTCTTGATTCCTGCTTTGCCTAGTAATAAAGTCCCAGGGGCCATATATGATTTAAAAACTTGTCACCTTTTAATTTCTGCAAAATGTTAAACTTTTCACAGTTCTTGCGAAGAGTGGGTCCTATCATATCATAATCCTGTTGGCTTATCTCAGTGCATTTAACGGGTGGTATTCAAACATTTAAATTTTAGTGACCCTAAATGTATGAAAAAATATGCTGTGAACATTTTATGACAAAGTAATTTTCTCATCTTACCAGTTTCTGGACTCGTAAGACAACTTGATATAGCTCAATAAGTAGTAATACAATTTTTTGTCGTTTTTAAAACTAAAGAAAAATTCGCTAAAACAAATAATTAAAATACTTCTTCTATTCTGAGCAGCCAGCCTACTGTGTAAATGAAGCACAGTAGTTAATGACATTTATGAAAAAATGCCTTGACTCCTTTGGTTTTAAGTCAGTGAGATTGGATTTCAGATTCTATTTTGTTTAATTTTGATAAGAAAGCAAATCATCTTTACACTCTAAGAAATTTTGTTTCTGTTTTTTAAATCTGCTACTTATCTAGTTAATGGTGTAATAACAGCTGAGTGACAAATACCCTGTCATTGATTTTAAGTAATGAAAATTGCAAATACCAGTAAAACATTAAACGTGTTCTACATCTTTTGCTAGTAGCTTATCTTTCTAAAGTAGAGGCTTCTGATCTCTAAACCCCTTTCACTTAATTAACAAGAAAAATGATGCAACATACACAGGGGACGAGAATGTTGTACTTTGGAAAGCTATGGAGAATAATAACAAAATCAGAAAATACAGCTTTGGACTAAGGAGATTAAAGCTCAAGGTTCTTGCATCAAATTTTAGAGTGCCAATCTTTTTAGGTTGGGATAGTAATTTGTAAAAGAGGGGGAAAGGGTAGCTATGCAGAAAGAAAGACAGTTCTATTAAATATTAGCTAATTTCTGAATATTCAGCAGGTATTTGAATGTGCTGGGTCTTATGACAAGTATGAGATAAAGCACCTAAATTCCCACAGATCCTGTTTTGAAACGCCTTTCTCTGCACTTTTGTAAACTCTTCCTACTCCCCCCCCCAAGTAATATTTATGAAGAAAACATAGAAGAAGGAAAGGCAAGGAAATGTTTCTTTTAATCATGCTACCTGTTACATCTAAGGCATGCCTCTTCTTATGATTCAGACTCCAGACAACAGCAGCCTATTTTAAACCAAAAGGGTAAACCCCATCTCTCCCTAATGTGCCATGTTTAACTCAGTTTAGAAACATTATACCATGTCACTTAATCATACAACTGGTTATTTCAAACGTTAATAAATACTGCAAACAGGTCAGATTCATCACTGTGCACTGATTTACTTTGCCTGATGGTTATTTTGGCTTGAATACAAAATGTACCCCATAAGTTCCTCTGATGAAGATCTCATCTCCAGAAGGTACTATTACTTGATGATAAGAACTTCAGGAAGTCAATAAAGAAAGCAGCCACTAGGCACATGAATCTAAAGATTATATCTGATCCTTGGTCCTTCTCTCTACCTGTGTCCTTGTCACAGGAAAAATAGCATCTGTTACAGTAGTACTGACAAAAATGTATTCATATACTTTTATGCAAGAATGCTTAAAATCTGTACATTTATCTTTGTTTTTTAAATAAAGTTGTTCAATTAAAAAAACAATATAAAAGGTGCAAAAAAAAAAGCTTATACAACGCTGATTGCACACTTGTAAATGGGTAGGATTAGTTTATTAGCCAAAATGAGTTTTGTGCAGAGGAAAATGAAACAAAGAATAAGGCTTTCTTCTGTGACATAGACCTATTATTCAGTTTTATCAAAATGCAATGAAGATGTATATATTCAAAAAAGAGATCATGACAAAAACAAAACCATTTTCTGCTACCATTGCTATTCAGCACTATACTAGAAAGCCTAGTCAGAAGCATAAAGAAGTTAAAAGGGATGTGTTAATTTAAAAGCAAAAAAAAAAAAAAAAGCTGTTTCCATTCACAGATGGCATACTCACATACAAAGCAAATAATCACAGTCAGGGTGTCTCACATCTATATATAGCACTCAGAAGACTGAAGCAAGAGCCTTCCACAAGTTTCATGCTAGTTAGCCTACAGAAAGATCCTGCCTCAAGAATGCTAATAGAAAGAGTTTGGAAGCATAGCTCATTTGGTAGAGCTTTTGCTAAGAATGCAGGAAGTCCTAGGTTCACTGCCCAGCATAGCAGCAAACTGATTGTGGTCATCCCTGCCTATCTCAGCACTTGGAATGTTAAGACAGAAGAATTGTCATCCTCTAATACAGAGAAAATTTAGAGCACACCTAGGCTACATGAGACCCAGTGTGATGGTTTATATATATTTGGCCCCAGAGAGTTGCACTATTAGAAGTTGTGCCCCTGTTGGAGTAGGTGAGTCATTGTAGTGTGGGCTTTAAGACCCTACTCCTAGCTGCTCCTAGTCTTCTTCTAATAGCTAATGTTGTCAGTGATCAAAATCAATCATATTCTTGTACCAAGAATAAATAATTAGAAATACATCTTTTAATAATATAAAAGGACATGAAATACTAATTTAAAACTAAACAACTTCAGATGTTGAATACTAATTGTTTCAAAATTCCAGTAGAAAATTTAAAGTAGGTCTAAGAAAATGGAAATTCAGCACAATAATACCAAATGATTCAATAAAGTGTCAACTTTTTCCAAATTGGGAAAGTGATTCAATGCAATTTTTACTATCTTGGTGGTATTCTATTCAAAGACTTGAAAGCTGATCTTAAAATTACTTCTACCACTCTAAAATGCCTTAAACCATAGTAAATACCAGGAAGAGTCAAAATAGTAAAAAAAAAAAAAAAAAAAATCACTGCTGCTTCTCATCCCTCATCTCCAGATTTGTCTTAAACTAAAATAATCGAAAGAAATATACTGCGAACCTCAAGACAGGCATGTAGGCCAATGGAATATATCCGAGTCCTCAGATATATTATAAGTAGTCAAATTCTACACTATTACAACCCGATAGACAGTCATTTAACCAAGTGTTTTGATACATTTTACAGAAATTCCAAGTTAACCAAACTTTTATCATTATCTCATATGCACAAAAAAATAAAACATTAGTCTTCATTATTAATGTAAAACCTAAAGTTATTTTAGGGAAAAATCTCCTGTAATTCAAATAAAAAATCTATTTTTATAAATCTAATAAAAACACTGTTTACACAAGACCTATAAGTGTTAGTAAAGAACCCGAGACCCTTTTACTATTTCTGGTAGAAATGTAAAATACAATTACTCTAGGAAATGGCTTGATAGTTAGTATAAAAATTAATTGTGCACTTGGAAAATCTAGTTACATATAACAGTATGTATCCAAGAAAAATGAAAAGTAATGACAATGTAAAAGTCATAATCAAGTGTTTACAGAAAATTTACTCATAATTTTCCCAGCCTGATAACAGCTTAATTTCTCAACTAGATAAGCAAAGTATTCTGCTGCTTGACAGTGTAATAATATCATACTGCAGTGAGTGAACAGTTTAGCCACATACAACATCCTCCGTGAGTCTGAGACATTCCTGTGCCAAGACAAAGAATCCATCCAGAAAAGGTATGAATATCCCTAGCAATTTCCAGTTCCATATATGTATATTCTCTCCTGGGTATTGTAGGTACATTAATCAAAACAAAAGCAGAAGGCTGACCATAGTGTTTAGAAAAAGTTTCTTGAACAATTAAAATTATAGTCTTCTTTGTGGCTGTGGTTGTTATTTAACATTACAGAGTGGCTAAAACTCATTGAGAACGACAGTAAAACATATGCTAAAATGTGTATCTTAAGAAAATAAACTAGGCATGATGTCATCTGCGTATAGGCCCAGGACTTAGGAGGTGGAGACCTGAGGATCAGGAGTTGAAACTCTTTTCAGTCACATAGAAAGTTCTGAAGCTAGTCTAAGCTATATAAAATTTGTTTTAAATAGTATTACTAATCCTAACATGTTGTTATTTTCATCTATAGCCTTTATATTTTAGAAAAATTCATTTACATTCCATTTTTATAGTGTCTGAGTGGTTGACCATTTTCATCCTTTGATAAAATTTCTGCTATTTTAGAAGAACCATGAACATAAAAATGGAGGATATCTCTTTTTCTTTTCCCAAAAGAATACAATTTGAATGTGACTTTTATTTGTCTGGCCATGCATTTGGATAAGGCACAAAATGATAAAAACAAAATCATAAAGTTAATATGAGCAATAATTTCAAAGAATTGATGCAATTTAAGAATCATAAACCTAAGAATTCACAATAATATAAAGGACTGGTCCCCACTGGAGACTATTATTTAAATGGAGTACATAAACTAAGCAGTGATCCTTTGTCATGCATTTGCTGTCTGAGCTGTACCATGGATAGCCCATAACAGATGAGGATTCTTGCAGCTAACTATTGGACTGAGCATGAGGACATCAGTGAAGATAATAGGGAAAGAACTGAAGGATCTGAAAGGGTTTGCAACCCCATAGGAAGAATAGCAACATTATTCAACCAAATACCCTAGAGCTCCCAGGGACTAAAACACCAACCAATGAGCACACATGAAGGGACCCATGGCTCCAGCTGCATATGTAGCAGAGGATGGCATAGTCTGGCATCAATAGAAGGAAAAGACCTTGGTCCTGCAAAGGTTGGATTTCTCCAGTGTATGGGAATTTCTGAGTGATGAGGTGGGAGTGGGTGGGTGGGCAGTAAGAGCACCATCATAGAAGCAGGGGAAAGGGAAGGGAGAAGGAGGAATGGAAGAATGGAAATGGGATAACGTTTGAAATGTAAATACATAAAATATTCAATAATAGAGAGGCAAGAAGTTTCTTCACAGAGAACTTTGGAACTGGTGAACAAAGAAGAAACAGTATCATCGAGAACCTCCACTTAGTGATGAATTTTAAACCTCGGGAATTCATCAACAGCTGTTTCCATCACAGAAAACGTACAACGAGACAAGTGGTCCTGAGGAAAGGAGCCACTGTTCCTATTGGAGGAGACTGCTTATTCCACAGTGGAAAACATATTATAAATGTATATATGCTTGTGCACAAAACAGGATCTAATCATGATTCAGATATTCAGCCACTGAAGGAGATAAAGGAATTTATTTAAAAAAAAATACAACATGCAAAGGCAATCAGCATAAAGTAGAATGGGGGAAAATTCTAGAGAAAAATGCTTTGCTTCTTCTTCAATCAGTTGCCAGGCGGGGAAAGACAGTAGGGGTGAGAGTAATCTGTAAATCAAGAAAGCCACAAGAAACTCATGAGCTGTCTGTAGAGTTTAGACATGAGTTTACCTTGATCATGATTTAAAGCAAGCAACATGGCACTAGTAAGATAGAAATGTCAGAAATGGACAGTGTGAAATACTGTTAACAGTTTCTGAGAATAGTCTTAAATATTCAAAGACAAAAAGAGTCTGTATACTTCAGATGCACATTCCAGAATATGTAAGGGATAGACGAGAAAACTAAGAATAGTAGGTGAAAATTTGTGAAGGTATTCTGACAAACTTAATGGCTTACAACATTCCATAGCAAAAATATTTGAAGGAAGGTACAGAAATGTATGTAAGATGAAACAGGTTTTTTTGCATTTTGTTGAGCTTGCTCCCAAAATCACATCACAGTTTCAGACTTAATACACTCAGTACTTGAAGGTATGAATAGGTTTGACCTTTCTGATTTTTCCTGCAGGTATGAATTTTCTTTGCCCTTTCTAATCTGGTATCTAATGAGCTCTTCAGTTTTACTTCTCATTCAATATTTAAAAATCAAAGTTCCCTAAAATATGATCCTCCTGAGTGATCGCTACCACCACGTAGTTTCTTCTCTGTGCTACTCCAGCATCATTAGATCCTGTAATTAAACATATCATACAGTCATCATGGAAAAAATCTGCTTTAAACCATGAATCCTAGTGTCTAAACACAACAGCAGACCCCAGCCCTCCTTTCTCCATTGCTGTACTTGTCCTTGCATAAACACAGTAGCATGCTCTGTAAGTTTGTTTTTGTCTTAACCAACTAGAGATATGCGGGTATTTGTGAGGTAGTATAGGCTTTGGTTTTTTAAAAGCCTACTTTAATAATGGTTCTTAAATGCTTTAACCTACCTTTCAGACTACTACTCATCAGAGGTAGTAGAAAGAAAAAAGGTAATAGGTCAAAAGGAGGATGAAGACCTATTCAGAAACAGTCCTTTGGGGAGATCCCAATCTGCACTGACAGGATATCAGCAGTTCAGTCCAAATGGTCCACTTTTAAACATCATTCATGAATCAGCAATCAGTTGTAAGGTCAGGTCAAAACCAGGAGGTCCTACCAATTGGAATCAGTCATTGGTAGCAGCAAAAAGCTGCCTAAATATTGAGAGGTTCATCTGTGCATTTTTCTTTTTGAAGTCACAAGGATCAGTAAAGAAGGCAAGGCATACCAATGCCACAGTATCATCCACTGTCTGTTGGGTTATATTTACACCCTCTCCAAACATCTTATGTCCTCTCAAGCATCTGCTCCAGCAAACATCATGTGTCCTTTGTCAGGCAGCTTTCAGAAAACACATGTCTGTTCTCAGGGAAACATCTTCTCATGTGTCTACTTCAACAATATTTCCTCTCATGAGACAACTTCCAGAAAAGTATCACATGACACTACTGAATCTCCAAAGAAACCAAAAATCTTCACTTAAAGGTAGGAACCCAGTATCTTAAATTCTTACTTCACCTTTCTGTTTGTCTCTAAGAGTATCTTATAGTCCAGGCTGCCTGAGTCATTACAAATCCCATCCTAGTCAGGGGAACAGACAAATAACTGTTGTTTCCTCAATGTAAGTATATTTACCTTAAAAAGATTTGGTTTGCCTTTTGCATGAATTTTCTAATTAACACATCAAATTTCTGCTGTACTCTTTGGTTTAAAGTAATGCATTAGTCAGGGTTCTCTAGAGTCACAAAACTTATGGAATGTCTCTGTACATTAAGGGGATTTACTGGAATCATTTACAGTCTGTAGTCCAACTTACTCAATAATGGGCAGCTGTAAATGGTTAAATCCAAAAAGCAAGTAGTGGCTCATTCACACAGGGCTAGTTGTTTCAGCTAGTCTTCAGTAAAAGCTGGAATTCTGAAGAAGTGGGTTCCAACAGATGTGCTGGCAAGTAAATGCAAACAGAAGATTAAATATTCTTTCTAACAATGCTCTTATGTAGGACGTTAGTAAAAGGTTGTTCCATATTAAAAGTGTGTACCAACACACCTGGATTTGGAAACTTCTCTGTCTCAGGTTGGCCTTGAACTCAGAAATCTTACCTCAGTCTCCTGGTGTATATTGCCTTGACTGAGCCTAAGTTTTTCAAGGCTACTATCCCTCAAAATCTGGATCAATACTGTGTGTCATTCAGTGTCAAGTTCCTTGTCAGAAGCCTGTGTCTCCAGCCTCAAGATCTGGATCACAGATTTATAGATTTATCAATTTATTATCTACTTATAGATTGTAATTCATTCCAAATGTAGCCAAGTTGACAAGCAGGAATAGCCATCACAAGTAGACTAGCTCACACCACCCTGTATTACACAGCTCCTTTGTCTATTGAGCTAAGTGCTTAAAAGAAGAAATTATATCACATTCATCTTTATTTCTCTACAATTTAGCAATGCTTCACATAGCCATTAATAAAATTACTTTGCCATCAATATTTCCTTTCTTTATCAAGAATACATGTTTCTTGGAGATACTTTCACAAATATAGAAACAAAAAAATTCTCCCAAGCTCCATCCATTGGGAATGGGACATGGGCATCAACTATGACCTACATGTTTGACTGAATGTCTCATTAGCAATGGAGTTATTTTCCCTCCCATTCCAATCTCCAAAATACAACTCTAGCCAAGGAGAGGAGAAGGGGGTTTGGCTGGTGCCATTATCTGCTTCTGAACTCTATACCTAGAGTGCCATCGCTCCCTATATCCACCCATAGCCTGCTGCATCCCAACACCAATGTCAGGGCTTCCCTTTCATGCTGAAACTGAATTCATTGAGACCAACAGCACAACCTTGGTCCCGAGAACTGTCAGAGAGCCATGCCCTATAGTTCATTCCCTTCCATGATATATCTTTAACCATACAAACTCCTCTGCCTTCTGTCCACTCCCCATACTCTCATTGTGCTCTCCTAACATGCTTGCATGTTTCCTGCATGGTTTTACACCTGCACTTACATTGCTTAGATGAGGACTGAATCAACATTTTCACAGTCCTTCTCCTCACATAGCATCTAATTCTTGTCACTGTTATATTCTGCCACATGATCATGCCTTTGATCGATGGTTTCATTCTGAAGTTCCACCATGCCTTGCGTGATGCCAATGTCCACATGCAGCTCCAGTCTTAAGTCGCTGCTGTTCTCTTTCAAGAGCTCCATATAGTTTGGTTTCATATTCCTTTCATCCTTCCCATCTGGCAAAGCCATGTAGTACTAATCCACCTCTAGTTTCCCAAAGCCTGTACCCAAATGAAAGTTCAGCACAAATGTCAAATAAACTAAGAAATATTGGCTGGGGAGGGACCTAGATAGTGTATGAAGTAGAGTCTCATTTTAAAATTACCTAAGTGGAGAAATTGTCTTTAAAGCAGATGTTTACCTGGATAAAGGCAAAGACCAAGAAATTCTATTCAGATCACAATAAAATCACTGTATAAATAAAGAGTGTTAAATGTGACTCTGATCATTACCAAATATACATTTGGATGGTTCTCAGGATGTAGCCTACTTTCTCATTTCCAAGTCCCCTCAGAACTGTGACTAAAGGCACTTTAAACTAGTAAAGCTAAGTACTTAAATTAATTCTAGAAGTGAATTTGTTACTGAAGCAGAAAGATTTTTCTCCCAATTAGATTAATTTCACCTTGTTTTACTTTATGTGAAGAAAATTTTTCTTTTTGTGCAGGTATATTCAAGCCTGATGAATTTCAATTTTCAAAGTAATTGAAAGTGCTTTTCATTTGAATAAAGGTCATCAATATGTGTTAATGTTATTGCGTTTTAATTATGTTCAAGACAACTTTTATGTTCCTACAGTAAGGAAGCTGAAATGTGCTTTCAATAAGGATTCTGAAGAATGATCAAATACACCTGTCTTATATCCAGATACCAGGTAACCCTTCCAATTATTTCGCTCTCACTTGAAACCTCCAGTTGAAATGCTCTAGAGTTAATTCCCTCACCTCTGAAAGAAAAATGTAAACCACACTACTTTTTCTTTTCTTTTTTTTCATTTACTTTATATTCTTTGCTACCTCTCATCCCCCCTCTCCTTCCAGCCTCACTCTTACAAATTCCTCCTCCAAATACTCTCTTCCCATCTTCTCAGAGAAGCAGAAGTCCTCCCTCGAGTATCACCCCACCTTGGGATATTCAGTCACAGTATGCCTAAGTGTGGGGCAGGTAGGTTGTCTTGGTTGAGAAGGTAGAAGCCCTATGAGTGAAATGGCAGGTAGCTTCCTGGACTGGTGAGAATTAGGGATCCTTGCCATAGGCACCACACTGCCCCTTAGGGCGCTGGCCACACCTCAAGTCCCTCCCCTGCAGGTAACTTAAGCTAGGCAGAAGCTCCAGGCAGAAACAGGACTACCCCCAACTATGTTGACAAGACCTTCCCAAGTCCTCAGGCCAAGCCAGTAGTAAGTATGGTTGTCAGACTCCAAATCACTCAAAACTATATATACACGGGAGCTTGGATGGAAAGTAACAAGATGCATATAAGAATCAGTCCTTCACCTGAGATCCTTTGTTCTAAGGAGCTGATAACACCGCTAATTGGGAAGAGATTTTCTCTCCTGAAGCTTCTGCATCCCACACCAAAGTCTCTCTTTGACTTGGTTCAGCCTGGTCTGGCACCCCGTGGCTGTGGTGAAAATGTGCTCCCTACCCATCCCAGTGGAGGAGTGAAGCCAGTCTCCTGGATCCAGCAGTTACTAAGCTCGGGCACCAGCCGGGCCCACCTGTGGAGGCAGCAGAGGCCTTTCTTTCTCTAGCTAGAGAGCTGTGTGGGACTTCTTGCAAGATGGATCACCAGCAGCTCTATTAGAGTCAGCCACAGAAGTTCAGCCAGGGCTCTCACTCTTGCTGTTTCTGCTCTAATGGTCTGATCTGTAAATACAGGCTGAACATGTGCCGTCAGTGCTTCCAGCCGTATGCGAAGGACATAGGCTTCATCAAGTTGGACTAACACACCTTGAATGGATTATTCTACCCCCTACACAGTGAAACCAGATCATGTTAGCCTTTGTGCACAAAGAATAAAAAGTGAAGACTTTTAAAAAGTACTTGTCTTTTTGCCCATTTGTTACGTGAATGAGGGTAAAGATGGGAGGTCTACTTGGTGACCAACAAACTGTGGGACCTGGTGCCAGAAATCTCTCACCGCCCCCACTCTCAAAAGACCTTTCATCCCATGCCCCACCTTTCTCCTCCACTGTCTAATCACAGGCTCTACCCTTTTCTGACAAGTTAAAATAGTGAGAAGCTTCATATGAGATCTCCTGAGTATGTGATGGACTACTCACCCAGGGCAACCCCCATTGAAGAAACAGAATTAGTATCAAAATACAAACAGCATCAGGACAACCCACAATAGTTTGGCAATGGTCCTTCTGTTTCTATTTCATGGGACAGTTTGAGAAATATTGTTATTATCTCTTCTTGAAAGTGTGGTAAAAATCTTCATTTAAACCATCTGGGCCTGGCCTATTTTTGGTGGGGAGACTATCAATGACTGTTTCTATTTCCTTGAGGTTTAAATGACTATTTAGATCGTTTACTTAATCCTTATCTAACTTTGGTAATTGCTATCTACAAATTATCCAAGTCATATAAATTATCCAATTTTGCAGAATACAGGCTTTTGAAGTAAGACCGAAATGATTCTTGGAATGTCCTCAATGTCTTTTGTTATATCTCTCTTTCACTTCTGATTTTGTTAATTTAGATATGGTTTCTCTACTATCTAGTTAATTTGGATAAGGTTTTGTCTATCTCATTTATGTTCTTAAAGAACCAGCTTTTGGTTTCACTAATTTTTTGTCTTGTTCTCATTGTTCCTAAATTTATTATCATCCCTGATTATTTCCTGCTGTGCTACTCCTCTTGAGTGTTTGCTTCTTTTTGTTCTTGAGCATTTATGTGTACTTTCAAATTAGTAGTATGAGAACTCACTAATTTCTTTATGGAAGCACGTGGTGCTATGAATTTTTTCTTAGCATTCCTTTCACTGTGTCACATAAGCTTGGGTATGCCATGCCTTTGATTTTATTGAATTGTAGAAAGTCTTTAATTTCTTTATTTCTTCTCTGACCCAGTGATCATTGAGTTTAGTTTCCATGAGCTTGTAGGCTGTCTGATGTTTCTGCTTCTGTTGAAGTCCAGCTTTAATCCTTGGTGGTCTGATAAGAAACAAGGACTTATTTCAATTTTTTGTATCTGTTGAGGCTTGTTTTGTGACCAACTATATAGGCAGTTTTGGAGAAGGTTCTATGAGGTGCTGAGAAGAAGGAATATTCTTTTGGGTTTAGGTAAAAGGTTCTGTGGATTTCTGTTTGGTCCATTTGATTCATAATCTCTATTAGTTTCGTTATTTCTCCATTTAGTTTCTTTTTCAATACCTATGCAATAACACTTGATATCAATAAATTTAGGAACAATAAGAACAATACAAAAAAATCAATGAAACCAAATGCTTTAGTAATGTTATATATATATATATATATATATATATATATATATATGAGAGTGTTTTTGCATTCAGGGCATATATGTTTAGAATTGAGATGTCATCGTGGTAGATTTCCCCTTTCATGAATACAGTGTATCCTTCCCCATATTTTTTATTACTTTTAGGTGAAAGTCTATTTTATTAGATATTAGAATGGCTACTCCAGTTTGTTTCTTCCATTCATTGGTTTAGA
This sequence comes from Micromys minutus, assembly GCF_963924665.1. Classification (NCBI taxonomy): domain Eukaryota; kingdom Metazoa; phylum Chordata; class Mammalia; order Rodentia; family Muridae; genus Micromys; species Micromys minutus. The sequence goes on along the minus strand of NC_137982.1, from coordinate 28,197,365 downwards.
AAAACTTTTTCCAGCCCTTTACTCTGAGGTAGTATGTATCTTTGTTGCTGATGTCTATTTCTTGTTTGCAGCAGAATGATAAATGCTGTTTTCTGCAACCATTTTGTTAGTTTGTGTCTTTTTATTAGGAAATTGAGTCTGTTGATGTTGAGAGATATTAATGTCCAAGACCTGGATGGTTTGTTTTATTTTATATTGTTGGTATTAGTGTGTGTCTGTGTGAATGTATATGAGTGAAATTATTTATTTCCTGTGTTTTCTTGTGTGTGGTTAACCTCCTTGAGTTGGAGTTTTCCTTCAAGCACTTTCTGTAGGTCTGAATTTGTGATTAGATCTGTTTCACTTTGGTTTTTGTCTTAGAATATCTTGTTTTCTCCAGCTATGGTAATTGAGAGTTTTGCTGGGTATACTAATTTAGGTTAGCATTTATGGGTTTCAAGAAGCTGTAAAACATCTGTACAGGTCCTTCTATCTTTTAGCGTCTTTACTTAGAAGACAGGAGTAATTCTGATAGGTATGACTTTGTATGTTACTTGGCCTTTTGCCCTTGTAACTTTTAATATTCTTTCTTTTTCTTTTTGTACATTTAGTGTTTTGACTACTATGTATAAGTATGAGTGAATTTTATTTTCTGGTTCAATCTATTTAGTATTCTGCTGTTAGCTTTCTTGTATATTTATAGACATCTCTTTCTTTAGGTTGAATTTTTTTTCTACAATTTTGTTTCACTGATACCTTTCCCCTTGCCTGCTCTTACCTTCACATGTGTTTAGTCTTGGTTATACCCTTACATGCTCACACTCAGATTTTCTGTCACACACACATTTTCTTTTCTTTCTTCTTCTTCTTTTTTAATTTTTTGATCTTTTCTCTTTTTAATGTTTTTATTGGGTATTTCTCTGTATTTAAAATTCAGGTGTCATCTACTTTCCACCAATCCCATCCTACCCCATTGCCTCCAATGAAAATGCTTTCTCTCCTAAACCTCCCTCTTCCACTTCAGCTTTGGCATTCCCCTACACTGGGAAAATGAGCCATCAGTGGATCAAAGTCCTCTTCTCTCATTGATGCCAGAGAATGATATCCTCTGTGGCATATGCACCTGGAGCCATGCCTTTCTCCAAAAGAACTCATAGCTTGGTGTTTTAGTCCCTGGAAGTTGTGGTGGGTATGGTTAGTTGATAATTTTGTTCTTCCCATGGGGTTGCAGACCCTTTCATTTTCAGTTGCTCAGTGTCTTATACATGCCTCTATGCCCAGTTCACTTAAACTCTCAACTACATTCTCTTATTATCTCCCACTTTTTCATCATCTTTGCAGATGCGCACTCTACATATTGCATCCTTATTATGTTTTTGCCATGTGTTTCATGAGAAGAGTTAAAGTATAAGTAAAGGAAATTATAAAAGTAATTTTGTATGTGGGATTTTTAACAATGTCAAAATCTGTTCAAGTTCTGAATTGTACATAGCACCATACCCAGCAACATAGTATGTTGAGAAAATTTTGTGTTATTCAAATGATTTAATTTCTAATACTCATATAATTATATATAAAAATGATCATGATGTTTGACTGAGATTATTTCCAATAACTTTATTAGTTAAATAAACTACCAAATTGAAAATAGTCTCAACCAACTGTGTATTGGCAGAACACAGTGTGTGTGTGTGTGTGTGTGTGTGTGTGTGTGTGTGTGTGTGTGGTCAGTGCAGTCAGGCAGTCTACATTAGTGCCCCAACTGACCAGTATCAATTCCCAAAAGAAAAGTCACTGTTTAAACTTTCTATATGTCTGTCTATAAAATTGAGAGGAGTGTCTACCCAAAAAGTTTCTATAAAAGATAAATTAGATATAGAATGTCTTTAGCCTACTTGCTGGTTCACATAAAATATTCAGTAATTGGTTACTCTATTGTCTAGAAATCTTAGGTCATTATTAGAATGTTGCTTTTGGTTATATCCCTCTCAATCAGTAGCTATCAAGAACATGAAGAAAAATATGCACTCAATCTAATGTTTCTATCTCTAAAAATTGCCCCACACAAATGGATACTATTTCATCAGGACTAAATGAATTCAGTCTTTGGGGAAGGAATGAAAACTACCAGGACTGTTTCAGTTTGAATTTCTATCTGCATTAATCTATATCATGAATCCTTAATGTTCTAAGAATGAATATATGACCATCCTTCCTAAAAGCATATGAGTAATATCCTTTCTGGTTATAAATAAAACTCAAAGATGCCCTTAACTGTGCATTAAGAGACACCTACAGTTGCATTGAACCATGCAGAGCCTAATGAACTCTGAAGAGAGAAATCAATAATGACCCATATAGTAAGAATAACACAAAACAAAACTATTCATTGTGAGTTTTCAGTAAGTTATATACATATAGTTAATCAAGTTTAAAAATTTAGTAGATAAATAGATTTCAGAATGGGAGAGAGAGAGAGCACCTTCATGGAAACAAGTGGACAAGGAGGGAGGAAAGGGAGAGGAAAGGGGGTAACACTTAAAATGTAAATACAGAGAGTATCCAATAAAAATTTAAAAGAGAATTAGCCATGTTTTGTACATGTTACATAAAGTAGCTTTGTGAAAAGCATAATCTCAAAGAAGTCTTTGCATAAAAGCTTTCTCCTAACTGTTCACATTAATCAGTTTAAAGATATAATCAATATGACTCCAAGCCGTAATTACCACCTACAAAGGAATGAGCCTCTTGTGGAAGGAAGGAATTAGGGTGTAGATCAATATGCCTCTTAGGTTTTTATTTTTATTTTTTATTTTTTCTATCAGCTATCCCTTTTGGGAGCATTGTCAAAATAGATGAGCAGCCATTTTCTACCTTCATGATATGGGATATCAATATTTAACACAACTGAAGATGAAAAGAGACCTATGAAATGACAGAATTTGGAGTAAGAACTCCTGCACCACATTTCAGAGCTTGCCACAGAAGTCAGAGAACACAATTATTCTCACCTTTGAGATGTGCAGGTAGTGAAAAGCAGATGTAAGCCAGATGGAATTATGTGATTCTGCCTAATAAATATGGCAGATATTTTAATTAATAGAATTAAAATGGTTTACTCTGGGAAGAATATAAATAACGTATGAAAAATTTTAGCTAATTTATTGGTACCATAGGGAGCACTATTTTGCTATTAAGAACAGAAATGATCTTCCAGTCAAATTACAGATTCCATTTTCCTTTTTGCTGTTCATTTTGCTTTATGGTAGAATACCTATTTGTCTTTATTCATTCCGATGCTGCAATAAAATGTGTGAAGCTAAACCCTTTTTAGAAAGTAATGATTTATTTCCCACAGTTATAGAGATGAGGATGTTCATGTCAAAGTATTGATAGTTTACATTGTATGCTAAACACAGTTTCCTACTTCCCAAATGTACCCTGCTGACACATTTAGATAAATATTGAGTCTTCTATAGATAAGACAGGATAAAACCAATTATTATTATTTATAACCAATTATACTATTTCTTACACACCATTAATCATGAGCCCCCAAATCATTTGATTTCAATAACTCAAAAATTGTTACTGTGTTTCCAGGATAATATTCATAAATAAAATTGTACTGTGAGGATGAAAAAAATGAGAATGTATATTATCTCCAGCTTACTCTCCTTGACTTTATACCATCCCACTGTCTCTTCTTTTGAATTCCTTAGATTACATTCACACCATCCTGAGAATTTAATTGCACGTAGTGTTAATGACATCTCAAGTCTTTCAGGCACTACCATCTATGTCTTTCACACCCGACCACCATTAGGAAGGATAGGCAAGAGGTCTGGGAGCAGAACTAGAAAGACACTATCTATTTACTGGAAGACTGTCTCCATAGCCAGCATGGCTTAAGACCAGACCAGAAAAGTCAATAACATCACAGTAATTAGAGATTAACAGGGTGGACTCAGAGTCAGGCAATGCTCAGAATTAGCATAGGTGAGAGCTATTATGTTGACCCACACATATATCTCATGCTAAAGTCTAAGTGGCTTTCTTTGGTAGCCTAGAACTATTATTTTCCTTCCTTCCTTTCTTTTTTCTTCCTTCCTTTCTTCCTCCCTTCCTTTCTTCCTCCCTTTCTTCCTTCCTTCCTTTCTTTCTTCCTTCCTTTCTTCCTTCCTTTCTTTCTTTCTTTCTTTCTTCCTTTCTTCCTTTCTTCCTTCCTTCCTTCTTTCCTTCCTTCCTTTCATTCATTCTTTCTTTCTTCCTTCCTTCCTTCCTTCCTTTCTTTCTTCCTTCCTTTCTTAACAGGAAACCATCACTCAAAATCAAAATACCAACACCATTTTGCTTGTGTACTAGTAGGCATTCTTATAAAAAAAATACCAACTAAAAAACAAATACAATCTGCCTGCCAGCTCAAGATATTCTAGGATATTGACCCAGAGGAACAATATCAAAATATGATAGCTATAATATAAAGCAGATGCTCAACACCATTTTTTAACTGGAAAAATATCATGGTTTCTTGAAGGGAAGAGATAGACACCAGGTTGAGTACAAGGCTAGAAGTCCTATATGGAAGTCACTGTAGGTTCTATTTCATCATGGGCATTAAAAAGGAACATGAAAAATTCTGCTAAACATTCTCAGGGACAGTGACCAAGTTTCTTTAGATTGATGTTGGTACTATTTGAAGGAATCTAGTAACACAAATGCAATCCCTCATGCTGGGCATTATCCTGTGCTTGCTGAGAAAGGTAAAATCTTTGACTATCAGAGTGTTGCTTCATTATACTTCAGTTTGAAAGAAAAGCATGCCCATAGACCTCAAAGGATAAAGTCTAAGAGACAATTAAAAAGCAAAAGGTGGCTCCAGCCAGGAAAACAGGTACATAAACTGCCCCCATCTCCAGTGTATCAATTAGCTACTCTGCCCCAACCTTCCTTTCTCACAGTCAGCATTTTATACAAGTATCCATCTCCAGCAGACACTCCTGGGAACTGAGAGGCCAGTCCAGCCTGAAGCAGAAATTTCTGGTTCTGTCATGTGATACAGACATACATGTTGTTTTGGTGAAGCATAATCACATGATGTTTTTTCTACGGCAAGTCCCAAGAGAGAACACATGATGTTTGGACAGAATATAAATAGGACTCAATGGACAATGATAAGGTCCTTACATAGATAGCTGTGCAACTCTTCACTTCACATCCTCACTTTGTTGAGAGAGGCACAGCAGAGAACTCCTAGCATTCAAGCTGGTTCTGGTAGTTCCTGCTGACTCATACCAATTCATAAGAGGTTTGGCAGCTTCCAACTAACCAAGCAAATGAAAAACATCCATTATAAAAGTTTTAAGATTTTGAAGAAATAAATTAAAGAAGATATGAGAAAGTGGAAAGATCTTTCATGCTCATGGATCAGTGGGATTAATATAATAAAAAAGGTCATCATATTAAAAACATTCTACAGATTCAGTGCAATCCCCATAAAAAATCCAATACACTTCTTCTCAGATCTTAAAAGGACAATTTTCATTTTCATATTGAAACACACATACACACACACCAAGACAGCTGAAACAACCCAAAATAATAATAATAACTATTGTTGTTAATATTAAGTAATAGTAATAGTAATAAATTCCAGAGGTATCATCATCCTAGACCTCAAAATTTATTTCCAAACTATAGTGATAAAATCTCATGTTTTTGCACAGGAACAGACACATTGATCAGTGAAATCAAATTGAAAATACAAACATAAACCTATACATTTTTAGACTTTTTAAAAAATGAAGAAGAGAGAAATACACACTGCATAAAATAAAGAAAAAAAGATAGCTACTTTAACAAATGGTACTGATCAAACTGGATGGCTACATATACAGAATTCGAAATAAAACCATATTAATCACCCTGCACAAAATATAACTCCAGATGAATCTTAGACCTCAACATAAAATCAGATACACTGAACCTGATAAGAAAGTATTGAATAGCCTTGAACTCATTGGCACAGACTACATATTTCCAAACAGAACACGATTAGCAAAAGCACTATGATCAACAATTAACAAATGGGACCTCCTAAAGCTTAGGAACCTTTGTAAAGGACGCTGTCATTTGGACAAACCACAACTGACAGAATAGGAAAGGAGTTTTACCATCCACACATACAATAGAATGCTAAAATCTAATATATTTATATACAGACATATATTAAAAAATAGATCTGAAGAAAACAACTCAATTTTAAAAATGTCATACAGAGTCAAACAGAAGATTCTCAAAACAAAACAGAACAAAAACAAAAAACATACTAACCCTCAAATGGCTGGGACACACATAAAAACTTGTTTAGCATCCTTTTCCATCAAGGAAATGCAAATTAAACCTACTTTGAGATTCCATCTTACACCTGTCAGAATGAATAAGATCAAAACCACAAGTGACAGCTTATGCTGGCAAGGATGTGCAGTTGGGAGAAAACCCATCCATTGCTGGCAAGAGTGCAAACTTTTTGCCATAGCATAAACATAGTACAGCCTCTATGGTAATCAGTGACAGTTTCTTGGGAAGATGGGAATCAATCCATGTCAAGCTCCATCTATACAACTCTTGGGTATATACCAAAAGATGCTTCATCCTACAGCGCATGGAGACATTTGCTCAGTGATGTTCATTGCTGCTCTATTCAGCCAGAAACTGGAGAGAAAACAACCTAGACATCCCTTACAAAGAAAAATGGATGAAGAAGAAGTGGCTCATTTACAGAGTAGAGTATTACTCAACTTTTAAAATAATGAAATCATCCTGAGTCAGGTATCCCTGTATTTTTAATTAAAAAAATACTTTTAATGATGATTCTTAAATGTGTTAACCTCCCTTCTAGCCTACCACCCACCAGAGATAGTGGAAATGGAAGATACAGGGGAAGTAAACCTGTTTAAAAATTGTTCTTTGGAGCCAATCCCATCTATGTTGTCAGGAAATCAGCAGTTCAGTTTACAGTTCAGCAGTGGCTCAGTAAGTTCAGCTCAACCCACTCACAAGTACTTCGCAAATACACCAGCAGCCCAGTACGTGTAGACTCAGAATAGCAGCAGCAGTGTCATGACTTACCAGGAACGGCCAGGCCTCACCTGAATCAGCACCAATCAGCAGGAGGGACCAGGGCCAAAGGGATCCTAGAAGTTTTTGGCTGTGTCTCGGTCAGCAAAGCAAAGATCAGTGAAAACTCAAGAGCAACAAAGATTGCACAGCTTTTCAAGCAAGCCACTCTCACAGTCTCTTGAATCCTATTCACACTTCCTCCAAACACCATGTGTCCTCCGTGGGTCTGGCTTCAAAGGTGTCTTGCCTAAGTATGTGCATGAATCTTAGCTGATATCACTCTGCCAATAGTCTCCAGTCAGTAGAAATGGCAAAAAGCTGCAGCATACCACCAGAGGGTTTTTTGTTTTGTTTTGTTTTGTTTTGTTTTGTTTTTGGTTTGTTTGTTTCTTTCTTTTTGGTGCATTTTTATCTATGGTGTCTTGACAAATAGAGCTCAGCTACACAATATATGGTAGACCAATATATGCATGTCTTTAGTGAAGAATCCTTCATCATGAGTCTTTTCAGTGCTTGCTTTAGCAAAATATCCTTTGACCTGTGTCTACTTCAGTAAAATGTTCCTTCTCATGTTTGCCCAAGCAAAATACCACCCGCACAACTCTCTTTACAAAGAGCCCAGAAGTTTCCACTTCACATCCCAGTTCCAGAATTACAAATATGATTTCTATGTCCTTATAGATGAATATTAGCTGTTAATAATATAATTTTGTTAAAATGATAACCAAGCCACAACAGGTGGAACCACAATGTTAGGCATAAAATAAAAGACTAAGGGATGCAGGTAGATCTTGTTAGGAAAGGAAAGTGGAATAGATTGTTATGGATGGGTGGGGATATTGGAATAGGAGGATTAAGAGGAGAGGAGAAGGGATGGAGGGACTAGGGAAGATATGTAGGAGAGAAAGTGAAAACCAAAGAACATTTGAGGCAAATGTATTAAAATGTAATACAGCAAAACCTTCATAAAATATATGCATATATGAAAACGGGCTGAATAAAATCACCAAATAACAGGGAAGAAAGAGTCTTAACTCTTGTCACCGAATGAATCTTACCAAGATTAGGTTACACCTAATTGAGTTGTTAGTCAAAGGTGTCCCATGAGTGCCCTCAGACAACCAGGCAATTGACAAGACCATCTATTGCTCTCCAAATGACAGCAAGTCCCCACTGCTAAACACAACAGCTACACAACTCAGAAGAGTTGAGTTTTAGTTCATTTTACATTTTTTTACCTGACTTTCTCTTGAAATCACCTAAATGATTGTACAATTTGTTCTACCACTGATTTTAAGTATTTTAGATATATTTAAATCACAATACTACTGCCAATAACTTTTTCATTTTATATTATAAATTGTTTATAATTTCCAGTAAGAAGTAAACTTGAATTTTTCATAATTTAATAAAAAAGAAATTATACCTAATATTTTCATTTTCAATTCACCTTGAGGATATTACCATCTTAAATATAAGAATAGTAAAACCATAAAATTAAACATAAACACAGCGCAATTGTTCTATCACTTTTCTACTTTTCAGAAATTGAATTTTTAATAATAGTTCCTAGGTTTAATCTTAGATATTATACTTATCCAGTGAAGCAGCTGTTTTTCTATTTGTATTTGATTGATGCCTGACATTTATACCTGTGTAAGATTTTAGAGATCAGACAGGTCAGCCTGTTCTTTGCTTATTGGAAATTGAATGTCTGTAAAACTCTTGGCATAAAACTCCTTCAGAAACTTAATGATAGAAAATGGAAAGTTGTGGTGATCCTATAACTGGTATATATTTTTAATAAAGAAAGACAAAGAAAGAGGTTAATTGATTAATCTAGAGAACATCCAAAAGAACTCTGACCTAGAGAAATTAACAAATGAATAGAAAAATTAGTCCTCATTTTAAAAAATACATAAAAATTATCTTTATAAAATGGTTCTCTAACTTTAGTTATAGTGACTGTATTACAGTGACTCTCAACCTTCTTAGTGCTGTGACCCTTTTATAACAAGTTCATTATGTGTAAGTGACCCACAGCTATAAAATTATTCTGTTGCTGCTTCATAACTGTAATTTTGCTACCGTTATGAATTGTAATGGTAATATGTGATATCGAGCAAGATATGTCCAATGATACAATAGTGGGATGAATGCTAATGCTAAAGAAAATGGCCGACTGCTTTCTGATTGAAGTTAAGACCCATTTCACAGAACGGATCCCACCAATACTGGGGCATGCATTTGTTAACATGTTAAATAGGACCTGGGCCCTAAGGAAGAAACTACTGCTGTCACTCTGCTAAATGGACATAGTATCAAACCAACTCCTAAAGTGTTATTGTCATATTCATAGATCAGCACATCTGTTATCCTTCATCAAAACAGCTTCTTCTTTGCAATTAAGTTTGATTAACACAGAGGAGTACAACTGGTAAAGTGCTAAGAATAAGAGTGTGGAGCATTCAGCCCTAATAGGACATCTGTATCATAAACCTTCATTGGAAAGCTCAGAGATCATTATGGAAGAAGAAGCTCAGAAGTTGAAGATCCAAACATAGTGGATAACTAAGAGGAAACTGTTTTCTAGACTGCCTTAGATACTGTTCTATTGCTGTGAAGAGATGTCATGGTTAAAGAATCTTATAAGAGAAAAAATTTAATTGGGATCTGGGTAAAGTTTCAGATGGTTAGTCAATGAGCATCACAGCAGAAAGTATGGGAGTAGATAAGCCTGCATGGTGCTGAAATAGTTGGTGAGAGCTTATATCTGGATCCTCAGGCAATAAAGAGAGAGGTATTGTGAGAACTCTCTGAAGCCCCAAAGTTCACCTACAGTTGTGTACACCTCTTCTTACAAATCCATGCCTCCTAATCCTTTCTAAACAGTCCACCAACTAGCAACCAACACTGCAATATATGAGCCTACAGGGGCCATTCTCTTAGGAGCAAATGGGCAGAAACTCTGTCCAAGATCAAGATTTGAACTTCAGGTTTATAAGGATGCCAAAGCTTAAAACATAATTAATCTGCTGTGCTAGGTTTACAACTTCCTGGTGATACATTGCCTTTCATTCCTTCCAGATTTCTTTTTATGTGGAGGGAATATCTTCCTTTGTCTTATGACAAGGTTTCACTATGTAGCCCAGATAGGCCTGGAATCTGCAACCCTCCCACTTCTTCCTCTATGCCTCCAAAATGCTTAAATTATACTAGGCATGAACCACCATGCCCAGTACAAATATCTATCACTTGTTACATCCAATTTTGTATCTTATAAGCAGAGAATTTGTCTAGTTTCAGAGGTTTGTCAGTTGAGAGGAATTTTCCCCTCAGGATAAATATGTATGCCCTAACTGATTTTAATGATTCAAATAATTGAGTTTGGAACTTTTAGATAATGATGTTTAGGGAAGACTGGAACTTACATGCTCATTCTATAATCATGAAAATTTTGAAAAATGTTATAATAGAACAAGTATATTTTCCATGTGAAGATACTAATTGGTAGAGTTGGACTATTCTGTCTTCAATCGCATCATCCTCTCCATGGAGAAGTGCTAATGATACCTCAAAATACAATCTAATATGTAACATCCTTCATAAATAGACCAATAAAATAAGAGACACACAGAAGGAAGATGGCATGAAGACAGGCCCAAGATGACAATGTCAGGGACTAAACTGGTGCAATCACAAGTAAGTAGTGTCAAGAACACCTGGCTAGTAACACCATAAATGAGGAAGAGACAAGTAAGCTTTCTATCCACATTAATAGCCTTCAAAATTGGAAAACAATAAACTTGTATTGTTTTGAGAGACATAGTCCATGATTCAACTTTGCAGTCAAATGAATCATTTATCCCAATAAAACTATTTTTCCACTCAAGTCAAATTCATGCCCTAAATTTACAATGCAGAAAAGTGGCTCCAAATCAGAGACAGAAATAACTAGATAAATTGTTGTTCCAATATCTGATTCTATCCCATATAAGCAAGATTCATACCTCTAGGTACCAAAAAGAACATTTTACCTCAACTGACTCTGAAGAGCAGCACTTCCTTTATATTTTGGCAAATAGAGCTGATATAGCTCTGTGTTGCTGTGTATCATAGGTGTTAGGCACATGCTTCTGTGAATATAGGGTAGTGTGTGCAATTATATGGAGGAGGAATAAATGAGCCACAAGGAACCCACCTCCAAATAGGCTTGCCTTTCCTCTTATATGCCGTATACGCCCCCCCCACACACAAATGCACACAAACTCTCAAAAGGAGTACAAATTTATTTCCTCATCTCTTGACTTTATTCATCTCCCAGATCTACACCTTTATAATCTGATCTTGAGAGCCCCAGAAAAAATGCAGTTTGATAGTCACCATAACATCTAGAATAAGCTAGATCTAAGCACCCCAAAACCTTGTTCTCTGCCTCACAACTCTCTCCAGAACAGCTAGAAAACTGTGTGAGCTAAAGCATATAGCACATTTCTGTGTGGAGAACACACAAATGAAAGTATCATCATGTAGGCTGGGCACTGTGTTAAATTCTATACATATCATTTGCTTTGTTCCTAGTATATCCCTAGTATACAATACATGACTTGCATTTCCTGGAGGAGTCCACTGAAACTCATATGGTTTAGATAATCTACCTCATCCAGCAGTTTGTAAACAATAGCATCAAGATTAAAACCAAGACCTATCTATAATAGTATCTAAGAAATACAAAGAATATATACAGACCACTTTACATTCTCCCTATTCTCTTCAGAGTGTCCCTTAGAACACTGCATGTCTTATTGCATGTTTCTTTTGAACACGAAAACCAAAGGAACCTTATTTATGCCAAGTGCCCTTGAGCAGCATATTTGGCTTTAACAAGACATTTTTCCTTGCTCCTTGGTTACTGGTGACCTGGCTAGCACCTATATAATGTTAGGTCATAGCCTGTTCACCTTTCACTTGGCAAGTGCTTCATTTTGATACCTACTGTCCTAGATCCACCTTGTCCTCAGTGATGCCATATGTGCTGAGTAATTTGCAAGTGGCATGATCATAAATCCTGGGACTCAGGATCATTTTTTTCCACTGTAGTCTATCTCTCCTGAAAGGCTCAAACCAAACACCATGTCTCCATTTCAGGTGAATCTTAAAATATATATTTATGTGTTGAGGTAAATAGGTGATTTGGAGAAGCTACGCTAACAAAAACAAAATGCCAAAAACTCAATTGAGAAAGGTTGTTACATATTATTATACCTGCCATGACACCTGCAGTGTGGCAAATTAGCATGTGGCTGCCAACTGGCCAAGGATAGCAGAACTAAAAGATGTAAGGAAACTTATATAATTGAGTGTGTAAATCTTAGCAGGTACAGCTTTGGGTAGAAAAGTCTAGTCAGGTAGATCTAAAAAGAAGCCATGAATTTGAAGTAGAGTGTAGAGGGTGCATGACATGGTTAGGAGGGAGGAAAGGGAAGGCAGAAGTGTAATTATATTATAATTATATTATAATCGCAAAAACTCAAAAAGTAGGTATTTCTGCTCATTACAGGATGATCATTTAGCTTATAGTATTGTTTCCATAATAAAAAGACTACCCTTCATTGTTAAGGAGACACAAAAAGTTTGGCATGAGAAAGAGAGTATGCACTTAAGAGAAGACATATGGTGTTGTTGCCAGGGAATGTAGAGGAAGAGAGGCATATGAGACTGGACCTTCTTGAATGACTACAATACTAGACATATCCAGGTACAACAAACACACAAAAGGGCACACCTTTGTTGAATATAGCTGCATAGGTGAGATTGTTCTAGTTCAGAAGGTTGTAATAGAGCAAGAGACTCGGTGAAGATTCTCTGAACACCCTATTTTCTTCATCTTGTGAAGATATATGCCAGGATCCACCTGAAACGAAGACAAGGTATGAACTTGTCAGAAGAGATAAATTACAGTGTTTGTGTGTATGTTGTGGGGGGTGGCTCTGTAGTTCAAGATCTGGAAATACACTCAATTGAATTGCCAATTGCAACTTAGTTAGTACATATGCCATCATTGGAGACAAAGAGGATCTAAGACACTAGGCATCATAATGGGACTCTTGGCAAATGGATGGAAGGCAGGACATGACCTAATAGATGTGAGTTTGGTCACTTGAAACCTAACTTTACCTCTAACTATATAGCTGAAGATGATATTGAACTGATCTTCCTCTACCTCCCATGTGGTGAGATTATCGGCAAGTGCCAGCATCTTTCATTTTTAAGATTCTAGGCACTGAAGCCCGAGACTCATCCATGCTACATGCATAGGTCTGCCAACTGCTGTAAATCCGGAGTTCTGGTTTTGGTTTATTGTTACTTGCAGTTTTGTTTTTGTCTGTTTTGTTTGTCTGGTTTTTTGTTTGTTTGTTTGTTTGTTTGTCTGTCTGTTTGTAGTGGGGTTTTTGTATTTTATTTGCTTGTTTCAAGTTTTTTTAAGAGATTGTAAATTTTTTATTTTTTCTCTAGAGTTGCACAGAGTGGCACATGCATATAATTCTAGCACTCCAGATCAGATACAGCTTAGTGTTTTTTTTTTTTTTTTTTTTTTTTTTTTTTTTTTTTTTTTTTTTTTTTGGCCAGATTAGGCTACAGAGGAAAATCCTGTCTTAAAAAGGAAAAAAAAAATAAGCTTACATTAAAACTGTTATGAATAGTTCTTCTTGCTTAAGTAAGAATTACTATGATGCCACATTTTTTGTCAGTGCCTGAATTGTTTGCACTTTTGAGTACTTCAACATAGTTTTTTTTTTCATTCCCAAATTACTTGATATTAACTAGATTAATACAACACTTATATATATGGTTGTTTTCTACATTTATGGACAATATGTGTTTTTAGTTAATTATCACTATTAACTAAGTGATGTGTAAGTCATTAACCAAACAACCACCCAGTGGTTTCCATGGCAATGACAAATATCAGTAGTAGTCTCTTTATTGTACTTCTCAGAAGTACATCTGACTAACTATACAGGGATGACTCGTCCCTACACACATAGGGAGCCTATTTTTCCTTAAATGGCATGGCCTAGGTGAGCAAATAAACAAAGACAGTCCCACAAGGAAGGAAAAAAGGGAAACTTTGGAATACTAACAAAAGTGTAAGCTATTAACACTAAAAGAATACAAAGACTAATTTGGTCTCTTGATAAATACTTTAGCAAGTATTTCCTGAAGTTAAGGCCTTACTGTGTTCATCAAAGGTAAGTGACTACTGTTAGAAAAATGGATGAATCAGATTAGTCAAAGGAAGACTGTATATATGGGGATGGAAAAGGGAGATAGATTTCAATAATAATTTTACTACTAAATAAAGATTAGTCTGTCACCAGAATGTTCTGAGCTACCTTCTGAATTTCAAATGAAGCAACATTTGTTAGCTAACATTGACTTCAGTCATTTCACTGGGCTAATGGCCAACATGCATTTGCAAGACAGTGAGTCTGTATTTATCCATCTAACACGTTATTTGGCTATTAGCACACTTGTTTGGCTTACTGTGAGAAATTTTCTTTTTCTAAATGATACTTTGATTCTTATCCAGTTGTTTAAACCAATTATAATTGTTATATGTTGTCAAAAATGTTACCTGTCCCAGATGTCAGTTGAAACGCATGTGCTTGAATAGCTTTAATATACATATTTATTTTAGGAGGCTTGGGAAATATAGGATGAAAAGTTTTCCATATTCCCTTGACAAAAAATAAAATCTTTAAATATCAACAACATATGATTTTTCTTTAAAAGGGATTATTTTAAAAAACCAGTTGGATTTTCTAAGGAATCTCTTTGATATATACAAGTGTCAACCAAAGGAAACTTATTCAACTGTAGAAAATTATGGAATAAAAAGTTGGGAAAAATTAATACTATTCCATTATCTCTTTTTAACTAAAAAATGATACTATTTAACATAATATAATGATGTAGTCTTCAAATAAAATATGCTAGATATAAGGTTTCAACTATCAACTTCCTAATCACAGAAAGAACATTTAGTAGGGTTGTGTAAATTAGATAATAGTTGCAATTATCCAGACAAGCTAATTAAATTGACTGCACTTGAGCATTAAAATTGGTTGGTAGGAAATAAACATGGTATTCAAGCCCAATTTTGAATGAGAATATTTACATAAATTCTTTTCTAGATTCAAAGAGGTGAAAGTACACATGCTGATGAGGTCAAGGAACAACCCCTTCCACATTTCCATTTCCACACATGTCAGCAACCAGCTACATGCTAATAATAGCAGAGGCCATGCATTTGACCTCTTTAAAATTAAAAAGGTTCTGCTTTTGAAGGTTAAGAAAATACTATATTACAGATTTAAACCACTGAGTATTTGTCTCAGCCTCTCTTGTTACCAACAGCATTATCTTCCTCTGGAGAGTTCAGCATAGTTCAGTCCTGGTCCAGCGTTTTTCCTACGTATCTCACTTACTACCCCATCTATGCAGAGTACTAGGCATTATTCATATTAACCATCCATTCTGGATAATTGGGACCTCACCTACTCTCCTAAATAAGCCCATTCCTCCAAGGAGTGAGTCATGATTCTAAATCCTTCACTGCATTTCAGTAGGGCCTTCCACATCTATTTACTAAATCTAAAATATAGCTATCCTAGGTCTCTAGGTCAATCGTTTGTCCTGAAAGGCACTTTTATTAAATCATGTAACTTGGTATAGTTGCCAATAGAAAAAGCAAAAATTCGTATAAGGACACTTTCATTTCTTGCTATCCATCCATAAATGTCCTCTCACCTCACAAGCTGGGGCCAAGACAGAAGTAGGTATGTAAAAAGCAAAAACAAAAACAAATCAAAAACAAAAAATCTTTTTATCCCTCATTATCATGACTGAATTTTAAAACTGTGTTTCCAGATTTGTTGCTAGAGAGCAAACAGCTGGTAGAGGGACTATAACAAGGAAAAGATTTAAAGAAAACTGTGATTTTTACAGCTCTTCTAACAAGTGTGTGATGCAGCCAATCTGGAAGCACAGGAAAAGAAAAACTAAAAGTGTATGATCCAACTTTGCATGTAGGAGCTGTTTGGTGATGTGGCTAAGCTTTCTCTCTGGAAGCAAAAGTGGCAACCTCAAATAGGTAGGCTAGGTTAACTGAGATGATGTATTGACAGACTAATTAATTCTCTCAACAACCATAGATGTGTGAGTGTGCATGTGTGTGTGTGTGTGTTTTATAGAAGGAAACAGTGACAGACATTTTAAGAAACTTATTGAAGATCATAGCCAACAAATACAGTTTCATAAACGACATGTACTTTAAGTGATTCTCAACATTCCTAATGTAATTCTACATGTTAAAATGACTCCAACCATAAAAATACTTTGTGGATACTTCATAACTATAATTTTGCGACTTTTATGAATCATAATGTAAGTAGGTGATATGTTGGATATCTGATATGCAACCCCTGTGGCAGGGTCATTCAACCCCTGAAGAGGTCATGACCCACAATTTGAGAACCACTGCTTTAAGTTGCTGGGAGAGTAGATATTTAAATATAGTAACATTCGTCTTACATACAAAGGATTTTTATGTGTTGATAAAATACATAATACATGGAGATATACATGAAGAAAAAGAATTAAATTGTTTAATTAAAACTAGCAAAGTAAGAATTATAAACCCAAGACGTGTTATGATGATCTTAATTTTAAAATGGCAAACTTAATCTGGAGATTAATTTTCACTTTTGATATCAGCATTTGGGAGCCATAGGCATACAGACCATAATGAGTTCGAGGCCACCATGGTTGTTATAGCAAATTCTCGTCCAGGCAGGGTTCCAGAATGAGACCTGGTTTCAAAAAATAAAAAATAAAAAAAAATTACAAGCTAAGAAAAATGTAGAAATTAATTCACAAAGTCTTACTTATACTACTATATATTGAAATGTTTCCTTAAAAAACCCTTAAGAATAGTTGGTAGTACAAAAATTCCAGAAATTTCTTGCCCCAAATGATCAATTTAAAGTAACCTGTGATTGATGCCTACTCTCTTGCGTTTTTCTATTATATTAAATATTTGAATAGGATAAATTGCATTCCTTTCATCTTTACAATGTGAGAAATGTTGAGTCTACAAACCCCTAAGTTCTTGATAATCATTCAATTCTGAGGAGTATTAGAATATTATTGGAAAAGGAGTGCTCTTTATTACCAGTTAAGATTTTATTTCTATTCTTTTAGCCTGCTGATGGCTATTATAGTCCTAGGTAAATGGCATTTTTCCCACTGAACTTGCTGTTTTCAATTCATCTTCTTCAAGGATTAGAAAGCAAAATCTCAACACCGGCAAAAGCCTTTGGTATGGTCCTTCTTCCAATCTATCTCCTTGGACTCTATTCTAATCTCTAAAGGACTTTCTAGAAAGTATCCCTGGGTATAGCAATCCCTAGATTGGCCTTTACTGAAACCATTTCTGGAAGACACAGAAGCAAGATATTATGTGAAGCAATCAGTCAAGGACAATTACAAAAGGGAATTCATCCACCCTTAAAAAAAAAAAAAACTGCACAGCAATTTGTTCCTTGTGCTCTTGGCAGAATTGCTCTTTCCAGAGGAAAACACTAGAGCTAGATTTGTGCTCTAACTAACAAGAAGAAAAGCTGCTGCTGTTGTTTTCTTTCTAACTGACTTCAGGCACCAAGATAAAAGAGAGAAGCACAGCTAATGCCAAACTGGCTTACAAAACATCTGCTTTTTGCTGTCATTCTACAAGCTTAGAAAAACTGGTGGTTATTCCTAAGTTCAAGAGAACAAAGTAGGATCATTTTCCTGGGATGGTGTTATGTATTTTTAATGCCAAACTGAAGTATATCTGGTCCCCAAATAAGAACAGTGAATGTTTTGAGCAAATCCCCCATCATTCCAAATGTTAGTTTACCTAACTGCAGGACATAGCTATCTGTGGATCATCACTATCCCCAAAATGTTATCGGTTGAAAGAGGTCCATATTTACTCTGCCATAGTTTCTGGAATCTCAGCACAAGCTGTTTGTATTCTTTATTTCAGTATCCCATAAGGTGTTCCAGTTTTGTTCCTCTTTTTCTGAGCAAAGGAAACATTGCTCTGACATATAGGAACAGATTCAGCTTATAATTCAAAGGTTCAGGCCATCATTTTTTGAAATTTAACACAGTTAATCCCTCCATATCCAAAGAGAAGAACAAAAGGAGATTAAACAATTCCTTGCTTGCTCTCAGGTATCTTGTTCTCTCTTATACTGTTCAGGGCTGCCTGCCTAGAAAAAAATGGTGCTGCACAAATGGTCTGGGTTTTTCAATATCAAGTAAGACCAGACAGTCTCCCATATCAAAATTAATTAGACTCAAATCTATATACTTTATTGGACTTACATACAGCAAGAATTTACAATCAAAATACTTTAAAGCATCCTGTCAATTTTTAAACTTTGGATATCAAATATATCCACCACACAACACACACTTGCACACATGCACACATGCATACACACACACACACACACACACACACACAATCACATGCACAAAATCACACACTCACACATGACAGAATTAGAACTAGAAAACAATTTGTCTTTTTATCTCTTTCATGTCCTGTGTGATGATTTATTTATTTGCAAGTTTTAAGTAAAGTTTAATATTTAAACAGCCAATCTCCCTCAGAATTGATCACAGTCCAATTTGACCTAGACAATTCTTCATTAAGATTCCCCTTTATATAAGCAATTCAAGGTTGTGTCAGGTAGACACTTAAAACTAACCAGCACATAAGCCTATCAAATATAATCTTATCTGAGCTTCCTAACCAAGCTCATATGACTGATGTTACTGTTGTAACAATTCAACTCCTGTTAGCATCAGGATGTCCTCCGCACCCCAAGAATCTGGAGTCTCTGTTGGGGGAAGGATGAAGAGAGTGGAGGCATATGGCCCATGGAGGTGCAGCTAGGCCTGAGAGCAAGGGAGATGCCTCTGGGGGGTCCATGTTGAAAATCCCTTCCCCCTGAGCGACCAGCCACACAACAGTATAGTACAGAATAGTTTATTCAGGTCATGGGAGAGTTAAAAGGGTGGTAGAGGCAGAGAGAGAGAGAGGAATAGAGGAATAGAGGCCAGTCATGAGCACATGGAGAGAAAGGGGGAAGGGAAGGGGAAGAGGAGGGGTAGGGTTGAGAGAGTAGGAGAGCCAGTAGGCAAGAGAGGCCAAGAGAGAGAGAGAGAGAGAGAGAGAGAGAGAGAGAGAGGGCAAGCAGTCCCCTTTGTAGTGTCAGGTCACTGAGGCAGAGTGTTCAGTGTGCTTTTTAAAATCTGTCAGTAAGAATCTTTGAAGCAAACCTGTGAGGAAGGCAGCCTTCTGTAATAGAAAGCAAGAATGGGAATGACACCTTTTCACCTTTGTTGTTATCTATAAGTTAGAGCAAAGCCATAATTCACAATTCATGGGAAGTAGCTTATAGAAGGATGTGAACTCCAGAATGCTACCTGGGAGTCTGTCTAGCATATGTGGTATTTCAGAAAGTTAGTTGAGAATCTATAGGCTTATAGGGATTAGAGTTAGATAAAAGTTCTCAACCTGTGGGTCTGGGCCTTTTTGTTGATTAAATGACCCTTTCACAGAGGTCACATATAAGATATCATGTACATCACATAGTTATATTATGATTTATAACACTAGCAAAATTACAGTTATGAGATAATGAATTTTATAGTTTGGGGTTACCACAACATGAGGACCACATTAAAGGGTCACAGCATAAGGAAGTTGAGAACCACTAGAGTATGGCATTAATATATTCCCTATAATTATTGCCAGAAATATTCCATCTTGGATTACTGTGTGAAAACATTGGAAATTTGCTGTTAGATTTACTTTAATCTCATTGTATTTGGTTTTCTCTGAGGCTACTTGGTAAGAAAACAGTTGAAGTATATGCTTGTCTGACCCTGAGATGTAGGCTAATGGTAGAGAGCCTTCCTAGCATGTGTGACATTCTAGATTTTATTCCCAGTCTTATCTTACCCCAGCAAGGGGGAAAAATGGCAACAGGTTTGACAAAAACATCTTTTGTTCTCTACATTTATTTGTCTCTGCTTTGTTCCTTGAATAGGACCAGATTTCTTTGAACCAACCCTAAATATATTCACATTGCAAAGTCTCTTCTCATGGTCCTGGGAACTCTTATTTAGCATTTCTACATTAGTCACAGACAATGTGAGTCACCAAAATAGCTAATAACTACATCCTATGCAAAGCAGCTCACATTTTTATCAAAGTAAGAGAGAATGCCAGGCTCCAGGTTTCTACAATTAGTGCATATTATCTGTTTGTAAGCCAAGCAGCTCAAATGAACGTGGTTGCCAGAGAACAGACTGAATGAAAATGTTTGCTTACCAAGAAGATACTTCTAAATGTTAATTATGACCAATTTGCTTCTTTGTAAGACTAAAATAATCCTGTAAGAGACTTTTAAATGTGTTGGCAAAAACAAATTTGGTTGTTTTAACAGTTTATTGGTATATCTATTTCAAGGAATGTTTTGACTTGGGGAGTAAAAAAATAAACCAGATTCAAAGGGGAGCAAATATTTACCAAGCAAAGAATTTCCCACTGCAGAACTAATCAAGAAAGTATAAAAGGAAATGTATTTTGCTTTCTTCCCTGCAATAATGAAAGTATGAAAGAATCCTCAGCTTTCAACAATATTTTATAATGAAATAAACCATATTTACATCAAATTTGCTAAAAACTATTGGCAAGATCAATGACAATATAAATCCTTATCCCAAAGACTGTGTGTTGCTATTGTCCTTAAAGGCTTCTTAGGAATCCTAATGTAAGCAGGAAGGGAATTATATTAGTTTTACAAGAAGATCAGAAGATATCCATGATCCCTTATCACCAAGCACATAAACAAAACATCTTTGTAACTCATATATGTCACACAGCAAAGGATTTGAAAGTGCTACATTCAGGACACTGTAAAAAAATAAGCACTCTCCTATTCCGAGCCTTGAAATAGCGGATAATATTACCAGGCAACTTGGTAATCTTCATTACATTAAGATACAAAAATAAGGAACCTTTAAAAAAAGAGTGCAAAGTTTCATTATAGAAATCACTAAGTTCTGGTATCTAGTGTACAGCATAGTACCAATAGTACCACAGGAAACAATGTAGTACTGGCCATTTTGAAACACATTAAGAGAATTAATCTCATGTTGCTGTTCTTAGCAAACATTCCACAAAAGAATACGGGACAATTTGGGGAGATGATAGATCTCCATAGTGTTTTGTCTGGTAATTGGTGAACACAAGTGTGTGTATATATCCAAATGTGCCCAAATATGGACATTAACTCTGTATAAGTCTTCATATCTCAAATATACTTCAACAGAGCTAACTTAATTAAAATATCAGTAAACACAGACCTGACATTTCTGGGTATATGTATACTTGTAATAATGTGCAAAATTAAACAGAAACTGTACAGCTTGCTATACTTGAACATTACTGCTTATAACATAAGATGGAAAAGGCAACACACAGCTGTGTGTATCCAAATGCTCCCACCTGCATAAACTGGTACTTATGTGTGTTTATGGATATTCTCCTCTCTAGAAGGATAAACAAGAATCTTTTAATCATTGTTGTCTCTAGAATAGAAAGTGGAATTAGAGACACACATGTGACTTTTCACCATGACATCTTTAGATACTATCTGCAATTTCTACCATTTCATTTTTTATTGAGAAAATGGTAGTAATTATAAACAAAAATACAAATAGAAGTTTTATGTAATATAATTAAAATAAATAAATTTTTTAAAAAGTAGTCAATAAAAATAAAAATGAGGCTGATTTTGTCTGAACCCATTAGATATCCTGAAAGCCATGCACTAATTATAATTATGGAATTGTTTTGGCTTCTGAGGATGACTGCACTTCAAATAATGTCCTTAGTAACTGAATGATGAGACAGTTGCTACTCAGAATGTTAATCCCTTTCTCTGGCATTCCTAGTGATAATGATGCTTTGGAGTTTCTTCCATTCCACAGTGTCCTCAAGAAAACCAGCTGTCAGGTTCAGGGTCAACCTCCAGGTAAAAACTTGGAGATTCTCAGGTTGGGAGAAGGAAGAATTGGGCACAAAGTTTAAATTGCATTGAAGACATTTAACATGAGCAAATTCAAAATATAATTAGAGACACGTCCTTCTCTGGAAACTAGCTTTGTAAATGGAATTCTCATCCTTCATAAAGGGAGCTAGTACCATTACAGAAAACCACAACCAATCACAGTAAAGAGTTGTAGAACCCAGTCCCAATTGATAAATCTACAACACAGCTCTTTCACCCAAGGCCCAGGGAACTTTGCAGAAAAGAGTTTGCTGTGAGATTGTGTCCCTAGAAATGTGAGAAGCTATGTATAAAGTCTCACCAATGTGAATGCCTAAACGTAATCTGAATAAGGAAGACAGCAATAGATACACTAACAGGGAAGAGAGAAAGATTCTGAGGCCTCAACCCAACAAAGAACTATAAACAAAAAAAGAATGCTGGAAGTAGGGGAGATGATCCTTTCCAGGGAAGAGTATACCAACTGGTCCCCTAATACCAAATAGTCAGCCTTGCAAATATATTTATTCAATTAACATATGAATAGAGAAGATTCTATTTGTATACTTAGAAATAAATAAAAGCTCAAAATATGCAATTAAAGAAAAAGAATCCATGAGCTTAAAGGAGAGTAGTCATTGGAGAAGGGAAAGAGAGGAGAAATGATATGAATATATTGTATTCTCAAAAGATTCAAAACACATGATTGAAGAAACTGTCCTGCTTCTCTATATACAAAAAGCTGAAGAACTGCAAACCAGGAATCCCAGAACTCAAATATCAAGAATGAGCCAAAACCAATCCCAAATTGCTACACACACCCTCCTAGTTAGGTCTAATCATCTAGTGGAAAATTAGATTTGAGAATACCCCTTGGTGGTAGTTACTAACTCATGTGGGCCTTGAACAAACAAAAATTTTATTATGAAGACAGCCAAATCTCCCAGGAGTTACAAGTAGTTCCTTTTGTCTCTTGGTTAAGCATTTGGTCTCAGAATGGCAGCCAGAATGAGGCTCACATAGAGAAGACAATAATTGTATGAGAGTTTATATTTTTAATGAAATTGTCCCTGTAGGCAAACACATTTTTGCATCATTCCTATTTAAAGGCCAAATTATTTTTTTACTCGGTGCTACCTGGCCCAACATGTCTGCCGCAACTGATTTTATGGACTGATGTCATCTCTACATACTCATCAAAAGCATAGAGGATTGCTTTGTTTTCTAAATCCAGAAAGTCTTTGTGATATCAAACTCATAGTAAGAATGGGTTGACTCAATTTTGACATTCTCACTAGACATGATGATTTTCTGAATTTGGTAGACTAGCTGTGATGACTTAGTTTACAGCTAGAATACAAATTTTAATGTTCTTGGAAAGAAAGATAGCTTGGTGGGCAAAAGCACATACTATGCAGGAATAAAAACCTGAATATGAATTCCAGTACCCAAGGGCAAAATCTGAGCATACCCCAAATGGAGGAGTTACAGAAAGGACTGAAGGAGCTTAAGAGGTTTGCCACTAGTAGAAATAATAATAGTATCAACCAACCAGAACCCTCAAAGCTCCCAAGGCTAAAACCACCAACCAGAGAGTACATATTGAGGGACCCATGGCTCCAGCTGCATATGTAGCAGAGGATGGCATTTTCTGAAATCAAAAAAAGGAGAAGTCCTTGGTCCTGTGAAGGCTTGATTCCTCAGTATAGGGGAATGCCAGGGTGGTAAGGTGAAAGTCGGTGGGTGGGAGAAGGATCATCCTCATAGAAGCAGGGGGAGAGGGTTTGGGTGAGAGGAGAAATGGGAAAGGGGTTAACATTTAAAATGTAAATACATAAAATATCCAATAAAATGCAAAAAAATAAGTTAAAAAACCTGAGCATAGCTGTGTATGCTTCTTTTTTATTGGATATTTTCTTTACTTACATTTCAAATGTTATCCCATATCCCTGTTTACCCTCTGAAATTCCCTTATCTCATCTCCTTCTCTTACCTACCCACTCCCTCCATCTCTCTGCCCTAGCATTCCCTTAACTTGGGCATTGAACCTTCACTTGGCCAAGGACTTCTCCTCTTGTTGATGCCTGATAAGGCCATTCTTTGCTACATATGTTTAGTCACTTGTAGTTCTAGGGGATCTGGTTAGTTGATATTGTTGTTCTTCCTGTGGGGTTGAAAACCCTTCCATCCTTTTGCTAACTCTTCTGTATATGCTTCTAATTCCAGCATTGCTGGAACAGAGACAGGTGGATCCTAGGAGCCAACTAGTTAATCAGTTTAGATGAAATGGTGAGCTTAAGGGTATATATAAAGACCATGTCTCAAAGACTAGAAAGATTAATACAGGAAAATATCCAATATTTTCCTCTGGCCTCTGCATGGTTGTACACATCAACATATTCATTTTGTATTCACCACATCCATACACAGTATGTATACTTTGTCTTTGAACTTCTGTGGACTACATAGATTTTGCTGATAGCAAGATGAAGAAATCAGGTCTGAGTGCTTAGCTATTTGTTCATTGTACTTGTAGTAAAGAATTGACTATAGGAAGCAGGCTTATTGAATCTACATGTTCATATCCAAGGCCAGAATGAGACATGTGTTTTGTGATCATCAAGAAGCCCTAGAGTGGAGAGATGGATAAGAATGCATCTGTGGTTACAATAGTGAGCTTTCTGTCACTATAGAAAACCTGAGATGATTAATTTTAAGTGGCAAAACCTACATTTGTCGATGGTTTTAGAAGTTCCTGTTCATGCTAGAATACCATCATTATATACCATGGTGTAAATATATAAGAACAAAAGCACTCACTTCATGTAAGAATAGAGGAGGAGTAGGAGGAAATGGACAAGTGCCTCTATCCTACTGGAAGATATACCTGCAATTAACTAAAGACATCCCACTAAGCATCTTCTTAAGATTCCACAACCTTCAATGATGCTACAGCAGACCATATCCTGAGGTGTGGTGGATTTAAGAACTGATACTGTGTTTCCAAAATTTGAGGTAAGCTTCTCAGAGCCTCTTCTTCATGCCCTGCTTTCTGCTCCTTCTGCATTTTAAGAGAAAGTGATTAAAATTTAGTCATGATTTTTTTACTTATACTCTCTTTCCTCCTCAGTTGCAATCTATTTAACAAAATAGGATGAAGTGTTCATAAGCAAAAGATGGACATTTTGATTAATATTCACATACATTCAAACGATTTCTTTAAAACTTACCCAAGAAAAATAAGTTCCTCTTTAGATATATTTAAGTGAATGAAGTGTAACTGGCGCCATCAGCATTGTGGATGTAGGATGCTCTGATTGATTGACAGAAGCTGAGTCTCATCACCACTCAGCCAGACAGGTTCATTCTACCTTCAGATTAAACAAATCACCAACAATCAATTTTAGTACCTGTCTAGCCAATCACCAGCTCGTGAAGACTGAAAACCACCTTTCCTCATAATTCCTTCCATCTTCTTAAAGACTTAAGCAACAAGAAATGACCTAACCTAGGAGCTGAAATAAAACAGAACTGAATAGATGGTTGCAAAGACTCAAAGTCTCCAGCCTTTTTAGACAAAAGTGTAAACTGACAAGTCTTATTAGGATTTATAACTCCTGTAACATCTGAGCCCAGTCCTCTCTAACCTCACTGGTTCATTTCTTTTCTTTTGTTTTGCTACAGCCTCTTGCCCTACTGATGATCTTACACCTCAGGCTAATATTTTTAAATGACCCACGATTTAAAAGAAAAATGGTACTATGTCAGATATCTGAACTAGTTTTCTCTTTTTGAAAAATCTTTCTCCAATAGTCTTATGATGATTCTATTTTTTAAGTCTGACTCCAACATCACTATCTTATTCAATCCCTTGCCTGAGCATGATTTTAATCTACTTTTCACATTGCTATATCTTATACACCTTAAATTATATATATTTAATATATATATATACTTAATAATGCTCACATATTTCTATCTTCTGCTTTATGTGGTAATTCTTACTAAGACTGGGAATTAACTGTGTCATTATATTTTACTCATGGGAAATCACATGGGTGAATACACAGTAACTACAGTGATGTTAGTAAAGAAAACAATTAAAGCATCATTGTGTTTGGACAAATCTGGTTAGTTTTGTTTTGTGTGTGTGTGTGTGTGTGTGTGTGTGTGTGTGTGTGTGTGTGTGTGTGCTGCATAGAAACATATCTGGGTTAAAGAGACAGAGTGTAGACCAAAGGTGGCACATGTGTGTAGGTCAGCAGGACTAAACAAAGTCAGGCAGGCACATAGTTCTAGCATCTGCTTCAATGTTCTTTACTTTATAATTTCTCTAGTTTGTCTGCAAATCTAGGATTTGTTGTCATGCACAGACTTTGCTTCTGAATTGATTTAAAGGACATTTTATTTGTCCTCTGCTCACAGTCTCCACTTTCCATTTACTCCTAAAATCCTGAAATGGAGGTCAGTCTGAACAACCCAATGACTAGAAACATGGTTCCTTTTATTCTTCTAAAAACAGTTAACAGAGACAGAGTATGATTTTTAGTGATACATCTGCTTTTGAGTTATCTCTGCCTGTTGTGAATAACCTCTTGCTCATACTTGTATTAGTAACTCCAATAAAAGTTTGGCATTGATATAATTGTTTCTTTGGTTTTCCATGATCTTCTATTAAATCTGACATAAAGGGTTCATTGAAAATATCCATTAATTAAAATGCCATGCTGACCTGTTTTCCAATGGCTTTTAAAACAATCTCAGATTAAGCAACTGAGGAGAAAGAGAGAATACGTTTAGTAACTATCTTATGGTTCCACCATGGACTGTCAAAATTAATGACAAATTTGCTTTGTTAGGCAATATTGAGAGGAATTTCATTTTAGGAAAAATTCCTGCTGTTAATATGCTTTTCCTGTTATTATTAAATATATATATAACAATCACTAGGTATTAGCCCACACTTCTGAGCATATCTCTGCAGAATAACAAAGATGTACTTGTCTTGTAGTGATGCTATATAGACAAATATAGATGATTTTTAATTACTAATCATAATTCTATAATAGTTTCTAGTTATATTAGTAATTACTAAGATCTTTTATAATAGGGCTACTATTAAGTCTTTTCTGATCTCAAAACTCCCTTGAGAACTCTGAAAGTCTTCAAGTGTCACTAGTTAATTGCTTCTGAGATAGTAAACAGGCATCTACAACTTCCACGGGGTTATAAAACAATTGACCAAAGGTCATATAAATGGAATTAATGATTTATTGAAGGTGCAAGGACAGAATATAAAATAGTGACTGGGTTTATCTATACAAAACTTCAATGATAACTTAGTTATATCATTTAACCCTCCATGAACATGCAGAGCTAGTGACAGGTGATGAATGTTTAGTTAGATGATTACTCTTAATGGATATGCATGTAAACACGTTCTGTTGTAAACTCCTTATTCCAGGTATTATTTGAATTTATATTTGAACTACTAGTAAACTTCTGTAAAATTAGGGAGGTGTGGAAAACACCATGTGATCTATTCTCCTAGGAAAGGTACAAAAACTAGGAAAGATAGCATTGAAGAGATAGCATTTGGAAGCATATTATTGGCAGTAAAGGCATTGGGAGTAAGAAATTGGGAGCAAGGGCACTGTTAGATCACAGCAGGAAGCAAGAGCAAGATTAGAAGAATAATGTAGAATGAAATAAATTGGAAATTATAAGGCAACTTAAAAAAAATAAGAGAGCAATATTCAGAATGTAGAGAGAAAGAATAAAAAAGAAGATGCTATAGAGAGAGCAGGAGCAAGCAGACTTCTTACCAAGGAACAGAATAGAACTTTTTTATATAACAAGACAGACTTAGTCTTACTAAAGAGAACAAAGCTTTCTTCTTATATACTTGGTCTTAGTTAAGTAATCAATAAAAGGGTAGAAGCTTTTTCTTTTTCTATGCAATAAAAATCGAAGCTCATTTTTCATCTGGAATGAGCACATTCTTTCTGCACTGGTGCTTGGTCTTTTGTTCCATATACATATATAAGTATTGATGTGTGTATGTGTGTGTGTGTGTAATTATGAGATAATTGTGTAAGCTGGCATCAACTGATTTGAATAGAGATGTATGAATATGTAAACATGAATCTATATATGAATTTATGTAAGTTTAATCCATATTTGCTTGTGTAAAAGCTTTTCCTTCTATGAACATGGCTCTCTTTTCCTGACTCAGTCAATTGATCTCTTTTCCTAGCAAGTGACAGGATCTGGACTAAAAGGAAAAGGCCTTAGCAATTAATTCTTTACTTAATCCCCTGCTGTTTTATGATGAGGTGCAGAAAGCCAGAGAAGTTTCTGGCCTCAAAGGAACTCAGCAAGGTCAGCTACAGAAGCAAAGGGACTTAGACTTAAGATAGGTAAATGGTTTGTTATTAAACAGCAACCCTAAATACCTCTCAAAAGACCAAGTCTTGTCCCCACTAATGTTCTTTTCTCTCCACTGTCTCAAGAAGAACCAAGAAAGAAGTGCCAGGGTTGTTCCTGACAGGCAGTGCTATAAATTTCTAGAGCCTTTTATAGAAATATAATTTAAAAATGAACAATTTAAGCAGTGTTTCATATGAAACAGGTTAGACTATTGGGCTGGAGAGATTGTTCAGTGGTTAAGAGCTATTCTTGCAGAGGACCTGGGTTCAGTTCTCAGCAACCATCTGTCAGTTCATAACCACCTGTATCTATAGTTCCAAGGGACTTAATTCCTTCTTTTGGCTTACAAAGGCTCTCCTGCATGCACATGGCACAAAAAAACCCATACAGGTACATATATAAATTAGAAAACAAAACAGAAAAATCAAATAGATCCCCTTTAGAAAAGAAAACATAAAATTTGTGACATTAATGATTTATATTAAGAAAAATAATTTATACATGAATGTTGTAAAGAAACAAGTTAAGATTGGTTAATACAAAAGTATCTATAAAATTATGATCAGTATCAGCAATCACATAAACAGAACAGTAATTTAATTTTCCTTATTTTTTTTTACCAACACACTCTTAGCTATTTCCATGAACTCTCTCTTCTATAGTTCTCACTGGATACCTTATAATTACAGTGAATATCTGTATTCACTCAGCAAAGCATACTTAACATATTGGATCAGCCAAACCAAAATCATGATATGCCTTTCTTTTTACTGTTTTCTTTATCCTCCAATACAGTTTTATATGTACATATATATATATGTATATCATGAACATATGTCATATATATATATATATATATATATATATATATATATATATATATATATATCATGAACAATCATGGCTAAATTTATTTCTATTTTTGAGTTTTTTTTTATTGGACATTGTATCTATTTACATTTCAAATGGTATCCTCTTTCCCAGTTTTCCTTCTGGGAAATCCCAATTCCATCCCCCTTCTCCTGCTTCTATGAGGGTGCCCACCTACCCACCTATGCACTCCTTCCTCCCTGCCCTGACATTTCCATACACTGGGGCATCGAGCCTTCCAAGGACCAGTACCTCTCCTCCCATGGATGCTCAACAAAGTTATTTCTATAAATATATAAAGACATGAGAAACCAGGTAAGTTATACTTTAAAACCTGCTTTGTTGAGTTACCCTCTCCATCTCCTTAAAGTGCCACATTGCACCTAGTAGTTGAAGAACAGACTATAAGCTTTCAGACAGTATATCAGAAACAAAGGGTTTTTATCTGTACTATAAAAATGTGATTTTTGCTGTCAACTCCGTACTTTTTATTGAAAATGTTTATAACTTTGCTTTTAAATTTTCTTACAAACCATTTAAGAATTGTACACTTAATTTAATAAAATGCTTTCATCACAAAAAATTTATGGTTTCTGAGTCCAATAACTAATGTGGCTCATGAGGTCAACTAAGGTCCAGCAGTTTCTTAAGATAGTGATTCTCAACAAAATATTCAAAGACGCCTTATTGAAGCATTTGAAGTAAAAATGTTTAACTTGAAATAATCAATTTCCCGACAAAAATTAATACACTTTAAAAAATGGAAATACTTAGATAACCGCACACAACATTCATTCTCATAAAGCTGTTTACACCGCACTAACTTGCTCAGAGCCTAGTCAAGAGAGTGGAAGGAACGCTCGATTGCATCAATCTGCCAAAATAATCATGAAGTACGTGCAAAGATATAGCTTTGAAATTTCAATTTTATCATCTTCCCAAATCCTGGCTAAATATCCATAGGATGCTGAGTTTATCACTTTAAATGTTCAGTTTTGATTAAAATTTCAAAAAGATTATTAAAAGGATGAATATCATCTAGTTAAAATAGGGGCATGTGATTGGCAATAGAATAGAGTGAACAGTTACATTTAAAAAAAAAAAAAGGCAGCAACAGCTCCTGTCTAAGCTTTCAGAGAAACGAATGCCTGAAAAACATTTCTTCTTCAAATGCCTGTCTCCGTCTCTTTCTTAGTTAGCTTTAAAAGTTGTGTTTTCTACCTATAGAGTTCACTGAGAAGACCAGTCACTTCCAATTCTTGTGGAATAAAACAGACACTTCACAAAACTCCAAGAATAGTTTGTCCTATTTAAGAAACACCAGCTGGAACAGTTAATGCTGTGCCTTGTCTCGCCTCATCTGCACTGACAACACAGCACAGCTTTTACTTTCTATCAAAACCAGAAAAGTTTTTACCTCCATGTAACAGGAAAATAGACACTAAACCTTTATCCCATAGCACAGCTGCA
The DNA here is from genome assembly GCF_963924665.1 of Micromys minutus. Lineage (NCBI taxonomy): Eukaryota > Metazoa > Chordata > Mammalia > Rodentia > Muridae > Micromys > Micromys minutus. Next base: position 28,166,316 of record NC_137982.1, on the reverse strand, counting down.
CACTGTCCAGGTCACCGACCAGGGATTAGTTGCTGAGACTGTGGTACAATGGGGGTACAACTGTGAACAGAAAGAAGATTCAGTAAACAGTATTAGGACTCTAGCTAGGTTTCAAAGAGAAATGAGGTATTTATACTCAAAGAATGAAGTAGTAGAACATAAACTTTATTCAGAGTTGCTGTCATTGAGCTTCCTGATAGTAGCAATCACATGGGGAGGGGTAACTCAAACATTTATTATTTATTCCAATTACCTTTCTTCTCTTTTTAATCCTTTGTGTGGAAGAATAAATTGTAAAACTGTATAACAGCTAAAATTTAAAGTATAACATGATGTACGGAGTGAATAAAATCAATTGAGGCAAAACAGGGTGACCCAGGCTGATGAGTTCCATGGGCTTGTTCAAATCATAAGCAGATGTGTTGAAGGACCTTGCTTCTGGTCCTTCTGTGATTTAGAGTTCTTTCATAGAGAAACAATGACACCCTTAAAACATGCCAACTTGGCAGTGCCAGTGGGAGTAGGGAATGCAAGAATGAGAAATAGTGGCTCTCAACAGCTTTAACCTTGATGTCAGTTTAGTTTCCAATATGTTGCCCACATCTCCCATAGTAGGAAAAAAACCAAGAAGTGCAGTCATTCTGATGTACCACAACAGAAAGTAAACACACACACACACACACACACACACACACACACTCACGCAGTCTCTGACACCGAGCAACATGGGCTTTAATCTCGGCAGACTATCTAAATCAAAGCAAATGTTAGTATATGGTATGCACAGTAACTGCTATTTAAATAGCACACAGTTATTATGAATTGCCCGAAGACCAATATAGATTTCAAGGTAATGACTCTCAGATACTAAGGTTTTCCTTTAAAATCATCACATGTGGGTCTGAGTTTGTATAAGGTTAAGATGAATGCTTCAAGTCTCATCTATATGTATGCATCCACAGCAGTCTTCTCTGCTTTCTGAGGAATGTTTCAATGGCAAACATTTTAAGGACTTTTGCTGTTGTTGTGATGGTGGTGGTGGCGGTAGTAAATTTCTTTATTTCTTTTTTTAGTTTTTTTTTCAATTTTATTGGATATTCTCTGTATTTACATTTCAAATGTTATACCCTTTCCCCCACTTCCCCTTAATTTGCTTCCATGAAGGAGCTCTCTCTCCCAATCACCCTCTCTACCTCAGTGCCTTGTCTGTTGATGATGTTGTTCTTCCAATGAGGGTGCAAACCCTTCAGCTCTTTCAGTCCTATCTCTAATTCTTTCATTGGGGTCCCCGTGTTCAGTCTGATCAGTCTAAGGCTTTTAACCTGTTTGGTTGTTACACTAACTGGTTCTCCAATACCAAATAGTCAGCACTGAAAACATATATATATATATATATATATATATATACATACATATATATATACATATATGTGTGTGTGTGTGTGTGTGTATATAACAACAATGAATAAAAAATAGAAAAAGAATTTGGAAGAGAATGAGAAGTATATGGGAAGTTTGAAGAAAGAAAAGAAGGAAATGGCATAATTCTTTTTTTATCTCAAAACATAAAATAATTTTTATACAAAAACAGAATTTCAGTGTTTGCTTAAAAAGTTCCTTTTCTAAGTGTGTTTTCTGTTTTTTTTTTTTTTAATCACAGAATTGAAGAAATCAGGGATGATATTCTGCTGGGCAAATATTTTTCTAAAGCCTCATTATGTTTACCAAACCCAATTTTTAAGAAATGCCGAATGTCCAACTGTTTCAATAAGCAGTGGTATCTACTCGACAGCATGGTTACCCTACCCCTTTCTAATGGCCACACTTCCCTAAGAGCTCAGGTTACTGTTGGAAATGAGTAGAGTGCACACTAAGTAGTGTGTATGGATGCAGACTAGACTAGCTCTGCCTTCTGTCATCCAAATTTCTTTCTTGAAACTACTAAGTAAACACCTTGCCAAATGAAAACTGGAAAAACAAATGTGAAGATGCGTGTACTGCTTTTTTTGTTTTATTGTGCCTTTAAGATTTGTTTCTCACCACAAAGATGTCAACACTATTGTTCAAGTGGCAAGAGAGACAGCCACTGCTACCTAATGAGAAGCACAGTACTGCTCTTAGTGTGGGTGTTCTGCCAGGACTTGGTTTAACTCGCAATAGATACTTTCTCTTGGCTCCTTCATTAGAAATCCTTTCCAGTAGAACCACAGGTGCTGCAGAGAAGCATTCACATCCACCAAAGAGTTATGAAATGATGAAACTCTAAGAAGCATTCTGATTGCTTCTGAATTATCTCTGTTGTTTTCCTTAAATGGCTTTTTATAAGGAAAGTAGCAGTCTTTCTATCAAAGTTTTCCAAAATGTGTTTTTGCATATGTCAACCTTAATCAAGACAAACTTGAAATATTATCTGAGAAAACAGAACTGTGCATGCTAGATGCAGCTCCTTCTGTATAATTAGTCAGTAGTGGTTCACCATAGCTCAAAGCTACATTTCTCTCTGTCATATTTGGCACCCCTAAAGCTACCTGCTCCCCAAAAGATTTGCCAAACCACTGAGCTCTCGGCTACTTCTGCTCCTGTCTTGTTCTTAGTCATACTGTTTCCTGTAGGAAATGGGTTCAATATACTCTGAGGTTCACTGATACAGGACAGGAAAGATATCAAGGAACTGATTTCCCATGGAACAGGAGCAGGGAAACAATAACCCAGATTTCTAATACATCCCATACATTGGCTGCCAGGATTTCCTTTTAAATGTTGTCCTCCAAAAGGTGGCCGAGTCAAATGCAGACATGCCTACTTGTGGCCCTTCACATGTGAAATGTCTTAAATATAAATAAAAAAAGTTTCCTATCCTGGTTCTTAATATCCTAGTGAAGGGAGCTTAATTAATTCCCTCCTCAAAAATGTTTTTTCTTCTCTCTGTTTGGTCTTTGTATACATCTGAATAAGAGAGAAACAGGGTTTGAATCTAAAGCCATGAACTTTCGTATGTAGTAGTTGTTTAATAGCACATTTAAGGTAAGTTTAAATCCTGAACAGATTCTGTCTTGTTACCCTCTGCCCCCTCTAACTATGGGCATCATTATCCAGTTCCGGGTACATTCTACCTGACCAGTCACTTGCTCATGGATAAGTTCCAGTAGTATCAGACCCTAGAACTCAAGGTTGTAAACACAGCAGGCAGACATCAGATTTATTTTTTTACCAAGTATCCCTTATGACCCAGAAGGGCAAAGGGTCTGTTTGGAGACTTCTCTTGGGCAACTCCTTTCTACCTCTGTCTCTCATCTCCAAAAGGATGTGTTACGATGAATGGTTGAATGGTTCTGTGGTTTATATTCATCTCTCTTGCTGCTGGCATAAAGTCAAAATAGCATGGATAAAAAAGAGTGAGTATCATCAAGTTCACTGTAGTTTTAAGATGAAAAAATAAGTTTATAAAAACAAATAAAAATATTATAAGACCTGTTTCCTGTTCACGTTAACAAATAGCTAGACATTCCTGAGAGCAGTTCTCTAAATCTAGATTACAGAGTAAGTCAGAACCTCCTGAATTTGAAGGCAATGTGAAAGTAAACTCACACATAAAATGCTTTACAAATAAACTAAATAGGAGGAGATTGAATTGTATCCACAGACCACCAAGAGATTGAAAGAGGTAAATTTGAAAAGTTAAGGTCAGACCAGTCAATGGATTGTGTACGGAATACTGTTCTTGGTGGCCAGATTTCCTATCTCAGTGCACATATGTCCACAAAGGATCAAGTCTCAGCTCTGAGCATTAACTTTTTACACATTCCAACTTTAGAGTAACTGAGCCGGGAGCCATCTGCCACCAAGCATCTAGTTAGATTTGGACCTGAGCCATCTCTGCCAGGTGCTTGGTAGTCACACACTCTAGAAGCCTCAGTGCCAAAATTATACGCGAGTCACGGACCTGTGGCTGCACAATGATCCAATTAAAAATATTTTTAGAACTCAGCTTAACTGCTAATGTTTAAACTTTAACATTTATTACTATTATATAATCAGCAATCTGAAATGAAATTCAACTATGCATGTGTGCAAATATATATGTGTATATAGTATATATATACATATATGTATGTAGGAAGAAAGAGAGAGAGAGGGAGAGAGGAACAGAGGGAGAGAAGAAGGAGGAAAACATAGTTTGATACCAGTGTCAATATATTTAAAATTATAAATATAAGAATTAATTTCTTAAGCCTATTTAGAGGGCTGTAATATTCATAAAACTTTCATTAAAATTAGATAACAGAAATGGGTCTATTGTTGTTGTTGCTGCTGTTCTGATGATCAAATATATAAACAACTAAAGCTCGTATACCTCCTTTCAAAACTTTCAAATCTAGGAAGCACAAACCTTTGTCACAAATAGTGGCACACAACTGTTATTGTGGTACAGAGAAGGTTGAGGCAGGAGAATAAAAAGATTTCAGATGAGCATGAATTTATAGTCAGACACTTTCTCAAAAATATTTTTGATTTTTCAAGCTTTTATTTATTTTTTATTTTTTATTGGATAGTTTTTGTTTACATTTCAAATGTTATCCCCTTTCCCAGTTTACCGTCCAGAAATCGCCTATTTCATCTCCCTACCCCTTTTTGGCTCAGTGGTTAAGAGCACTGACTACTCTTCTGGAGGTCCTGAGTTCAATTCCCAACAATTACCTGGTGTCTCACAACCATTTGTAATAGGATCCAAAGCCCTCTTCTGGTGTGACTGAAGATAGTGACAGTGTACTTCCATACTTAAATAATGAATTAATATCATTAAAAAAACATTTTTTAAAGTGGAGGAGAAAAGACAGAACAGGAGAGAAATAATCTCCAACCTTCATACCTGTCTCGGCATGAGAATAAATGACATGTTTTTATTTATGCTTCTGGTCATAAAACTGAGTTTCTTTACATGTTTGCCATGCTACAGTGTTTTTTCGGTAATTATAAGTAATTTCTATCATGTCCATTTTATAAATAAAGAAGTAAAGATCAAATATATTAAATTTTTCTTTTCTAGGGACCTGAGACTAGAAACTTCTCAGGGCTGAACTCAAATCTCTCAGACACTACTACCTACTACCATGATGACTGTCTTCCCCAGGCACAGACAGTTCCCTTCTTGGGTCCTCTATCAGCATTAGGCATCATGGGAAAAGATAGAGATGGGTCATAAAATGCAAACAGTGAACTAACATGTACGAAAACTAGTGCCAACCACTATTTTAGACAATCAATACTTGGACACATAAGGGGTTCAATTACTTAACAAAATAGAAAGCAAAAATGGCATTCAGGAAATTACTAAACTATCATAGGAGCCATTTGCCTGATGACAAACGAGGACAGACTACTTAGTGGAAACTCGGAATGTGGCACATAAGCAAAGCTCGAACTTTTTCCACATCATTTTTAAAACATTTTCTAGAGCACTAAGCCCCATTTTTTTTTTCTTTTTACACGTGTGCACTGGGCTTGAATGTCATTGACTTACATAGCTGATGAGTGAGCGAGCCAGGGCTGAGACACCCTAATCTCCATGAGGACCTATTCCCACTACGCCACATTCCCTTGCACTAAACTACTCCAGGATGAACAAACTCTACCTCTTTATGCAGAATAATCCAAGGATTTTTCCAATGACCCTCCTTGCCATGGAGCTTTCTAAAAATGGAGAAAGTGTTTATTTATAGCTTTTATTTCAAGGTGCTTTTCAAATATCTAATTATCAAGTGACCCACACAAGAGCTAGAGGTGGCAAAGGACAGTGGACTTGGCTGCAAATTTTGTAAGCACTCACTCATGTGATGACTGAAATTCCACTACAGACAAAGAATGCTCAGGGTGAGAATGCTAAAAAGTGTGGGCAAACATCTGTGCCTGTCATTTCAAGATGTGCTGAGGGCAGGGGACAAAACTTGAAACTTTTAACCCTTTGAAGCTAGAAAACACAGTCCTTCATCCTTTAATAAACAAGATAAATTTATACGTTTTCTGGAGTACAATTTATTCATATTCTCTCATATCCCCATCTCTCTTTTGAGACAGGATTTATCTATGTAGCCCTAGCTGTCCTACAACTCACTCTGTGGCCCACGCTGGGGCAATGAACACAGATATGACTGCCTCTGCCTCCTGAGTGCTGAGACTAGAGGTGTGTGCCACCCTTGCCCAACTTCTCTTTCCATTTGTAAAGGTTTTTGAGAGCTTTCTAAATGACACCATTCCATAGTACAATTCTGAATTGTACTGGAGACTTCAATCAAAAACATTTGTAATATAGACACTAAGTCTTAAAAACAAAGTTTGTATCTGTTTTATCAGACTGTCTCCATCTGAAAGACTCTCCTACTTAATACAGAAGATGAATGACCTGAAAACACTTGTGGCTGATTTTTAAAGTTTCAATCCAATGGAGGGAGTTTTCTCATACAAAAGATTAGCTTGGTTTTACTTCTCCATCACCACAGCAAAACAGTTATTAAAGAACAAAGGCAAGGTCACCGTTTTTTATAAGACAAGATATAATTATAATCATTTATCTTGGGGTCTAGTTTTAGGTGTTAATAGACATGACTATTAAACCTGAGCCACAAAGTTCTTGCAAATGAATGATTTGAAGGAATATAAACAGAGTACCTTAATTCCATAGGAAAAATCTTTCATGAGTAAAGATGTAGTTGGCTGTACAAGGTCCTGGATTCAGTTTCCAACACCATAAATTATCAATATATGTATCTTTGTATGTATGTATGTATGTATGTATGTATGTATGTATGTATGTATCAATATATCTACCTACATATATACTTAACTACATATCTGTATCTATCTATATCTGTCCTTTTTTCTTTATGTTTAAGCCATATTATGAATAAATAATACTAATAGAAAACTATATATTTGATCTGCCTTATGCTTAATTTGCACAGCATCAAGAGAAAGGACTATAAGAGTAAGAATTGTGGTCTGGAAAATTCTACCAGCTATCTTCTGAAAAGACAAGTTATTCATGACCCTTCTTTGATGGTGTGGCTCTGTGGTAAATAAGTTGGTTCATTCTTTAGCCACTAATGTTGCCTTTTACCATTGCTGAAATTAACTCTCTATTCATGTCTTTGAATCTCTTCTTCATTTTTCTGCTCTTCATGGTCACCAATTAGAATCAGTTAGTGTTTTCTTGGGGAAATTAATTAGACCTAAGCTACTGATTCACGGGCCACAAGACTAGGTAGTCATAATAAATCTTCATATTAAAACTACTCCTTCCAAGTCTATGTGGTCCTCTAGAATATATTCTACGCCCCCCCCCCATTTCTAAATTTTCTTACTTCTAATGTCATGAGTTCAGCAAAACAAAGCTTTGGAATTGGATCGCGCCATTTATTTCTCATATTTATCTTCATCAATCTTTTCAATTTCCATACAAAGTTTTAAAAAGAAAAGAAATGAAGATTACAATGTCTCTGAGTCAGAACACACCCTGCTCCTGCTCCTGCTCCTCCTCTTCTCTTTCTCTTCTTCCCTTCCTCCTTCCCTCCTCCACTGCACTGGCTGGTTTTGTGTCAACTCAACACAGAGAAAGGCGCCTCAGCTGAGGAAATGCCTCCATGAGATCCAGCTGTAAGCCATTTTCTCAACTAGTGATCAAGGGGGGAGGACCCAGCCCATTGTGGGTGGTGCCATCCCTGGGCTGGTAGACCTGGGTTTTATTAAGAATGCAAGCTGAGCAAGCCAGGGGAAGCAAGCCAGTAAGTAACATCCCTCCATGACCTCTGCATCAGCTCCTGCTTCCTGACCTGCTTGAGTTCCAGTCCTGAGTTTCTTTGGTGATGAACAGCAGTGTGGAAGTGTAAGCTGAATAAACCCTTTGCTCCCCAACTTGTGTCTTGGTCATGATGTTTGTGCAGGAATAGAAACCCTGACTAAGACATCCACCATCTCTCTTTTTCCAGAATTCGCTTTTCTAAAGTTCTTGGAGCATGTTCTTCCAGGTATTAAACCAAAACTTAATAGCTTATAGCCCAGTTCAGCTCTTCAGTCATCAGCCCCAGTTAAGCCTTTGAACATGGTGCCCTTTGAAGGTAATTTCCTTGCCTGTTAGGCTTACATTTTTGTTCAGAAAAAAAATTATTTTTCTTCGTACTTTCCTCTAGGCACTTATTACCCTTAAATGCTTGCAGCAATACAACTGAGCACTTTCACTTATGCTAATAAAATTCCCAATGGCTTTCTCAAACATGCCCCAGGGAACCAGAATTCAAAGAATGTTAGCATTAAGTAGCCACTTCCCCTTAAGGATCTAGTTCTGAATGTGAAGTTTCTAAGCCAATCATCTATCACAATAAATTAATTTAAGGTGCATTTACAGCAGCAGTCTTTAAATCTGATAAATTGTCATGTAGCATGACGGTCATGAAAACTAGTAGTCTTTGTTCAAAGATCTTAAGTTTATAAGGAATATGTTTCGTCCCCCCACCCCTGTAATATCAAATAATGTTTCAAAAATGTTTCTTTCATTGTTACTTTTTAGGCATGATCTCATTTGGAAACTACTTTAACCCTAGATTGTACTGGTTGACTTTCAGGGCATTAATTTGTTCAATAAACTTTATTAGTCACAGCATAAAAAGTTATTGTTTTATGTATCTGGTTCAAATAAACTTAAAACGTATAAAGGTTAAATCCATGGTTAGATGATTTCTGGAGTGAGATTACAAAGAACAAAAGTAAACATATCAGAAGAAGAACAACAACCAGAGGGAATGCCCTCTCTCCTTAACCCTAGCTTAGGATGGGGAAAACTCTACTCTAGAAAGATGTAGGCATGAGTATCTTAAGATCCCTCAACTCCCAGTTCTTAATTAAGAGGGTCACGGAATTAGGAGGGGTAGACAGGCACCGCGCTATTTCCCACTGCCATTCCCCACTGTAATGGTTCTGTTGCAGAAAGAACAGCTGAGAGGCTGGGGGTCTCTTATCTTTCTGCACTCACAAAGTAAAGCCAATTCCAGCTCTCTAGACTTACATGACCCTTACCTTCCCCCATTTCACCTAAGGGTATTGACACAAAACCCACAGCTCTCATCTTAAATGGAATAAGAGATGGTTTATTCTTGACTGATTCTTGGTGACCATAACCCAGGAACACAGACTTAGGTTACTCCAAATTCCATGTTTCAACATGGAAGCAGCATCATAAAGTTGTATAGTTTTATATAACAAAGAAAGTCATAAATCACAGCAAGTATATAATGCATTTGTGGATACATCAGAAAGGTGGCTACAGCAAGATGAAAGAACCTTTTCTATAGTCCCAAGATGATAGTAGATGGAATTCTTAGCTTTTGGGTTAGTGTAGGCTAATGATCTACTGAGTTAATAGATTCTTAATGATTTCTATCAGTTAGTTACATTATGTTAATTTAGACCAAGAAGGGAAGGAATGGCTGTTTGGGGGACTAAAACTATGCCAAGATAAGGTAATTAGCCTGCGAACCTACAACACTGAAAGCTCTCCACAGTGCTGCAGTTCTTCTCAGTCAATCAGTCTCTGTATACACAGCTTCTTTCCAATGATTCTCACTCACAGAGACTTGTTCATCAAGAATCACATTTTGTGCATCTAGGAGACATATGTTACTTATTAAATATTTTAAGTTATGTTCATCTCTAAGATATGGTATAGATAAGGCAGGAGAGAGGTCTTTAGGATGGAGGAATATCTGGTAAAGGCCAGTAAGAACCACCTGGACCATAACAAAACTATTGGCCATCATGATCCAAATGTAATTATTTTCCTCCCCTTGTATCTGATATAACCTTTACAGGCAAGATAGGATTACCTGGAAATAAGTAACTTAGAACAGTCTAGCCTAATGGCATTAGGGCAACAGATGAACAAGATGTATTTAATATAATTGAAATCTATGAGTATTATTATTAGGTTGGCTATGTTTCTCCCTGTATTTATTTGTATCTATGCACAGTTGTACATACATTAAAATGATTAAAAATCAGATTTTGGAAGGATTGGATAAAATATCCCCTTTTAAATATGTAAAACATAAATATTGTATAATTAATTGTTTAATCATAGGTAATTATAGGATGAGGCATTTTAAACATTAATGAAATAAAAAAATTATCAGTACTTAAGATATAAGACATTATGAAGGTTGTTATTACTTTAGATGGATGGCTTTTTTTAAATTTGGATAACCCACACAAATCTTGGAGTATCTCTAGCTAGAATAAATATAGTTAATGTTTAATAAAAAACTATATTTTTGTTTATTCAAATTATGCTGAATAATGGGAATATATGTATATACACACATGTACATGTTTTTAAATATAATGATAAAAACATACATCTTTTAAACATTAGTTTTGAATAAGGTAGGGGTTTTGGGTAAGCTACAGTCATAATAAATGAGCAAAAGTACATAATATCCAAATTTGCAACTTTACTAAAACCAAGATAAATATTATTTCAACATTTAGAAATAAAACAAGTAGAATATTAAATATCACATGCAATTTTAGAAATCTAATTAGAAAAATAGTTTAGAAACATAAACAGTGAGACCAATATCTAGGTTCTCTGGGCGGTCAATTATCAGTGAAATTACAGGTGAACATCATCCAGTACTTCAGAAGTCTGCATAAATGTGCTCCCAGAGGAATCATAAAGAAATGCTTCCTTTTAGGAATGAGCTAGAAGTACCTGGATACAGTCCTGATCTTTTAATGTAGTCATTTTAAAATCTATTTTTGTTACATGCTAAAATTATTTTTGGAATTTATAATTAAATTGAATTTGCAGAGCCACATTTCCATATTATGATCATGTATTATGCTAAGTCTATACTATTTCATAAGCTAGAATACTCTAAACATCTTAAAATCAATTAAAATGATATCTTTATCAATACTAACAGTTTCATAAAACTTTAACATTCTGCACATAGATTTGGAAAACATTTTCTTACAAAACAGATTCCAAATATATGTTCATATAAATTTTTACCTTGTTATATAATATGTAACATAAATTTATATGATTTTTTTTCAGAATATTCTTAATATAAAACTATTAACTCTATCTTTTAAATTAATGCTGGATTATACATAAATTGTTAAATATGTTTACTGAAGATATAAGTTTTCTTTTCATAACAGGAATTGTATATAATTCCAACATATAATAATGTTTAAGATCATAGTTTTAAAAACACATTTTATGCAATACTGTATACTAATGTACTGTCTATATGCATATAATTATATATATATTTAATTTACTTAGTACAAATTTGGCTTATATATAACTTCATGTAAACCAACATTGTTAACTTGACCTAACTTCATCTTGACACATAATAAAATTTTATGAAAAAATTAATTTACAAAAACATATTTAGTCAATGTGACTACATATTGAAAAAATAAAAGTAACTTATATCCAAATCTTTCTTTCAGGAAATTAATATAAGTAGATTACTGGTTGCTGTCCCATCTCAAAACCTTACTTGTGATTCTTTCCCAAGACAAGTGGTCATTGTCTATTCCCACATCTGTAACAGTAATAAAGTAAAATTTGTCAGACAAGGAGTCAAGACATAGGTAAACCTTTTCTCAGGAAAACTGATTATATTTAAAACATCCTGATGAGAAATAGCTATGTTGTTTTAAATACCTATTGTCTGATAAAAGCTTCTGATATGTGTATATAAATGAAGTATGACCAACACAGAGAAAAAAATTAGATATACAACAAAAACTGCCTTTGAAAGTCTTGTGTGTCAGACATTGCAAACGTCAAAATTACTATTATAAGTATGTTTTAGGAACTGAAGAAAATCTTGCTTAAGTGTGTAAAGGACTATATGATAACTACTTTTCATCAAATAGATAATATCAGAAAGAAAAAATGAGGAGGAAAAGGTTTTGGTAAGAAATAAAAATACGAAGTGGAAGTCATACCACTACCTTGATCATATAGAAATTCAGTAATTAAAAAATACAGCAATTAATAAAATCTTTTTTCTCTAGAGAAGATCAATATTAGCATTGTAGAGGCATAAAAAAGAATCAATGAACATATAAGTAGATGGATGAAAAGTATGATATATGAATAACGAACAGGTGAAGGAAAGAGAATTAATTTGCAAAAGGCCATGGGATAGGGGAAGGGGACACAGGACAAGTGGAAGTAGATGTAAGTACAGGTCTAAGGTATAAAATACTCAAGAGTGGAATAGGGGTTTTTTTGTTGTTTGTTTTTTGTTTGTTTTTTTAGAAAACATAGAGTAGAACCTCAAGGAAATACAGCACAAAATTAACTATGTCAGTGCACACATATGAGAAAATCAAGGAGAAAAGGAAATGAAGAGGCAAAAAAGAAAAAAGAAATCAAAGAAACAATGGTCAAATTTTCCAAATGATTACATCCCAAGAGTCTTCATGAACTATTCTATGAACTCTATCCTTTTCCACGTGGAATAAAGAAAAAGTCTACAGTGTAAACAGTGATAAACAAGGAGATGATTATTCTAAATGGAGAGAAAGTTATGATGCAACATGCACAGAAATAGAACAAAATCTCCACAATATTTTACCACCATATTAAAAAGTAAGCCATGATACAGATCATCTTAGGAGCCACTATAATCCCATTACTCAACATAAACACTACTGTTGTACACTGAACTGCACCTTTCCAAATTTATGATTTTTATTCCTAATCTGCCATGGAGTTGTTCAAAGTTTCAGTAAAATCTTTTTTAGGCATATAGGAAATAAAACTTGAATAAAAGAAAAAGAAAGCATAAATAAAACAAAAAAGTAGATGAGTTATTCTTTATCAAAATTTACAGTTCTGATGCTTGAAAAACATCAACTAAAAAGTGTGAGGAACATTCAGGACAGAACACTCACAAGTTACAGCTCTGAGCAATGACTTGTATACATTTTGTGTAAGGATACACAATGAATTCTTACAACTAAGAAGTAACATGACAATCCAATTAAAAAAATAGAAGATAAGGTCAGAATAGATGATTCTGTTAACAAGATATACAAATGACTCATTAACATATGACAACCTTCTGGGCATCATTGGCTTTCAGAAAATTTCAACTCAAATGCACCATGGGATACCACAGGGTTGACTGCAATCAAAGAGACAAGTGTTGGCAGAGAGGAAGACAAGTAGACAATGGAACCCTCAGCATGTTGCTGTTGGGAATTAGACCTAATAAAGCATCCTTTGACAAAATTATAGAATTTCCTCAAAATCTTAAGTTTAGAAACATCTAAACCAGTAATTTCTCTTCAAGGAGTCACTAAAATAAATGGAAACATATGTGAACACAAAAAAAAACTTAAACTCAAAATTTATTAATGAAATAAATAAATAACCCAAATGTTGTTACTGGATGATATCCAGAGTATGAAATATTCATTAAAAGAAATAAATGTCTGATATTAGTGCATCAAGTTACCTCCTAGATCTTTGAATACACCATGTAAAAGAGGGAAAAAGCCAGCTACAAAAAAACTATATACTATATGACTTCATTTATGGGACTTCCACAATATGCAAATCTGTATCCAGAGAAAGGAGACTAGGGATTATAATAATTACTATGGTTGGGTTGGTGGGTGCTGAGTGGTGATATAGAAATGACTGGTACAAAGTTGGAAAAGGTGAATAAAAAATGGTCAGTAGATTGTGTTAATAATTACACAGTTCTGGGAATAAGCTAAATGCCAAGGTTGAACCTTTAACAGTGGGTAGGTCATACTACAATAAATCCATTTATTGTTACACTTATACATGTCCAACTGTCAGTCAAAACCAGGGAGGACAGACACAAAATAAATCATCCCTTGAAACCCAGAACTCATTGTTCAGTATGAATTTTGATAAATACAAGAAGGAATATGACTCCTGCCCACTGGGTCCACCCACAGTACTGCCAGCAGAGGTGAGCTGCATCCCAGTCACCAGCTCTGTTACCTTCCCACCCATTGAGGAACCATGAACACCCAGTTTAGACCCAACCCCACCTATCTCTGGTCTACCCGGGTCACAGCCAGCAGAGGTAAGCTGTGTTCTTTCCCCTAAATCCCATTGTGAGGCTCACAGCTCTGCTTCTCTGCCTGAGGAGGCCTGCAGAACCTCAGAAATATTTAGTTAAACTTGGAGAAAACCAGCAGAGTTGAATAGTATTCTATTTCCTGAGCTCCATTATCAGACCCAAGGCTCTGTGTGCCTCCCCAAGGAGACCTTTAGCCATGCAGACAATACCAGAGGTGAAGAGATGGCTAAAGGCCGGCATAAGAACACAAGAGCCAAGGCAATATGGTACCACCAGATCCCAACTAACCTACAAGAGAGCCCAACTATAATATTTCAGCAAGCCCTAGATATCCTAACACAGCCAATACATATGACTTAAAGTCCTGTCATATAAAGATGATACAGGTATTTAAAGAGGAAATGAATAAGTCACTTAAAGAAATACAGAAAAATACAATCAAACATGGGAAGAAAATACATAAAACTGCTCAAGACCTGAAAGTGAAATAGAAGCTATAAAGAAAATATGAACCTGGAGAATTTTAGAGATAGAAAAAGCTAGGTAAGAGTTCAGGAACTACAGATATAAGAATCACCAATAGAATGCAAAAGATGGAAGAGAGAATCTCTCAACCATAGAAAGTATGATTGAAGATGCCATTACATAAGTCAAAGAAATATGTTAAATCTAAAAAAAATCCTGATACAAAATAGTCAAGAGATATGGAACACTATGGAAAGACCAAACTTAAGAATAATAAGAACAGAAGAAAGAGAAGACTCTCAGCTCTAAGGACCAGAAAATATTTTCAACAAAGTCATAAAAGAAAATTTTGCCAACCTAAAGAAAGATATACTTATAAACATAAAAAAGCCCAGAAAATTCTTCCAGTCCCATAATAATCAAATTTATGGAACAAAGAGAGAATATTAAAGGTTGCAGGGGGGAAGACCAAATAATATATAAGGGCATAGATCTATCAGAATTGCACCCAGCTTCTCAATACAAATTCTAAAACCCAGACAGATATCTTGCAAACAAACTCTGAGACCAGAGATGATAGCCAAGACTAGTATGCCCAGCAAAACTTTTAATCACCATAGGTGAAGAAACCAAGATATTCCATGGCAAACACAAATATAAACAATATTTATTCACAAATTTAGTTCTACAGAAGATAGTAGAAAGAAAACTGAAAGCCAAGAAAGATAACTGAACCCAAACCATAGAGCAAATACTCCCACACCAGCAAAATTTAAAAAAGGAAACACACACACACACACACACACACACACACACACACACACACACACACACGACCACCCCAAAAATCAAAATACCAGGAATAAGCAATCATCAATCATTAGATCTGTCAACATCAGTGGACTCACTCCCCATTCCCAATTAAAAAAAAAAAGAAAAAGAAAAAAAAAAAAAAACAAACAAACAAACAAAAAGAATCATGGGTTAACACAATAGATCCAAAAACAAGATCCACCCTTCTGCTGCATACAAGAAAAACATCTCATGGGAAAAAAGTAGACATTATCTTAGTGTAACGGGCTGGAAAAAAATTTTTCTAAGCAAATTAATCCAAGAAGAAAGCTGGAGTAGCAATTCTAAAATCTAATAAAATATCCCTTCAACAAAAATTAATCAAAAAGGATGGGGAAGAATTTGGGTTGATATCTATATGCAGGGGAGAGCAGGCACAATATAAGGTGAGGCCTGTGATTGGGCAGTAAAAAAGAAAAAAAAAAGTGGGCTGAGAATTTTAGAGATGGGACAGAGAGTACAGAGAGGAGAAAGAAAGAAGATGGAGGAAGAGAAGGATAATCCATATCCATGTGGCTTTAAATATATATGTTATATATATATTAAATATGTATATATTATTAGGAATGGATAATTACAGAACAATTTGTCTTATCTAGGTGGGCAGTTTATATCAATATGAATTGGCTCTGAATTTATTATGTGGATGCTTTGTGGGGTAAGAATTTACTGATATAAATCTGATTAATAAATTATAAGCCTCTAAAGTTTTGATTTTACTGGGTTACTGGGAATTCTGATTATAAACACAGGGGGCAGATGCTGGGAATGTGAGCAGTATCTGCAGTAAGAGAGCTGCATGTGTGATAGGTGGTTTCTGAATGGAGCTAGCCATGGAGACATCAAGACTGCTGGGGCTAGAGAATAGCTTGCATTAGCATATCATGGTGCTTTTCCCCTTTTTTATTATTTTATGCAGCAGAACAACACTTCACAGTCATCAAAAGAAAAATCCAACAAGATGATGTCTCAAATCTGAACATCTATACTCCAAACACAAGCACACTCATTTTCTTAAAAGAAACATTATTAAAGCATTTCCCTGATGGTTAATGATGTTGAGCACTTCCTTAGATGGTTCTCAGCCATTCCATATTCCTCAATTGAGAACTTTTTGTTTAGCTCTGTACTCCATTTTTTAATAGGGTTGTTTGATTCTCTGGTATCTAACTTCTTGAGTTTTTTGTATACCTGGAATATTAGGCCTCTATCTGATGTGGAGTTGGTAAATATCTTTTCCACACTCTGTTGGCTGCCTTTTTTTTTCTTGACAGTGTCCTTAGCCTTACAGAAACTTTGCAATCTCATTAAGTCCCATTTGTTGATATTTGACCTTAGAGCACAATCCATTGGTGTTCTGTTCAGGAAATTTTCTCCTGTGCCTATGTGTTCTAAGGTTTTTCCTACTTTCTCTTCTAAAAATTTCAGTGTACCTGGTTTAATGTGGAGATTTTTGATCCACTGGTTGCATCTAGAGAATATCATCCTGAGTGAGATAACCCAGTCACAAAAGAACAGACATAATATGCAGTCACTGATAATTGGATACTAACCCTAGAAAGTTCTGAACACCCCAGAAACAACTCAAGAAAAGTTCAAAAAAAAAAAAGAGCCAAAAAAAGGGAAAAAAAAAGAAAATGAAAAACCATTATGCTTAATCTTTACACACCAAGAAATCTTTGACTATTTCCAGGTTACATCTTGTTTAACATGTATGCTCATTGTAACTAGTAAGATTTTAAGGCATAATATCAAAACTTTAAAAAAATCAAGTACTGACAAAAATGTATTCATATACTTTTATGCAAAAATGCTTAAAATCTGAACATTTATCTTTGTTTTTTAAAATTAAGTTGTTCAATTAAAAAAAAGAAACATTGTTAAAGCTTAAATCACACACTGAACCCACAAGTAATAGTGGGAATCAGTAACACCCCACTTTCATCAAAGGATAGGTCATCAAGAAAGAAACTAAACAGAGAAATAATGAAACTAATTGATATTATGCATTAAATGGACCTAAGAGATACCTATAGAATATTTTACCCAAACACAAATGATAATACTTTCTTCTCAATACATCACCAAACTCAGTCACAAAGCAAGTCTCAACAGATAAAAGAAAATTGAAATAACTCCTTGCCTTTTATCAGACCACCATTGATTAAAATTGGACTTTAACTATAGAAACGATAGAAAAATCTACAAACACATGGCAACTGAAGAACTTTCAAATCCATGACCACTGTATCAAAGAAAAAAAAATTAAAGACTTTCTAGAACTTAATGAAAATGAAGGCACAACAGAGCCAAATTTGTGGGACAAAATGAAAGCATTCTTAAGAAAGTTTATGCCATAAATTGCATTCCTAGAAATATCAGAGAGGTCTCATACTAGCAATGTAAGAGCACACCTAACAACTCCAGAACAAAAACAAGCAAACACACCCCAGAGGAGAAATGTGGTAGGAAATAATCAAACTCATGGATGAAGTCAATAAATTTGGAAACAAAGAGATCAATACAAAGAATCCATGAAAGCAAGAGCTGGTTCATTGAGAAAATTAATAAGATAGACAAACCCCTAGCCAAACTAGCCAAGATACAGTATTCAAGTTAAGAAAATCAGAAATGAAAATGAAGACATAATGACAGACATTGAGGAAATTTAAAAAATCATTAGTTCTTACTTCAAAGGCCTGTATTCCATAAAATTGTAAAATTGAAAGGAAATGTGTACATTTATGTTAAGGTGATACATGATTGGACCTGAGAAAGATAGTAGGGGAAAAGTCATGGAGCAGAAGTGGAGGGAGGAGCCAGAGAGCAGATTGGAGGAAAAATCAAGATAAAGCTAGAAAAGGGGGATCTAGATCCAGGTGGTCATAATTGGCAATAGGTTTAAGGGTTTCTATAGGCCTTTTATCTCATATAAAAGGGCAGTTTGTATCTTTGTCTATTGGATGTAAGCTTATTGTGTTGAGGGTTTGTGGATTGAGAATTTATGGTTGTGTCCACCCTAGACAGAAGCAACAGGGTGGACTGAGTAAACCATATGGAAAGGGTACTGTGTGGAGAGGGTGGCTTGAGAACCAAGTGACAGAGTCTGTGAGCTTGGCTCCACACTAGAGTGGCATCCAAGGAGTGGAACCACAGGGGTCCAAAAAAAGGTTGAGCCTTCATTTTAATATTTACTGCAACAGAAATGGACAATTTTCTTTATAGGTTCAACTTACTAAAGTTAAATCAAAATCTGGTAAACAATTTAAATAGTTGTAAAATCCCTAGGAAAATAGATGCAATCATCAAAGTCTCACAACCACAAAAAGCCCAGGAAAGATGCTCTTACCATGGTTTTAGCGCAGAATTCTAACAGACTTTCAAAGAAGATCTAATACCAGTGTTTCTCAAACTTTTCCAAAAAAACAGAAAACAAAACATTCTATGAGACTACAGTTGCCTGATACTCAAATCAATTGCACAAACCTTTAGTTATCACCACCATTGTTATCACCTTGCATAAAACTCCAGTCCACGTGCATCAAAAACCACAAAATAAAACCAGAAAGAAAGTAAAAGAGAAAGTGGAAAACAGGGCCTCGAATGAATTGGTACAGGAGACAACTAAATAGAACCCTAACAACTCAAGACACTAAGATCAATAATTAATAAATGTGACCTCATGAAATGGAAAGTGTCTGTGAGGCGAGCAACATCATCAATAGGACAAAACAACAACCTGTAGATTAGAAACAGATCCTCACTAACGCTACATCTGACAGAAGGCTAGTATCCAAAATATGCAAAGAACCAATAAGTTAAACACCAGCAAACCAAATGACCAGATTAAAAAATCTGGGTACAGTTAGAGAAGATGTACCTAACCTTCACGAGACTAGAGGTTCCAGGAAATTTAGAGGTCTGGTGGGGTGGGTGGAGTGGGGACATCCTCATGGAGATGGGGGAGGGGACAGATGGCTGGAATGTATGGAATGTGGAACAGTTGGAGGGTAGCCTGGGAGGGAAATAAAATCCGGAGTGTACAAATAAAAAAAGTAAAAAGAAAAAAGTAAAAAAATAAAATCTGGGGTACAGAGTTAAACAGAGTTCTCAACAGATGACTTGTTACTGGCCAAGAAGCACTCAAAGAAATGTTCCCAGTACTCAGGAGGAAGAGGCAAGTGGACCTCTTGTGAGTTTAGCCTGGCTTACATAATGAGCTTCAGGGCAGCACCCAGGGCTAAAGAGACCCCATCAAAAAAAAAAAAAAAAAAAAAAAAAAAAAAAAAAAAAGAAAGAAAGAAAGAAAAGAAAACTCAAACGTGATTGATGACACTTGTTATATTGGTAAAGCAGCCTTTATCGAGGACCCTTAAGTTAGATATTGGGACCATTGCTGCAGTATTTTGCATTGAGGGAAAGATTGTATTCTGAATATTGGAAGAAAAAGAGGTTGGAAATGTACAGCTAAGGGACAGAATAGAACTTGTGGGGACAAAGCAGGTATCACTGGATGGAAATTTTCTAAAAGTGTCAGTGGAAGGGGTTTGACTGTATTTCACAAAATTCATATACTAGAACTCTGACTTCTTAGTGGTACACTGTTGAAGTTTATACTTTAATTAGTGCCATTACACTGAGAATATGAGCGTTCTTCAGGGAGCAGGTTTCCAATAAAACTATAAGTTAATTTTGGCATAACATTATATGAATAATTTTGTCAGTACTTAATTCTTTTAGAGGTTTGATAGCATGCATAGAAATCCCATAAGCATAAAATACATGTAGGACAGAATGTAGCAAAAAAAAAAAAATCTGTAAATGTGTGTGTCTCTCTCTCTTTTTTTTTAAATAAAGTGGTAAGGGAAAAAAAGTGATTTCTGACAAGCTAGGGGGAAATGACACTCCTCTAAGAATTGCCTCTCGG
Organism: Micromys minutus; assembly: GCF_963924665.1. Lineage (NCBI taxonomy): Eukaryota > Metazoa > Chordata > Mammalia > Rodentia > Muridae > Micromys > Micromys minutus. The sequence continues at coordinate 28,145,937 of NC_137982.1, read as the reverse complement.
GTTCTTTAATCTTGCCCTATTTCTAAGGCATTGTGAATAGAAAGTGTGAAGGGTGTGTCTTAGACATTGCTTATGAGAACAAGATACTACAGATCTCACCAGCAGAAACCCTGGCCTCACATCAACAGATCAGTCATGAGCTCTCTGTACTCAGTTTCCAGGTAAAAGAGAGATACTTCACAGATTGTGTATTTCCATCACAGCCTTCGAGCGGACCACTGCTGTGCCATCTGACCAGACAACAGTCTTGTTGACATCAGTAATCCCCATAAGTCATTCCACCCCCTCCTTAAAAGGGTTCTAAACTTAAAAAAGAGAATGTTGGCCAATGGACACTGTCCTAGTCAGTGTCCTGCACAAATATCATGACCAAGAAACAAGTTGGGGAGGAAGGGGTTTATCCAGCTTACACTTCCACTTTGCTGTTCATCACCAAAGAAAGTCAGGACTGGAACTCAAGCAGGCAGGAAGTAGGAGCTAATGCAGAGGCCATTGAAGGATGTTACTTACTAGCTTGCTTACTCTGGCTTGCTCAGGCTGCTTTTTATAGAACCCAGGTCTACCAGCCCAGTGATGGCACCACCCACAATGGGCCTCGGCCCTCCCACCTTGATCACTAGTTGAGAAAATGCCTTACAGCTGGATCTCATGGAGGAATCTTAACTGAAGCTCCTTTCTCTGTGATAACTCCAGCTTGTGTCAAGTTGACACAAAACCAGCCAGTACAGACATGTTTTTTAGGTAGGGAAAATAAACTCGAGAGATCCATTGTATACCACAGTGAAAGCAAATAACACACTCTATACAACAAAATCTCTGAGCTGATTTTAAGTGTTCTCACAACAACAACAACAACAACAACAACAACAACTACTACTACTACTACCACTACTACTACTACTACTACTACTACTACTGTTACAAAAAAGGCATATAAAGCAATATGCTAATTAGCTTTTGTTATGTCTTCTTGCACAAAAAAGTATGAATATGAGGGAATGCACATATGAAGTAGCTTTTCCTAGCCATTCTGCAAAGTGTGCTTATATTAAAACAGATGCAGGATCCAGTGACCAGGAACGCAGCATTGGGACCTCTGTTCCCACCCGGTGGCTTTGGGGCACAGAACATGGCTCGGCCGATCTGCCACCTGAACCAGCAGTTCCCAAAAGTTACAGCCTGGTGAGAAGGAGATCTGAGCAGTCAGGGAGGAGAGAGATCTGTGCCGAATGCACACGGAAAGCTTGCAACTGCCCTGCCTGATCCAGGGACCAGAAACCCAGCATTGGGACATATGTTCCAACCCGTCGGCTTTGGGGCACAGAACAAGGCTCAGACCATCCTCCACCAAGACCAGTGGAGATCCAGGGACACAGAGTAGGTACAAGGGAAAGGCAAGAACATATCACTGACAACAAGATGGAAAGAGGAAAGCGAAAGAGCATATCCCAAGAAAACCAAGACAACCTGGTAATACCAGTACCTAGCTCTCCCATCACAGCAAATATTGGAATGCCAAACACTCCAGAAAAAGAAGACACAGACCTAAAATCATACCTCAAGACGATGATAGAGATCCTTAAAAAGAACGGAAGGAAAAGCAAAAAGAATCAGAAGGATTTAAAGAGGAAACAAGAAAATCACTCAAAGAACTCAAAGAACTAGAGGAAAACAGAATCAAAGAGATGAGGGAATGGAAGAAGGAATTTAAAACGGAAATTGACAAAATAAAGAAAACACTAAAAGAGATAACCCTAGAGGTAGAAAAACTAAAAAAGAAATTAGGAGTTACAGAAGCAAGCATTTCCAATAGACCACAAGAGATGAAAGAGAGAATCTCGGGGGCCGAAGACAACATTGTAAACATAGACAAAACAGCCAGAGAAGATGCAAAAATCAAAAAGCTCCTAACCCAAAATGTCCAGGAGATCCAAAACACAGTGAGAAGACCAAACCTAAGGATAATAGGAATAGAAAAGGGAGAAGAATATCAACTAAGAGGCACAGTAAATATCTTCAACAAAATTGTAGAAGAAAACTTCCCTACCCTCAAGAATGAGATGAGCACGAGCATAAAAGAAGCCTTCAGAACTCCAAATAGGTTGGACCAGAAAAGAAATTCCTCCCAACACATAATAGTAAAAACACCAAGCACCCAAACCAAAGAAAGAATACTAAAAGCAGTAAGGGAAAAAGGTCAGGTAACATATAAAGGCAGACCAATCAGAATCACACCCGATTTCTCAACAGAGACTATGAAAGCTAGAAGAGCCTGGACAGACATCATGCAGACCCTAAGAGAGCCCAAGTGCCAGCCCAGGCTGCTATACACAGCAAAACTATCAATCACCATAGATGGAGAGATGAAGATATTTCAAGACAAATCTAAATTTACACAATATCTAACCACAAACCAAGCACTACAACAAATTATAGGTGGAAAACCCAATACAATGAGGGGAACTACATCCTAGTAAAAAGAAGACAACTCCTAAGCAAGAAAACCAAAAGAAGAAAGAGACACAGACACAACTCAACCTACAAAAGCAATAAAAGCAGGAAACAGAAACCAGTATTCCTTGATATCTATTAACATAAATGGTCTCAACTCCCCAATAAAGAGACGTAGGATATCAGACTAGATACATAAACAAAATCCAGCATTTTGCTGCATACAGGAAACTCATCTCAGAGACAAAGACAGACACTATCTCAGTGTAAAAGGTTGGGAAAAAAACTTCCAAGCAAACAGCCAAAAGAAGCAAGCTGGAGTGGCTATTCTAATATCAAATAAAGTAAATTTCAAACCAATAGTTATCAAAATAGATAAAGAAGGACACTTTTTATTCATTACAGGGGAAATTTGTCAAGGAGAACTCTCAATCCTTAACATATATGCTCCAAAAACAAAGGCACCCACATTCATAAAAGAAACCCTACTAAAGCTCAAAAAATACATTTCACCTCACACAATAATAGTGGGAGAATTTAATACCCCACTCTCACCAATGGACAGATCATGGAAACAGAAACTGAACAAGGACACTGTAAAACTAACAGAGACTACGAACCAACTAGAATTAATAGATATCTACAGAACATATCATCTTAAAGTAGAAGAATACACCTTCTTCTCAGCATCCTATGGCACCTTCTCGAAAATTGACCACATAACTAGACACAAAATGAGCCTCAATCGATATATAAAAATTGAAATACTTCCATGCATCCTCTCAGGCTGGTCTTTAACAACAACAAAGACAACAAAAAGCCCACATACACATGGAAACTATACAATGCTCAGTTAAGATATCAGGGTCAAAGAAGAAATAAAGAAAGAAATTAAAGATTTTCTAGAATTTAATGAAAACAAAAACACAACATACCCAAACCTATGGAATGCAAAGAAAGCAGTACTGAGAGGAAAACTCATAGCCCTGAGCGCTTCCAAAAAGAAACTGAAGAGAGCATATATCAGCAACTTGACAGCACAGCTAAAAGCTCTAGAACAAAAGGAAGCAGATACACCCAAGAGGAGTAGACGGCAAGAAATAATCAAAATAAGGGCAGAAATAGACCAAATAGAAACAAAAAGAACCATCGAAAGAATCAACAAAACCAAGAGTTGGTTCTTTGAGAAAATCAACAAGATTGATAAACCCCTAGCCAGACTAACTAGAGGGCAAAGAGAGAGTATACAAATTAACAAAATCAGAAAGGAAAATGGAGACATAACAACGGAAACTGAGGAAATTCAAGAAATCATCAGATCCTACTACAAAAGCCTATACTCCACAAAGTTGGAAAATCTGGAGGAAGTGGTTGAATTCCTAGACAGATACAAGATCCTAAAGTTAAACCAGGACCAGGTAAACCATCTAAATAATCCCATAACACCTAAAGAAATAGAAGAAGTCATCAAAAGCCTCCCAACCAAAAAAAACCCAGGTCCCGATGGGTTCAGTGCAGAATTTTATCAGACATTTATTACGGTCATAACACCAATACTCTGCAAACTATTCCACAAAATAAAATCAGATGGAATACTACCTAACTCATTTTTGAGGCTACAATAACTCTCATTCCTAAACCACACAAAGACTCTACAAGAAAAGAGAACTTCAGACCAATCTTACTTATGAACATTGATGCAAAAATACTCAACAAAATCCTTGCAAACCGAATCCAAGAACTCATCAAAACAATCATTCAGCATGACCAAGTAGGCTTCATCCCTGGAATGCAGGGATGGTTTAATATAAAGAAATCCATCAATGTAATCCACCATATAAACAAACTCAAAGAACAAAATTACATGGTCATCTCACTAGATGCTGAGAAAGCATTTGACAAAATTCAACACCCCTTCATGTTTAAAGTCCTGGAAAGAACAGGAATCTAAGGTCCATACCTAAACATAATAAAAGCAATATACAGCAAACCAACAGCCAACATCAAACTTAATGGTGGGAAACTTGAAGCAATCCCACTAAAATCAGGGACAGATGCAGAAAATGGCTGCATCTAGAGAATATCATCCTGAGTGAGATAACCCAGTCACAAAAGAACAGACATAATATGCAGTCACTGATAGTGGGATGCTTACCCCAGAGGCTCAGACTGCTCCAGAAACAACTCACAGACTGTGTGAAGTTCAAGAAAAAAAGAAAAAAAAAAAGCCAAGCACTGACACAATTGTATTTGTATACATGTATGAAAAAATGTTTAATAATTTTTTCTTTTATCTTTGTTTTTTTAAATAAAGTTAAAAAATGCTTAAAAAATAAAAGATAAAAAATAAAAAAATAAAAAAATAAAACATATGCACCCAAAATTTGCTTTCCCAATAAAAACAAAAACAAACAAACAAAAACAGTATGAGGTCAGGTCCTGCTCTGGTGTGATCTCACCCTGTAACACCTCTACTAAAGGACGAGACAGCAGGAAGGTATTTAACTTAACTTTGGACTCCATCCTTATAATAAATAATATTTATATCCATAATTAATAAATACTTCAGTATTTCTTTAAAAAAAGAAATGTTCAGCATCCTTAGTTATCAAGGAGATGTCATAAATTAAAGATTCCATTTTAAATGTATCAAAATTACTAAGATCAAACCTTAAGTGATAGAACACGCTGGGGAGGGTTTGGAACATGGGGAACACCCCTCCACTGCTGCTGGGAGTGCAAATTTGTACAATCAGTTTGGAAATCAATCAGGTGGTTTCTCAGAAAAATGAGAAGTATTCTACTTCAAAACCTAGCTATACCTCTCCTGGGCACATATCCGAAAGATACTCTACCATACCACAAGGACACATGTTCCACTATGTTCATAGCAGTCTTATTTGTAATAACCAGATGTTCGAAAGAACCCAGATGTCCCTCAAATAAAGAAAATGTGGTTCATTTACATAATAGAATACTACTTACTCATTGTAGGCTTAGATTTTTTTTTTTTAATTTTACAACCCAGCCATTATAAACAAGGACATCAGGAAATTGGTAGGCAAATGGATGGAACTAGAAAATATCCTGAGTGAGGTAACCTAGAACCAGAAAGATATGGATGGTGTGTATATACTAACTTATAAGTGGCTATTACCCATCACTTACAGGATAAATAACCATGCTGCCACCCATAGCCCCATGGAAACTAAGTAACAAGGAGGGCCCAGAGGAGGATGCTTAAATCTCACTCAGAAGGGGAAATAAATTATGCTTTGGAGGTGAATGGAGAGGAAACCGTTGGAAGATGGGATGGGATGGAAATCAGGGTGAGGAGTGAAAGGGCTAGGAGAGAGAAGAAAAATCAATAGGAGGGCACATCTGTCAGACAAGCTGTAGGTCTGGAAGGAGGTTATGGAAGTGACTGTAGCTGAGAGTCCTAGCAGCCAGGAATATGGAGCCTATAGTGGTCACCTCCTGTAGCCAGGCACAACTTCTACTGGAGAAGGACACTAACCCACCCACAAAACCTTAGACCCAAAATTTTCCCTGACTACATTCAAGATGTGCAGGGATAAAAATGGAGCAGAAATTGAGAAAATGGCCAGCCAATGACAGGCTCAACTTGACACCCATCCCATAGGAGAAAGCAAACCCCCTGAAACTATTAATGATACTCTGCTATGCTTGCAGACAAGAGCCTCACATTGCTGTCATCTGAGAGCCTTCATCCAGCAGCTGATAGAATCATATGCAGACACCCACAGCCAAACATTAGGTGGAACTCATGGAGTCTCGTGGCAGAATGAGAGAAGGATTGAGGGTCAAATGCACCACAAGAAGACCTACATAGTCAACTAACCTGGGCCCATGGGGGCTCATAGCGACTCAATCACCAGCCAAAGAGCATGCATGGTCTGGACCTAGGCCCCCTACAATTATGTAGGTGTGCAGCTTGCGCTTCATGTGGGTCCCCTAACAACTGGAGCTGGAGGCTGTCTCTGACTCCTACATTGCCTTTGGATTCCCTTCTCCTGGATGGACGGCCTTGTCTGGCCTCAGTGGGAAAGGATGTCCTTAGTCCTCATGTGACTTGATGTGCCAAGACAGGTGGGTCTCCGAGGAGAAGGGGAGGAGGAACAGGGTGGAAAAATGGGACTTGAAGGACAGAAAAGAGGGGGGCTTTGATCACGAGGTAAACAAATTAATTAATGAAAGAAAAGCAGAGATATGGTACACAAACACACACACACACACACACACACACACACAAATAAAACAAAACACATTAAAAGTCTCACAAAGCACTAACTGCCCTGGATCTCCAGTGGTACAAGATACTCAGTGATCTATTTCCTAAACTATTTATTTATGTGAGGGCAAAGTTCTTCACATGACTAATGTATGTTTCATCAGAAAGGTACTCATTCCATTATTTATAAACACACGAATCTTATAACCATGGGAGCACAATAATGTAAGAAGGCATAGCAGCTTGCATTCTGCAATCCTATAACCTAGTCACATCAATAAAAGTAAAAGGTTCCACATTGTATATGCTAGACTTGAATACCAGATAAAACTTTTTTTTCAACTGCATGGGCTTGAATAAATTATTAAGTTCTCCCAGTATTAGTTTGCTTGCAGTTTATGAAAATACATTTATATGCCTTAAATCTTCTCTATCAGAGCACTTAGTGTTTCTATATATACCACCCATGAAAATTTTCCTTCTTCCACGGCTTACAAACCTATTCTATAGATGTGAACTCTGAAAACTCCACGGTATAAAGCAATTACCTTACAGAAGGTAATTCTCCTCTTCAGCAGTAAATGTTCCTTATAGATGGAACACATAAGACATAGGAGGGACTTAGATTAATTAATTGGTCCATACTGCATGCTGACAAATGATCTTAACCACAATGTCTATGATTATTATTTTCTTCCATTACAACCAGCTATTGATTAGGTTTGCTTTAAAGTTAGAATGGATCTATTTTAGGAAATACATAGCAGTATAAAAGACGGGAAGACAAGGGTAGGCCTGTTAAAAAATAGACCTGCTCATTTCTCACTTCTATTTCTTTTTTTTTTTTATTTTTGACATTATGCTTTAATTACATTTCTCCCTTCCTTTTCTTCTCTTTGTACCTTCTCATATCCATCCTGCTCTCCTTCAAATTCATGTCTTCTGTTTTCATTATTATTACTGTACATATCTATTTGAATGAGCACATATATTCCTAAATACAACCTATTCAGTTTGTATAAAGTTACTTGCATGTATCTTTTCAGGGATGCTCATTTGGCATTGGACAACTAGTTTGTGTGTTCTTTCCTGGGGAAGGCCACCCGTCCCAGCTTTTCTAAGTAGCCTGTGTAGGATTGTATAGGTTTGAGGCATCACATGTTTTTTCCTCATTCACTCTGGCATGTTCACTGGTATCCTGGTTCAGCTCATGTTTAGGCAGACATATTATTGAGAATTCTGAGTATAGCTTCTGACATTGCTACAAGTAGCATGTTACAGCAAACTCCTTGATCTTCTTGTCTTTCTATCTCTTCTTCCCCTATTCCTCAGCCTTAGGAGCAGGGGTATTACTTAAATGTAACCATTGACTGGGATCCACGAATCTGCATTTTGATTGGTTATAATTTAATTACATTTCTCCATTCCTCTTTCCTGTTTTTCTGTAGTGGTCTCTGTCTATTGCAAATAGAAGTTTCCTTGATGAGAGGTAAGGATTATACTTATCTATGATTAGGCAATATTTTATAGATTGATTAGGAATTATGCTGGTAATTGGTAGATGGAAAAATAAACAGAAGTTTAAGGTAAAAGGTATACTTAAATTCTTCTAAACAAGATCTTGTCACTCATGCCTCAACTCTGCTGAAGCAATAACCATGGAAATCTGTTAAGCAACTGTTCTATTCCTCCTGTTGTATCTGATGGTCTCAGTCTCACACAGATTACTCAGTTAAGCAACTACTCCCTCTATTTGCAAAATAAAGCTCTCACTAAAAGCCAGACACCCTTAAATCCTCATAGCTGTCTCCCTCCCTGTTAGTGTAACCCTTCTCTCCCTCTGTGTCAGAGCTGGGAGGCTGCTCTGGGTCTTCACTGTTTATTCCTTTGTCTTTAGCTCCAGTATGCTTCAGCTTTTATTGCACTCTGGGAATCTACTGTCCTTTCTCTCATCTCCATCTGCTCAGACTCTGCTTAAGCCTCCTCCAATTCTCCACCTTATCACCAAGGTGTAACTTCCAGCAGCCGTTTGCAAACCCAGGTTCTACTTTGTGCATCTAACACTGTTTTTGAGCACACAGTATGGACTGATTGGGTTACATTTTGGACAGCTAACACTGTTCTTGTGAATACACTATGTACTGACTGAGAAACACTTTGTACAGTTAACAGTGTTTTTGAATACATAATGTGTGTACTAATTAGAGTCTACCTTGTGTCCTTCTGGACATGATTTATTAACATCAGTGACCTAATCTTCTGTTACTATCTTAACCCTGGCTCTAGAGGACCAGTTGTGCTGAAAATATCTGGAAATTGCCTTAAAAGCTCACTGTAAAGACATTCTTAGAGAATATCTGTGAGAAAAAAAAAACCCTGGTTTATATTTCAGTAGCTTACAGACTGTACTGTGCGAAATGGCTCTAGAAAAATCTTTAAGCTCCATTTCATTTCAGTCAGCACCCAAAATAGTACCTCAGCCTCCTGAAATTGCATTGCATGTTCAGCCATCAGAACATATGAAATAACATGGAATAAGTTAGTATGCCTTCTGTTGAATTTAAAATTGTGACTTAAAGTGGGATACCCTGGAATAAATAATTGATTAATTATAAATAAATCAGTGAAACAAGGAAGAGCAGACAACCTTCATATTTTGAAGTATTTCTGGGAAATGTCTTTATTTCATATGCACAGAGGAGATGGATGGACCTTGGGACATATGCTTTGACCTGTTGGGGCCACTATTCATACTAAAGAACTTCCGGCTACTGTGGTAAATTGTACAACTATGAATCAGAACTTATAGCAAAATCAATTGTCAATAGTTGAAAGAGAGAAACAGAGAGATATCAAGAGAGACAGAGAGAAGAGAGAGAGAAAGAGTTGGCAAGGAGGAAGAAAGGGAGATGGAAAGAGACAGGGTGTGGAGATGTAGACTATCAGAGTCCAAGTAAGCCATAGGAGAAAAGATCGTGTGTTCAGTCTCTTTTCTTAAACACTTTGTTCCTACTAATTTTTATAGCATAATTCCTCTGGAAAAGAGTGATTTTTCTGTCCCAGCCAGTCAGGATCATCTGAGGACAGATCTGGATTAAGTTCTCAGCCAGAAAAACCCCTGAAGCTCAAAGACCAGAATCTGGTCCCATTGTCATTAGCTCTCCAGACACGTTGGTTCTCCTGGCAGACTTTTCTAAAGCTACAGTACAGATCAACCCTACAGCTAGACATTTTAAAAAGTAAGGATTCAAATTCTTGCCATTTGTTGGAATTTAACAAAAGCAGCTTCAGTTGTTTAGCATTTTTTTGCCTTTTACCAATAACTGCCTTTCTAAAGTGGAGTCAAACAGTAAATTTTTAAAACTACATGAATATTTTCAGTGTAGTCCCCACTTTATCTTCTTTGTGAGCCAGCCTTACTAGTTTTCTCGTATAGCTAGAAATAAATACACACACACACACACACACACACAAACTGTGCTTACTATCATTTTTCTTTGGAACTTCCTCTCTTTGTATGATTCCAGTACTCTCCCATCTCAGAAGAATTATGATCACTACCTACCCTGGGAAAGGGTCTCCTCTGCCAGAGGCATTCCTGGAGAGACAGTAACACTTCTTTGTTTCTAGAAGAGACTAAACCCATGTTGTTCATTCCTAACTTGCTCCTATACCCCAGGGATAAGTGTGTGGATAGTGTGAAAAACATATTTTGAGCAAAGATTAAAACATCAGTAACAGAGTCACCCACACAGCCTATTTTGAGAATTCGTTGTTTTTGAAATGTCTTCATCTTCCTCTGAAACTGAGGATAAAAGATGATCAAGGTTAGTTCTGTCATGGAAGTCTTTAAAAATAACTCTGGTATTAATTAAAAAGGCTTTTTTTGTTACTGCTAGAAACATACTTCTTGAAGTATGGGACTTATTTACTGAACTGGAATAGAAAAATAAGTACATCCTTCCTCACTGCTCAGTGTATTGGTTTGCTTTGCAGTAACTACTCACCACACTTTTCTGGGAGTTGCTGTAGTCCATAGCCTCAGTCTCATATCTATGCCTCTCCTCATAGTTCAGCAAATGTTGACTGTGGTCAGCTGCCAGGCAGCATACTAAACGACCAAGCCAATTCTCTCGGAATTTTAAAGAGTCACACAAAGGGTACTCTATTTGGAGTTTCATCTTTGAAAATAAGCACTTCCATACTCCTGAATCACAGTTTTCAAAATGAAGATCATAATTCCTGCCTACATAAAAGGGGACTTGAAAATATAAAGGAACATATCCTGGAGTGACTTGGATGTGCAAAGTTTCCTCAAAGACTCAGATGGTAAGGGTTGGCTGCTCACTAATAGGCTATTAGAAAATGATTGGTTCTTGAAATTTCTGAAATAATCAATGGGCTAACTCTTTGATGGATTCATAACACAATGGATTAATATTGTCAAGTTAGATTCTAAGTAAATTAAACAGCCCACTAGCCATGTTCCTTGGAAAGAAAACCTTTTAGACCACACCTTTGTTAGCTCCCCACTTCCATAAAACTACGAAGTGGTCCCCTCCATACTTCATCATGATTTGGTGCCTAATGACAAACCCACAAGAGCATGACCAAGTAGTCACAGACTGAACCCTCAGAAACTATAAGATAAAATAAATCTGTTTTTATTTTAAGTGTTCCTCCAAGGTATTTGTCACGGCTGCAGCTACAACAAGAAAAGAGAACCAACACAGTCTTTAAACTAAAAACCTGATGGATATTTTGGGTTTATGGGAGGGTTATTTTATCAAATGATTCCTTTAGGATGAGTTTAATGGAAGTCATGTATTTGTCATTTGCATTTCCCCAAAGATTTTGCTTCATTTATATAGAAATAGCATGAAGTTTAAGTGAAAGGACTAAATTTTAAAACAATGAAATTAATTTATATCACATGTGTAAGTCCCTTATATTACACATAAAATGCAAATTACATGTAATATAGATACAGCATATTTTCTCAGAAATCAAAAGGATGCTGAAGTGTTAGAGTGAAGTTTCACAGAGGAACTGCTAAAATCCCCAACTGTGGTTCCACGTTCCTACCACCACATTCCACACAATGCTGGTAACTTTAGTGTGGCACTCAATAGTCTGTTAGCAAGAGCAACATGTAAAAACATGTTGTTGCTAGCCAATTCTTTTCCTGGCCATGACTACTAATTTTGTGCTTCCTGGTCAGTTTCTGTGCTATCCCTCTTTTTAGTCTCTATGCTTTTCTACTGAGAAAGCATCACTATCTGCTATCATCCCACTTAAATTTTAATTTCAGAGAATTTTCAAGGTTCTTTGCACTTTATCCAAGTTTAAACACAGAATCACTAATAGACTTTTTGTTTTCTAGCTTAAACCTATCATCTCCTACTTGTTATTGAGCAAATCCTTGCTGATTGTAATGATAGGCACTCTGCCTTCCAGTGCCCTTTACAACAGGATTTTCATCAGTCTCCCCTCAGCTCTCCCATTTCCACTGTGCTGCAGACAAATCTACTACTTTGTAACTGCTTTAAGCAAAGATCATACATCCAATAGTCCTTTACATTAAATATGGCTTCTTATAGCAATATGCTTCCCTTTCTTTGAATGATTGTCTCATTGTCATCCATAGGAACATTAAATTGGAATGGTTTTCCACAAGCCCTAAGTTTAAAGCAAAAGTCATGTCTCCCTGATTTATGGACTGCTGGCATGGTATCTATTATACATGATATGTATTGGTGTTATGCTTTGCCATTCTGAGGAGACTCCATAACAATAAGAATCTATCTGTCTCTGCTTTTAATGTCCACTAGCACCTAGAACTGTAGATATTTAATTAGCACTCAAGTACTATTGGATTAAATTAGTATTAAATGATTGTTCTAAAATTACACCCTACCTGGCAATTCTTTCTTTCAAATCTTGGCTTTAAATAAAATGAGGCTACATTTCCAGAGAATTCCAGTGTAGCATTAATAAAGATCCTACAATCAATAAAGAAGTCAGATGGACTTACATACCTCAGATTATTTTTATATACAGGTTAGTAGAACTTTTTATACCATAATTTCATGTATATAAATTATTTATTATCTGTACTCCGCATAAATCCTTGACTATGCATGCTTCCAGTATCCCTTGGTCTTTTAAACCAATATATTCTGACAGATCTTTACAGCCCCAAGATACTTAATGACCTTTAGTTACACTATTTAACCCAGTGCATCTAAATGTACCACAACATTTACTCAGTATTTTGAGGCAACAATGCAAAGACCTATATCTGGTCAGAGTGCCAAAAATAGGTGACCAGTAATTACTCTCATCCTTAAATGAATTATTTGTTCCCCACACTCCACAGGCCCCATCATCACAGAAAATAGAGCAGGATACATTAAATAGCCAAAGTATAAGAAGGAGTGTCATGGAATGATGCCCTACAGATGCATTGCTATTATAACTGGACACACAGCACTAATGGATACCAGCACAAGATGGGACAATATAACTTTCCACCATGAATAGAGGCTGTATCCATGAAGCCTGTCCTTCCTTATGAGATAATGGCTGGTAATAGGTACTGAAGGGTGTATGTCATTTTTCTCCAATGATGTAGCCACTGGGAGGGGACAAGGTGAGAAGAAGGGGCTCAAAGAAAAATGAAGGGGGTACCAGAACATAATAGAGTTGATTATGAACACAATGCCTTATCTATATACATGAAACTCACATTAAGAACAAATAATGAATGTAATCAATTGCTCTTGAAAGTCCCTTAAATAATCCATGATGTCTAGCATATACGAACACCAGGTCTAAACACAACAATATAGCTTTTACTCCTCCCAGAATTGTTGGGACAGAGAACTATTTCTTTCTTTGATATTTAGATGAACTGTATAGCTATATTGCAGGAATTTAACAGTCATTTAATGATTAGACTCAAACTCACCCCAACAAGATAGTCATACAATGAAAGCATAAGCTGATTAAAATGGAAAAACGGAGTATGACCTCCTTCACCCCTGGTCATTCACTGATAGATGCTATAGGCAAAATTGTATCTGCAAGACTTATGATGAAGTCTTCTATACTAAAGTAGAGCTTTAAAGAGAAAAGTGGTGTAAACTATATGATTAAGGATCAACCATAAAAATATTTGTAGCTTTATTTAAAAACAAAAAGTGCCCTAGTGGTTGGGAAGAATATATATTGGTAGAAAGTAGCCATCTTCATGATAGGATCAGGAGAGACTTAGTAAAACCTTAATAGTGTCGTGATTCTGTCTCCAAATCTCCAAACATAAAAAAGAATAAATTTCTGCTTAAACTATCCAGTTTGTTTTGTTATAGCAGTGAGTACTGATTAATGCAGTGGGAAAGACTTCCTCACTCATCACTTGGTCTGTTAACTCTTTTATTCATCTTCTTCAACACTTCTGTCTTCATTAGGGTTTTACTGCTGTGAATAAACACCATGACCAAGGCAACTCATATAACGACAACATTTAATTGGGGCTGGCTTACAGGTTCAGAGGTTCAGTCCACTATTATCAAGGTGGGATCATGGCAGCATCCATGCAGGCATGATGCAGAAGAAGCTGAGAGTTCTATATCTTCGTCTGAAGGCTGCTAGGAAGAAACTGGCTTCTAGGAAGCTAGGATGAGAGGCTCAAAGGCCACAGCCACAGTGATGTACTTCCTCAGCCAAGGCCATACTTTCAAATAGCACCACTCAGTGGACCAAGCTTATTCAAACCACATGTCAAACCTTACTCATGCTTGATTTACATACCTTCCATGTGAATTTAATGCATCTCTTTTGTAAGACATTGGATAGTAATTGGTGACGATAACTTTGATAGAGGAGTTAGTTCATCATATTTGTTAGCCAGATATCAAGCAAGCCTTGAAGGATGGATATATGAAAGCAACTCAGAACCCAGAAGAAGAAGCTGAGAGATGCCTGGCTAGCAGACCTCTTCTGGTAGGAAACTAAAGTGTATGCCTAGAATGAATTTGGGCTTAGTCATGTAAAGGGCAACAGAAGGTTAAGCATTTTGTTCTGAAGGAGACTGCCAATGGATATTAAGGAAATAAAGATGGGAGGAAATCAAAGGCAGCTTTCTCAGCTTTGCCTACGGCCATTCCTGTTTCTACATTTAACAAAGGTGGGAACTGAACAGTGTTATTAATCTTATAGCAGACAAATAAACAGCTGTACTTACCCACCCTTTAAATGCTTTCTCTCTATTCCTACATAGAGAGGACCCAGCAAGACATTTCACTTCCAGAAATGAGAAAGGGAGGGATTATGTATTCTTTTTTTTTTTTTTTTTTTTTGGTATTTTTTATTGAAGAACTTTATTTTTAAAAAACAAAGATAAATGTACAAATTTTAAGCATTTTTGCATAAAAATATACGAATACATTTTTGTCATTGCTTGGCTTTTTTAAAAATAAGGTTTAATAATGTGCATTAAGAGTTTACTAGTTACAATGAGCATAATGTACATGTAAAGCAGGATGTAACCTGGAATTAGTCAAAGTTTTCTTGGTGTGTAAGGAGTAAACATAATGGTTTTTTCTTTTCTTTTTTTTTTTTCTTGAACTTCACACAGTCTGTGAGTTGTTTCTGGGGTGTTCAAAGCTTTCTGGAGTTAGTATCCAATTATCAGTGACTGTATATTATGTCTGTTTTGTGACTGGGTTATCTCACTCAGGATGATATTCTCTAGATGCATCCATTTTCTTAAGAATTTCATAAGGTCATTTTTTTCTGATAGCTGAGTAGTACTCCATTGTGTAAATGTACCACCCAGATGTCCTTCAGTAGATGAATGGATACAAAAATTGTGGGATTATGTACTCTTATGCACACCTAGATAAAAATGTTGAGAATACTTACACACAAAGGTAGGGAATTGATTTTATATAAAGTGACTGTTTTGTGACTTTGTTAAAAAAAATAATGGAGCCTCTTAATTTATGTATTACCAAAATGGGAAATTATAAGTTAAAAACATTGGACGCTAGAATTTGAGATAATGTCCAACTAGCTCCAATGTTCTTCTTGTGAGCCTGTTCTTTATAATTTTAATTTTAATTTCAATTTCTTCTATCTTAACTGTCAAAATAGAAAGGATGTCCTGCCTAGTAATTGGCCTAAGTGTGGAGGGAGCTGTGAAAGGCATCCAGAAACCACAGAACCTCAGGATTAATGCTGCTTGGTTTCAAATGTGAACAATAGGCAGCAATATGCATTCTAAATGACATGACAGAAACAGCCAGACAGTCAGTCAATAGCTTTCTTTGACACTTATTGTGTGCAGAGCACCATGCCTGCCTGCTGTCTGAAAAATAAAAGAAACACAAGACAGCCCTTATCTTCCAGCGCAGAGGGCCACAGATCTCAATACGAGACTCTTTAGGAAGTCTGATCCATGAGGACAGAAAAGAGCCATTTTGCCAGACTCCATGACAATTGTTCAAGACTGAAATTGTATCTGTTACAAATAAGTGCAACATTATGCTGCCCTAAATTTCAAGAGAACAATTAATTTTAGGAGACTGAAGTCCTCATGTTTCCTAGGAAAGTCATAGTTTCGTCTGTTCATTGGTATAGCTCTATCAAGAGAAAAATATAGTCTATTAAAAACAGTCCACCAGTGGCTTTAAATCTCCCTGGTTAAACCAGTATGAGCTGTTCTTTATCTGACCACATGACTCTGAGCCCCATACCAGTAGAATAGTCCCTACTAACAGCAGGAATTATATTCATCACAAACTTTGACCATCCCAGGCAAAGATTGCTCAGGTGATTTACCTATTTATAGACGAGGGGGAAAAATTACTCAGTTTAATAATTTCATATGGACGTACAATAAACCTTGCTAGAAATTTCAGCACCAACGAGAAATGTGGCTGAGTTGCTACAGAAATATTTTGCGGCTGACATGAGACTCGATATCGTACTAATCAGGGCAGGCTGTGGAGTAGATGCACAAAACAAGCATGAGTCACAGGGTAGAATTATAAACAACTTCATTTTTATTTCGCACTGTCTCTTCAAATTTATTCTCTTGGGTTAGTGCTGCCATTGCCTCCAGTTGAACATTTGCGGAGCCCTATTATTTTTTTCTGGGCACTCTTAGGTAATAAAAAAGTCTGAGAGTTACTTTAAATCACAAAACATTTTATTTCAGTAATAAATCAAAAGTCCAAACCTGAATTAGAACTGAAGCTTCTCCCTTCCCACAGCAGAGGCCTGAAGTAGGAGGGAGTCCAAAGTCATGCTTTGTGTTTCTCTGTTTCTAGCAACATCTTAGGTAAGGAAACCTGGAGGCAATCACATGCAGTACTTAAGAGATGGTGTTTGAGCAATGTTCTGGTGAGCTGCACTGGGCTTCACTGTATCTGCTAAATATCGGGTGAGGTCTTTTGTGGATTATTCTGAATTTAACTACACACAAACTCAGTCATGTGTATGAATACAGAGATCTCTTATCGCCAGGCACCTGGCAACCTCTCCAGCTTACTTTGTTGTTTGCAGGTCTATCTTCTTACACATAAGATCATCATAGTCCAGTTCTCTCTGAGTGTGAGACCCACATCTGTGCCTCACTTCATCCTCAAACAAATCCCATCCACTTACTACATTGATTTACTCATTCTCTGAAGACTTGTTGAGCTTCCATTAGGTACCAAGCTCTTTAAAAACTCACATCTGCTGAAATATACATGAGCAGTCCAGCTTAAAGTGAATTTTTCCCAAGAGTTATGTGCATTTTAAGTGACTATTTTTAAGCCATATAAATAAACCACACCATCCCAATTACAGAGATGATGTTATTCAAAACCAAGACTAAAACGTTTATATGGGGAGGGGGCATATCCTGAGGTCATGATGTATTTTGAAGAGTGAGGCCAAGGGGCTCTTAACCCCATTTGTACAAGATGCATGCAATTTATTCATATTGTGTGGTTATTTGCAAAGACAGGGGTTATCTATTGTATTAAAGAGAATTAAATAGTTAAGCCCACTCAAGATATTCCTTGAGCTTTTTAATATAATCAGTACTTATATTTCTGTGTTAGTGTTGATTAAAAGCAATATAGTATCATAAGTAATTTAAAAACAATACAGCATTATGTATTTGTGCTATCAAAGACCCTAGACATCATCAAATTCTATGTACATCCCTCTCCTGTTCTTGTGTTTAGGAAGTTACTTTCATTTTCAGATGACTTTTGCTGGATAAGACAGCTCTGTGCAGATAGATCTACAGTAACCTCAGCAATGTTATCTCTGATTCCTTGAACAGCCGTTTAGACCAGTTATCCTGCAGCCACAGCCTCCAAAGCTAAATTATCATATGGTGTGTCTTTTTTTTTTTTTTTTTTTTTTTTTTTTTTTTTTTTTTTTTGTGAGAGAAAATGCAATCTGGTCAATTTTACAAAGCTTGATTCAGGAAAAAAAAATGACAAGAGGCTAATCAAGGCCTTGCCCCTTGTAATTTTCTAGGAATCCTTATGCAAAGGTACTTGACATTTTAAAGAGGCTCACATTGTTTCATCTGAACACTTGGAAAGAGCACCACCTGACTCAGAGGTTGTAGCTACAGCGTTTAAGTAAGAGTCAGGAAGCCAATGTAGGTAGAGTATACTAAGGAAGAGAAAAAAAGAGGAAGGGGTAAAGAAGAGGGAATGGTAAAAAAAGGAAGAAAGGAAAGTAAGGAGATAGTGGAGGGCAGTGGTTCATAGGCTTTCCTGAATGTCCATCTGAGTCACTTGGGGAATGTTGAGTAGATGACAGTAATATAACAACCACAACAATAAATAGAATGAGAATTTTTGGAATCACACCCAAGAATCAATCAAATCCTTCTTTTTTTATTCTTTCTTTGTTTTTTTCATGTGTATGCATCTGTGTACAAATGTCATAGCATATATGTATACGCATGCAACAATCATTAAAAAATGCAGGAGTATGTTTTTTTCCCATCACTTAAGTCCTGGGGATTGAACTCATATCATTAAGTTGTGGGGACTGGTCCCTATCCCCATGATCACTAGTTGAGAAAATGCCTTACAGCCTTACAGTTGGATTTCATGGAGGCATTTCCACAACTGAGGCTCCTTTCTCTGTGATAACTCCAGCCTGTGTCAAGTTGACACTGAACCATCCTGTACACTATTTAATAGAAGACTTGTGGTCTGACTTAAAAATGAGAGTCCACTGAAACAGGACTAATAAGGTAGTCTAACTAGTATGCTGGTTTAACTTGGGTTTTCCTAAGTCAGTCTTCCTGACTACTACTATGTTGAGAATAGGTTCTAAGAAAGCAGAGGTGAGAGCTAGATTCAGAATGCATTTTCAAATATAGACACGATATCTTGATCGAGTGCAGAGGTACAGGTGGTCCAAAAGTTACTCAATTCCAAACATATCTGAAGAGAACATTGATGAGATTTGTTGTTGCATCTAGACATGAAGTACAAGAGAAAAACAAAACAATGAATGCATATATGGTTGGCCCAAGCATATTCTTCCCTCTGATAATTTCTGCAAGTGCATGCTTTTTTCTTATAGCCACTTTCCTTCCCCCATTCTGATTATCCCTCTCTCCCCAGCATCCTCCCACCTTCCATAGCTTTTCCAAAATGTT
This sequence comes from Micromys minutus, assembly GCF_963924665.1. Taxonomy (NCBI): domain Eukaryota; kingdom Metazoa; phylum Chordata; class Mammalia; order Rodentia; family Muridae; genus Micromys; species Micromys minutus. Next base: position 28,126,549 of record NC_137982.1, on the reverse strand, counting down.
GTTCTTATGAAATTTCTAAGGATATATAGTCTTTTTCCTTTCAAAGATCTAAACTTTTTATTAAAAATAATATAAGGTTCCACAAGATTATTCAGTGTATCAAAAGGCATTTACAGATGAATTTTGTGCCTGAATTCCACAGCAGAAGAAAAGTATTGACTCTTGTGAGCTGTCTTCTGGTGTCCACATATGTGCCATGACACATGTACACACACACACACACACACACACACACATACACACATTCACACACACACACACACAATAGATAAATGTAATTAAAATTTAAAACAAATAAATAAAACAATGTAATGCTGTGTGCAGAACAAGTTAATGGTTTCTTTACCTCTTCTACTCCCACCTTCCGGGGTTTAAAATAACTCCCTCTTTGAAGCATATGTGCATTACATATTGATTTTATAGAATCTAAGTGATGTATATGTTTAATGTATATATATATATATATACATATATATATATATATATGGTAATGCATATCTAATCTTTATTTATTTATTTATTTGGTAATACAAAAGCTCTGTTGCAGGAGCTTGAGCAGAGAAAATGCTGAGAAAAATACAATTTACTTAACCATTTTACACTTCAACATATATATGTTTTTTGGTTTTTATTTTCTCTCTCTTCAGAAACGGTATAAAACTTACATTCTATGACACAAATGTGGTCTCTGGTAGCTTTAGTGGAAAAATTTTAACCTTCTTCCTGATTTGTTCTTAAGCACAGTATTTGAACACATTTTAATTGTTCTCTCTAAAAAGATATATTCGTAGGTCCTGAAGCACTTTCATGGATTTTATACACTACTGTAATATGTACTGTTATCAAGTTCATCAATGCAGTCCTTCATAAGTGGTTATTTACACATATGTCTTCAATCTAATTTATTTCATCACTGACTAAAATATTGTGTAAGTATTTGAGTAAGAATCTGGGGGAAAATAATGAATTATTTCTAGAATCTCAAGGACACCTGTGTCTGGACTTTCATTTTGTTGGAGAAAACTCCTTGCACAGAAGTAACTAGAAGGTTATGATTGGAGAGACCTTAATTATTCCCTTGTAATATTTCTGCCCCAAATCATGGAGGAGCAGATTTATTTTTCTCCTCTCCAGGTAAAACTGTTGTTTGATAAGTTAGCCTTCAAACATGGTGAGTTTGGGTCTAACAAATGGCTATACAAAAGAAACCACTCCAGAGAGAATCAGAACCAATATTTCATGTATTTCTTACATATGTGCTTAGAGTGCATGCTAACCTAAGAAGTTTTCATACTCCCATACCCCCTCTATATGTTCCCACATACACAAGAAGCACAGAGATAGCTGTTCTTCATGTGTAAGTGAAAGTCTGTTTCAACATATACTAAAGATATATACTTTGTTAAAATTAGAAGGTAGAGTCACTGCCTGCATAAAAATTCAATACTGATTTATAATGTATCCCATGGATGCTGGAGATTTAAAAGTCCAATCCAGTCCATCCACACCAACAAGGTCAAACAAACTCCAAAGTAGACACTGAGGGAGGGGATACTGTTGACATGAAATGGGAAGAGCTAGTCACAGCTAAGCTTCTTAGATATCATGACCTTTGAGTTCCTGATTCCTTCTATAGTTTTAGCCACTTCAACATTCCTCCCATCTACCCTGAGAGTTGAGAGTCATTCAGCCTCTCAACAATCATGAATCACATCACAGAGTCTGGCTCCAGGTGATGTGACTTTAACTGAGCTGCAAGAGATCTAATAAGACATTCAGGTTGATAACGCACTCAGAGGGATGGAATTCACTGCAAGAATTCTGAATGAGAAACTGGGCTTCCGTCCCACTCCATGTTTCTACATGAGCTGTTTTCTAGGTGCAAAGCTCTCATAAGAGACTCCCTGTAGAAGTTTGAATATTCTTGACCCAGGGAGTGGCACTATTAGGAGGTGTGACCTTGTTGGAGGAAGGGTAACACTGTGGGGTGGGTTTTGAGACCCTCCTCCTAGTGTCATGGGAGTCATTCTGCTAGCTGCCTTCTGAGCTCAGCTCCTCAAGCACCATTTTTGCTTAGATGTTGCCATGCTTCCTGACTGATAATGGACTGATGAACCTTTGAACGTGGGAGCAAGTCCCAATTAAATATTGTCCTTTACAAGAGTTGTTGTGGTCTCTTCAGTATCTAAACTCTAAGATATACCCTGTGCTAAATAGGAAACAAGACTCTTGGTTATTCAATAATAAATCCTCAACATATAATCATATGGGTTCTGTCTTAGGGAATTTTGTTGTTGTTGTTGCTGAGATCAAAGACCATGCCCAAAGTAGAGAAAAGGGTTATTTGGCTTATATTCACACAGCACAATTCATCATCAAAGGCAGTCAGAACAAGAACTTACATAGGGCAGGAGCATGAACACAGGAGCTGATGCAGAGGCCATAGAGAAGTGTTACTCCTCATGGCTTGCTCAGCTTGCTTTCTTATTGAATGAAGGACCACCAGAAGAAAAATGGCACCACCCATCCTCACAATGGGCTGGGCCTTCCCCATCAATCTCTAATTAAGAAAATGCACTACAGCTGGAATTTAGGCATTTTTCTTAACTGAAGTTCCCTCCTGTCAGACACACTAGCTTGTGTCAAATAAGCTTACGCACGTTCTATTGTTGTAAAAAATAATCTGATGTTTAATGGAATCATAGCAGAAACATAGAAGCAGTGTAGCATAATGGAAAGACACAAACTTGCTGAGATGAGGCACATTATATCCAGGTAGTTGCAGGAAAATTATGTTTGTTTTAAGCCTGTTTAAGGGATTTGATTTGGGGAGATGAGAAAATGTTCAGTTAAAAATCAGGTGTTTCTCCTTTTTGTGTTACTATTAAATGAAAAGAGGTTGCCACACTTTTGTTCCTGAAGACAATCACAAACATATGTATCTATAAAATACATTATACTTAATTCAGCCCTTAATTCCAAAGATGTGTAAATATGATCAATCCATCACCATGAAACAAGACTCAAGTTTCAGTCACCACTCATATGCATTATGGTTACACACCCACAGAGCAACTAGAACTATGTCTAAAATAAGTGAGATATCAGGTAATGAAAATCAAAGTTTTTCTCCTTTTGTTTTATTTTCTTTGTGGGCTTGAACCTTTATGAGTGCTATGCAAGTGTTCTCTCATGATGGTTGGTTTGATTTAATCTGTAAAAATGGAAGTGCTTGTAGGTATTAATTATCTAATACATTAATGCATTAAGAATAATGTATTAGAACTAACAGGGAAGCAAATGCTGGGAGAATTCATTCAAACTCTATATCTTTCTTATCACTTTCCCAGTCTATTTTCTTACCCTCAAATGACTATATTCTACATAAGACCATTATCAGCAAACAGAAGCCATATAAATTATACATGTAAATGTACCTAGACAATTAAAATCATTATTAAAATTATAATCATTGTAAATCTAAGAACACACAGGCAAGGAAGTATTCATTCTAATTACAGAATAATCATAGACCAGCTCTAGGTCCCTTAGTACCAAGTAGCAAAAGGCTTCTTAGTGTTTACTATGTAGATTTATGTATTTCACACAATTTTTTAATGCATATTGATCCGCATACACTAAACATAAATATAAAAGCTTCTTAAAAATCGACTAATCTCTTTCTCAAAAATCGTTCCTCTTTATAATACATCAGTATACTTTCAATCATTACATTAATGTAATCAAGTCAGAAACTGCCATCACTCTGCCCTGTTTGCTATTATGGGAACATCAGGATCCACAGCTGCCTTCCATTAGTGTTATCAGACTGGACTTTCATTTGCAGAATGAGACTCATTGATTGAGTCAAAGTACATCAGTTCTGTCCTTTAATGAGTATAAACTCTTTTCAAAGGCTGTTCATAATGGTTACTACATTAAAGCTTCAAGTATGCATAACCACAAGATGTGTTTCTGAAGCATTGCTTTCATCAGCATCACAGGGTTGTGTGAGAGCAGGATGGGAGCCTGGCTATAAGCTGACTCGTTTACTACTGGTTGCAAGGAACTTGTCCTAGAGATGCCATAATAAAGGATACAAATTAAATTCAATCTTCAAACCAGTGCGAAATTATGTTTCACATAAGAATCTCAGATATCGTTTAAGAAAAAATCATTGACTGTTTTTCTGAAACTCAAAATTACTGAACATTTTGTATTTATTTAAATTATTGGCTTACTTTTATTTTATATGTAGCAGTGTTTGCCTGCATGCATGTATGCACACCATGTATTTGTAGGAGTCTCTAAATGTCAGAAGAGAATATCAGATCCCCTGGAATTGGAGTTACAGAGACCTGTGAACTGCCACATGAATGCTAAGAACCAAACTCAAGTTCTCTAAAAGAACAGCCTGTGTTCTTGCCTGCTGAGCCACACTCCAATCTTGGATATCTTGGGTTGCTTTTTCTTGTTTTCTTTGTTTGTTTGCTATTTTGTTTTTGCTAAATCTGACAACCCTGCCTGGGTTACCTACAATGCTTCATCCTTGAACAAATGTAGGCTCCAGACAAAATAACCTCTAAGCAAAGCATCAACACATTGTCCTCAGAAAATGTAAGAGGTAAAACTCTCCCTGTTGGTTTTCCCTCTCCATCAAGCAAGGTTTTATGAAAACTAGTCACATTAAAACCAAGCAAAGAAAAGCTTCTTGTCTAATGGTAGAGATGGGCACAATGTCTCTGTTAACTTTCAAACATAAAGAGAAAGCCTAAGGATTTTAATAGGGTGTTTACTATCTATTATTTGTATAATAAATCACTCCAGAAGTTAATGTCTTAAAACAACATTCATTATCTCCCAGTTTTTGGAACCCAGAAATATGTGTATACTCTAATTGCCTCCTGTGACTCAGGATGCCACAGGACCACATGAAGGTGTTGAGTCAAATGCAGAGTACACTGCCAGCTTATACATGTACTGAGAATGTGATTCAATGCCATGCAGGATGGCTCTTTACCATCTGTGAACTAGAAGGTACTCTCAGTCCCTTGCCATATAAGCATCTTCTTAGGACAGCTTATAAGGGAACGCACTTATCAGTGCAACCCAGCAGTCACAATCTTTAATAGAAATCTCAGGTCTGACAAGCCATCAAATGTACCATACCCTGGTGTTCTTCTAACAAAAAACAAAATCAGAGGTGTATCCTATACTATTAAGTTGTTCAATTATGTTACACAATGCAAGTACAAGTAACAAGGGGTGATTGGGAAACCGTTTAGACACTATTTACAACACTTTTGGAATGCTGAGAAAAATATAGAGTAGATCTTCTGAGGCATATTTTTCATACATTGACATGAAATATCTGTATCTCAACATTGACTATTGATAGCCAATATTAATGACACTAGGCTTTAATCACTATAAGTATGTTCCCCATAAAGACAGATAGCTTCTAAAAACTCTGAAATATATCTGCAACTTGTTTTGTATCACATGAAACATGCAGAGACAGTGTCTATTCCTGTTTGAAAGTTAGAATCACAACTGATAATGTGCTGACCTGTAACTTTCTGTATTGATCTAAATTTACAGTGTATATTAGTCATTATCTACCCCTTCCTTTAATTATGTCATTTACTTGGTTATTTACCAATGGGGAAAATGTGCTTTAAATTAGTTACCAGACAGGTTAGCATTAAATATATCCAATCTACGAGTGGCTCTCAAATTTAAACCTGCAGAAATTTTGTTTTGAGCTATATAGAAGTTTCCTAGGTCTTTCAGAATAAAATACCCCAAACCAGATGCTTCTGCTAAAGGCTAGAAAATCTAAACTGAAGTGCTTTAGACAGGCCTCTCAGAAGGCTTTAGCATGGTTCCTTTTCACCTCTTTGTAGTTTCCCATCAGTCATGGTGTTTCATTGTTTGTAGCTACATTAATAAATCCCTGCCTGCTTCCAATCTTTACATAGAATTCATCTCTGTCTACTCTATACCCAAAGGTTTCTACATTTTATAGAGCACGAGCCATCTGATTATGACTCAGTCTAATCTAAAATAAACTGGCTTTAACTTTATTGCTTCTAAAATGAATCCATTTCTATATTAATGTTATATCCCTAGAATTCAGAAATTAAGATATGATCCTAACCCTTTTAGGAGGCACATTTTAAAACACAATGCGGTGCTTGATATATATCCACATTCAAGCCTACAATGAACCAATGTGTCTGGGAGATTTTAATGACAGATCTCAAGTATGGCCTTAGGACCACCAGTATGACCAGCTCTGTAGGTGTGTCCAGTTGAATGTGCACAAACCACAACTACACATTGGTGAATTCTGTGAAAGTCATCTAACTCATTTTGCTGAGTCATAAGCCTTAAAGGGGATGTCTTTTCTATTCGTTTCATTAGGACATTCAAATGTAAGACAGTGTAACCAAACAGAACATATGGTTAGCATCAAAGGTTGTAAATCTTGGAAATTGGTTCCACATAAGCCATGTTGTCACTGGCTTCTTACCATGAATTCATCTCTACTTGGTCCTTGTGATACTTTTCAAAAGAACTTTTTGGGCTAGTATCTGTCCCATATGCAGCCACCAAACCCAGGCACTATTGCTGATACCAAGAAGTGGTTACTGGCAGGAACCAGATATAGATGTCTCCTCACAAACTCTGCCAGAGTCATATAGATACAGAATAGGAGGATGCATGCAGCTAACCATTGGGATGCAAATGGGAACTCTAAAGAAAGAGCTAAAAAAAAGACTGAAGAAGATGAAAGGTTTGCAACCTCATGGGAAGATCAACATCATCAACCAGCCAAGGCACTGAGGTGGAGAGGGTGATTGGGAGAAGGAGCACCGTCATGGAAGCAAGTTGAGGGGGAGGAGGAAGGGGAGTTGAGGGGGAAAGGGTATGACATTTTAAATGCAAATAAAGAGAATATCCAGTAAAATTGAAAAAAAAAAACCTTTTAGTAAGACAAAAAATCAAAAAGTATCGTGCAGAGAACAGTTACAGCACATTATCGGGGACCATTGTATCTATTTACATTTGAGACAGGCTTTTTAATATTTAGAAATATCTCCAGGAACAAGTAGCTTTTCTTGGGGGACAGCTGCACTGTGCATAGAGGTTGGCAGACCTGATTAGCTTGATCCTTCTAGGAGAAGGCCATACTGTGTGCACATATTTCTCACAAAGGCTTTTGTTGTAAAGTAATCTTGTAAATTTTAAGGCTGGGAACCAGATTTAAATAGTTATCATGTACCTTGGTACTTCAGAATGTCATATCCCCTTCCAGAGCCATATAAAACTTTGGTCTTGTTGTTCCAACCAGTAATGAAAGGCTTACATTTTCTCCTTGGAGGCACAGGCTGTTGATTAGTACAGAAGCGCTCAATCCAATATCCTCCAAGCCTTCTATTATCCAAGTGCCTACCAAGCAATGTGATACTATAATCCAACCCAAACCTCACTTTTTCTAACTGTCTTTCTGAATTTTTCTTATAATTTAATGAAACATCCACACTATCTATCAAGTTAAAAATGAACTTTGCGAGGATTAAAATGTCAAAAACAATTATTCATGCCATATAACACAAAATTCCTGTCCACTTAATAAAACTTTATGAGATGCACACCGTGTACCTCACACTGAGGTTGACTGGAGGGTACATTAGTGAACATTAGGTACCGTTTATTCCTCATGTTTAAGAGGCTGTTCTAAAGCATTTGAATAATACTTGAACATAAAAGTATTTTTAACTGCATTAACAAAAAAAGAAGCAAATAATAGAAATATTAATTGCCAATATTTTACCATACATATTATATAGGCACAGAAAGATGACTATGTAGTAAAGTAGAAAAATACTTATAATGAAAAATGTAAAGTATGGTACCAGGTTGAATATATGTCATGCACAGGAAACACACGTCTAGGAAGGAATAATGGGATAACACTAAGAAAAATTGTGGGGTGCTATAAAAATATCATGAGTGGATAGTTTTACTTGCCTGTATTTGATTCTTTTAAAAAAAACAAGTTATATTACATTTTGTGAGAAAAATTTATACCAGACTATTAATGAGTGTTCTCTGTAGCAAATAAAATTAGCAAGGACTTCCATATTCTGTTTTATATATCTTAGCATTATTAGATGCTGGAAATGAGAAACACATTTTAAATAAAGATACTGCTAAATTAGGCATGTTTGTTTCCTCCTTGTCTATTTCATCTTTTAAAATAGATTATAACTGATTGCTTTTAAAAGAAAAAGATAAGTGGGAGCAGGATATCCAGAGTCCTGCGTGCATCAGTGCCTCTGCCCTTCTGTTCTCTGATACTTGTCTTGTGACAGCCACAATGATACATTTTTAATGCTTTAATTAAAATATCATTACATGCCTTCCCCATTTCCCCATTTTCCTTTTCTCCTTCCAGTTCCTCCCATGCCTCTATTCTTAAATTGATAGCCTCTTTTTAAACGTTACTATTAATGTTAAACACACACACACCTATGGACAAGTTGAATTGCTTCTCTCTCTCTCTCTCTCTCTCTCTCTCTCTCTCTCTCTCTCTCTCTCTCTCTCTCTCTCCCTCCCTCCCTCCCTCCCTCCCTCCCTCCCTCCCTCTCTCTCTCTCTCTCTCTCTCTCTCTCTCTTTCTCTCTCTCTCTCTGTGTGGGGGGGTGGTGTTTGCAGGGATGATTATCTACTGGATAATCAATCAAAAGGTTCATTCTTGGGAACGGCTTACTATCCCTCTCTAGTCGCTACTTATCTGTGGTTCCTTGTCTAGGGCGGGGGCCCTGTACAATTTTCTTCATTCCATCTTAGCACATATATTGATATTGTCATTGTTCAGGTTTTCCTTACACAGCTATTTCTGAGATGTACACAGCAGACTTCCTGCTTCATACAATCTTACCGTTCTGTTTTTGCCATGTTCCCTGATCCATAAATGCAGGAGCTGTGCTGTAGATGTATCCACTGGGACTACATTCACCACAATTTTCCCTTTGTGTCTAGCTGTGGTTTTCTGTAAGATCTTCATTTGCTGTAGACAGAAGCTTCTTTGACGAGGGTCAATAGTTATGGATAATAAAAATGTGGTACATATGCACTATGTACTACTATTCACATATATATAAATTGAAATTATGAAATTTTTAAGTAAATGAATGGACCAAGAAAAGATGATGTAAAATAACCCCAAATTCAAAAATAAAAATGTTCCATGTTCTTTCACATTTGCAATTTGCAGAAACAAAGAAGTTATAAGAGGCTGTGGGGAGAGTGTTGACAGAAAAATATTTGAGTACAGGTGATATATAATGAGAAAACAGAGAGTGAGAGAAGTTAACAGAGAAAAAGGGAGAAGTATGAGATAACACCAAAGTTGTTTGATAAAGCTTCAAAGAATCATATTTTATATTTACCTAAAATTATATACAATATGTGTGTGTGCACATGCACTCTCTCTCTCTCTCTCTCTCTCTCTCTCTCTCTCTCTCTCTCTCTCTCTGTATATATATATATATATATAGATAGATAGATAGATATAGATATAGATATGTAGATAGATAGATAGATATAGATATAGGTATCAACATAAAGCTATACTATATAGCCTCTGAGCTGACAATGATCACTAGAAGAACTTTAACAGAACCCTCAGTATCTACCACAAGAAACTTCATTTCTAATAGTTGATAAGTGTAATCCAAGTGACTCCCAAAACAATATAGGCCATTGATATAAGTAGGCTATGGCCCTTGGATGCCCTTGAGGCTGAAAGCAAGCCAATTGCTGAACAAACACATACTTAGGACAAACAACTGAGATTATTCAAGATGGATCTAAAAGGAAATTCTTTCTGTGGTCTGGCTTATGTAGTACCAAAAAGTGCTATGTAAGCTGCCAAATGAAAGAAACAATTAGTAATGATACCTATATGTGACCCCTATGATGACCAGCATGGACAGATATCTTTAAAGATGCAATAGTCACACTCATGGGTTAGAGGTAAACAAGAGCTATCTAAGTGGGTATAGGGTCCAACCATCGGAGAGAAATCATGGCTATTAAAATCATGGAATTTAAAAGAGAATATACTACCACTACTTTGATAGGCCAACATAGCTTCTTAACAGGATTCTAAATCTTACCCTATACTCACAGATAAGTATGACTATTACCCCTCATCAGGGTGAAACTCCTTTAAAACTAGATCCACTAAGGTTGGATCTAAGCACACCCATCAGATTTTCTCTTTCCCCCAATATCCTCCTACTAAAGCCAGTGCTTTGCCTGAGTTCCTATCTGAGGAAGAACTTCCAATTAACAATAGAGACTAAGGTTGTTATTGGGTTCAAATATTCTATATAACATAAAGTACCACTGGTTCTTGACTGAGTTCTCCCAAAATCAGTTCCTGAAAGGGAGCATTCCAAGAAAAAATAGTTTATTTGTGAAACATAGAAAATATATAGGTACTTTAGGGGCAATATTTGAAAATATAGAAAAAATATGCTGTATAGATCAGAAGCAAAAAAAAAAAAAAAAGCATACAGTACTGAAACAGCTCTCACAATGGACAAGTGAAATTTCCATTCCCAAAGAAATTCTAGAAATAATACAAAGAAAATATTTTAGAAAAATCTCATTCAAACAGCAAAAGGGTTAGGGGTGCTTGTGCACTAGTCTGAATAACTTCTCCTTGAGAGCTGCTATTAATGGGTATTAATTTCAGCCTGTTATCTGAAAGAGCAGCAAGACTTTACATCTTTCCAGAAAATTGCAATAAATAGAGGCAGAAGTATATATTGCCTGCTGCCTAGAAGTCAGACAGAGTATGTGAATGTGTCTGAACTGTATCATTAGCTAAACATGCATTCTTTACCATTATGCATATGATCCATTAATACTATGTCATGGTCATGCACAGTAATCCTATTTTTCCTTCTAACATAATTTATCCAATAATTTATACAGAAAATAAATCTTAAACTAATGTTTTTTCTTAATTTCTGTTTTTTCTCCCAACACCATGGATTTCACAAAAACTAGTGGATGTGGGGTTCTGGCATGTGATACATGACAGGCAGTAACATATAGGTCATTCAGAATCCCATGGCTAAAATGACCCGGTTATCATTGTGTTCAGACATTTGCTAGCTTTTGTATTCTAGAAAGTTCAATGAAGCTCTTCATTGAAGAAGTGTTATCTCCTCCAAGCATAATTGTGATGTTACATACCTTCTAGCAAGGTGGCAAAATTCCGAGTTAACAAAAATTACAAAATAGTACTACTGCATAATGAAGTCCATATAGATATTAGCTACTCACATTTTCATCCAGCATTTATTAAGTCTATCATCTGAGCTGGAGTTCCTCTGCATAGCCATCAAGAGCAATCAGAGCATGGTGCTCCTCTAATCTTAATATAGTAATAAGACTAATAGTAACAATGTATGAAAAGAATTTTATTTGACAAGTAATTGTATAACAAAATCATAAGGTCTGTAAAAAGCACAGAGTATGGAGTGACCAACTGCTTGGATGAAGCCAGTTAACTTTGCACTTGTAGTTGGTTTAAAGGAAAGTAGGTACCATACACGGGTGATAGGTGCCCTGGAAAAAGGACAGCCTACAAAAGCAAAGTACTGGCACAGTTATGTGAATAAACATTACTGCAAACAAAATTTAGGATACCATGTGCAAAAGAATATACTAGCTTATATTAAGTTAATAAAAGACTTTGCTCACAGGTGTCTTTTGTAGAGTTTTTACTGCTAAGATAAAATACCGTGACCACAAAGCAGCTTGGATGGAAGATAATTTACTGGGCTTACACTTTCACATTATAGTCCATCATTGAAGAAAGCCAGAATAGGAATTAAAACAGGACAGGATCCTGGAGGCAGGAGCTAATGTAAAAGCCATTAAGGAGTGTTTTTATTTGCTTAATCATTATAGTTTGCTCAATGTGCTTTCTTTTATAACCCAGGACTACCAGACCAGTACCACCTTCAACGAGCTGGGACCTCTCCTATCTATCACTCACCGATTAAGAAAATACGTAACAAATATGTGACAGTAGGGTATGAGGAACAGAGGATAGCCACAGATGGGTCCCAGACACCAGGGAAATGAGAGGCTTCCAGGACCCAACTGGGATGACTTTAGCAGAAATATGCAGTGAAGGGAAGATAAAACCTGTAGAAACCACCTCCAGTAGATAGACACCGCCCCCACTCGAGGGATGGGGCCACGCATCCATCTCAAAGTTTTTAAGCCAAAGATATTCCTGTCTAAAGGAAAGACGGAGACAAAAAATGGAGCAGAGACTGAAGGAAGGGCCATCGGGGACCGCTCTTCATAGGGATCCATCGTGTCTGCAGACACCAAACCCTTTTGCTGTTGCCAGGAGGCGTTTGCTGCCAGGTACCCAGGGGTGTTTTCCTTGGAAGGTTCTGCCAGTAACTGACCAGTGCAGATGGTTAAAGTCAACCATCAGACTGAGCTCAGAGTTCCTAATTGGAGAGGGCAGAAGGACTGGAGGAGCAGAGAGGGACTGCAACCCAATAGGAAGAACAATGTCGGTTGGCCAGACTACCGTGTCCCAGGAACTAGCCCACCAACCAAGAAGTGTACAGAGAGGGGTCCATAACTCCAGATACATAGGTAGCAGGGTATGACCTTCTCTGACATCAATGGGAAGGGAAGTCCTTGGTCCTTTGGAGTTTTGATGCCCCAGTGTAGGGGGATGCTGGAGTGGTGGGGTGAGAAATGGTGGGTGGGTAGGGGAGCGCCCACATATAGGCAGAGGGGAGAGGGAAAAGACAAATGTAGCATGGGGGATTTGTGGAGGGGTAACCTGGAATTGGGATATTATTCGAGATGTAAACTAATAGAATAATTAAGAAAAAGAAAATACCCTACAGCTAGATCTTAGGGAGGCATTTTCACAATTGGGATTTCTTGTTTTCAGATGACTCTAGCTAGGGTTAAAGACACCAGTAAAGGCTACTGATAGTTTACTATTTTAAAAAAGAAATCATGTAACTATTCACATGGTAAAAAAAAAGCATACATTTTTTTTTGCAGCAACTCAATGATACATGTGAATAACTGGAAACTTTTTAAAAGTCAAAAAATCTGCTGTGGCCCCAGCCTAAGTCAGAGACAGTGCAGAAATCTAATGTGGCGCAATGTGATGAAAGCAATAGGTTCAAAGAAACTGCTCGAGCTAACTAATTGGATATGATGTGTAGAAAAGAAGGGCTTTAAAGGGCACATAACATTCATTGTTTAAGACTGGGGTGTTCATGAAATTAACAGGGAAAGAGTACAAAAGATAGTTAAGATGAATGGAATAGATGAAGGAAGATGATATCACTTTATGATATGAGAGTGCATATTTGAGGCACCTACATGAAATCAAAGCGAACACATCTATTTGAGCACATTTTGACTTTGAAGGCATTAACATTTGAGGCTGTGGGTAGATAAAGTCACCTAGAAGTTATTCTCTATTCACAGCAAAATTAGTTGACAACTGAATCCATTACACTGAAGCAACAGGAGATGTATTTAATGACTAAGAAACTATGTATTTATAGTATTTAAACATAATATTATTACATATGTATTATAGTATACACACGTATACACACAAACACACACTTACACACACATATTACATATAAAATATGTAGCTATGTTATATGCCTCTTTTTTCAGGGCATCTAGCATCATTTTTAAATGTCTTATAGTGTCTTCTTTCCATAATATTAATTACAAAAGGAAATTACTTGGATCACCCATACATTTAGTCATTCCTTGCTCAATTTATGATTTTGTGAATATTATATTATGTATTTTCCTGTCTTACTCATAGAAATTATATATTTATACTGTATAAATTTTTCCACCTATGTTTCTAATGGTCTGGTGGCCCCTCCACACTATGATGCCATCGCTGACTTAGTAATAGGAAAAGTTAAGTTCCATCATATATAGTTATATAGTCATATAAACCATGATAGTTAAGTTTTCAGTTCTCAACTAATACCTCATCTTGATTTCAATGGGTACTAAGGGTTTCTTTCTGCTTTCTTTACAGGTATTTATCCTCAGTTCTTACTGTTTGAGGAGTCTCACCTAGATAAGGTAAGCCCTTGTTTCAAACACAAGTTCTTCTTCTGTGTTCCTGCATTTGAACTTTAAAGTAATGAAACTGTTTTATTAATGAAGAAGTCGGAACACCTCTCCAATGTTTTCTTTTCTTTATTTGTGATGTCATTTTAGGTGGTTGTATGGTTTTCCAATGATGCTGCAATCTCTCAGGATATTACCATTTTTCAGGTATAATCATCAAAGCCCACCATTCCTAGTGTAATGCACTCAGTGACAGCACATTCAGCCTGCAAAGTTGCATTTGATTGTTATTGACAATCAACACCATTTATAGCCAATTGTAGCATGTGGAATAGGCCATCAAAGTTCAACAGTGAAACAAGGTCATTAAATAAGCATGACAACTTTCTTCTATTTTCTATTTCTGTAGACAAATTCTGAGGACATAATCAAAGCAAGACTATACCCTTGGCATAAATGACTATTTTACAGGAAATACATACTGAGTTTATATTCTAGTTTTCTCGCTGAGAGGAAAAATCATCTTCTTTCATAAAACCTAGATTACTAGTCATTTTTAAATAGAATCAGTTAACAGTACTCCAATCATGTTAATTTTCATAGATAGTGAAGCTTTGGAAAGCATCATCAGTACCTGTACAACCTTTATTAAGGATTTCAGAACAACCCAATTCAGATTGGTTTATTACTGATTTGATTCTCTCTGTTCTTTCTACATAATGCTATCCTTTAGTTTATCTTTTAGAACCACAACCCTAATTTAACCATATACCAATGTTTTCAGTAACATAGCAAAAATATTAATAAGCAAGTCTAAAAATTAGCATTAGCCAAGATGTTATTTGATATAAACTATCCTTTGGGGAAAGCCCCAAAACAAATTGATGACGACTGAAGGCTGTTTCCTTAAGACAGGGCAATAGCCTAAACTTAATTGGTCCGTATGAAAGCCTTTACACCACACAAAACTGACAGAAACTATTAGCTGAATATCATCTTTATACATCCCAATAACTACTTCATGATATGCAACTATAAGCCAAAGAGATACCAAAGTTTATATCATATTGAACAAAATTAATTATTTTGGTAGCGACAGTGTACTAAACCCAATTCAGTGGTAAATACGTGGTTGGAAAACAGGTTAGATGCAGTCATAGTGTTTATCAGATTGAGTTTACATATTTGAGACATGTTAAGAAGAGCTTTTGATTCTGCAAAGGTTTTTCATACTGCCTCTGTACACTGCATGAAATTATGACATAGGCCAAAAGTCACAGTATTTTATTTTAATGGAATTGTATAGTATCATTACCAAAATCGAATGAATGTGAAGGAAACACCCTCCATCTTCAAAGAATAAATGTGCATACAATCTCAATGGCAGTCATTGCTGAAGTGTCTTATAACAATGCATTTATCTGATTCCTGTTGCTCTATAGCATTTCAAAATTAAAATACGAAGTTAGGCTTCCATTTTACTGTTATTTCCTACAATTTAGCCTCTTCCTCTTGAAGCCTTGAAAATTGTGGAATGTGAAGCAGACTCAGAGAAAGGCAAGAGAGCAATGAGCAGGGCATATTTTTAAGCATGGGGACTATTAATTTTTGAGAGAAGTTGAATGAAGCATTTTAACAACTATTTAGAAATGTCAAACATTTCCCTAGATGGTAATAACATTTTGAGCTATTATATAAAAATCATTCTTCATAACTCTTTATAGGTATTATTATCCAATGATCAATCACAAGTATCTCCTTATGTAATATAATTATTCTTATCCTATAGATGTAGAAGTTTAGGCTAAGAGGTAGAGTAATTTATTCAAACACTCACAGCTAGTAAGTGAAGTTCTAGTAAACTCAGATTTGTCAGCCAGTTGCCAAAGTGTTAACTCACTCACACAGGGAAACACCTACACCAACAGGGCCATACCTTCTAATAGTGCCACTTCCTGAGACAAACATATACAAACCATGACATTCTACTCCGTGAACCTCATAGGTTTCTTCAAATGCATAAGTCTGTGGGGGTCATACCTAAACAATACATAATGCAAAATACTTTTAGCTCAACTTCCAAAGTACCCATAGTCCATAGCAGTATTAACAATGTTAAATGTACAGTTTAAAGTGCCTTCTGAGATTCATCCAGTCACTTATTTATAATTCTCAAAGCAACACAGTAAAACAGCTGGGCAAACTCAAAACTCTGCATCTCCATGTCTGGTGTCAATGCAGTCTTTAGATCTCCATCTAATTTTTTATCTTTGTTTACTGCAACAAACTTCTTTCTCCTGGGCTATTTCTACTCTATGTTGGTAGCTTTTCTTAGCAGATAGCCCATGGCTCTTTCATCTCAAACATCTTAGAGTCTCCAAGGCAACTTCAATTTTATAGCTTCTTATTTCAATGACTGGGATCCACAGGTGATCTTCTGGGCTCCTCCAAAGGCCTGTGTCAGCTATACACTCTAGCACAAACTCTAAGCTCAGGTTGATCCACTCTACTGCTGCTGCTGTTCTTGGTAATCATCACATGGTACTGTCACCTATAATATACTTAGGTCTTGCACTGCAGCTAGGCTTTACCTCATGGTGTTTGCTTCATGATGCCAACCCACAAATTCTTTGCATGACCCCTTCAGTCCTGAGACATAAACTTCAACTGAAGCTGTACTTTCAACAATGATCTTCCATGACCTATCACAGTGCCAAGCCTCATAATTTCTTCATGTCTTGAAAACGAGAACTACCTGGTGACTCTTACAAATTACCAAATTTAGCTTCTATAGGAGGCACAACATTGGCTATCTCTGGAGCAAATATTCTTTGTGCTCTCAGAAAACACTTCCCAGAATCTTTCATCTCTGTGATGCTGGTCTCTTCTTAATTACCACTAATTCATTGGCTCTAGTAAACCAGCATCAATTGTTCCCATAATACCTTATATTTTGGACTCTAAAACTAGAGCCACATGGCCAAAGCTGCTGAGTTCTGCTGCTTGCTGTGGCTGAAATATTGTCCCCTTGTCCTATTACATTGTCATCAACTTTTTATTTTCCATCTCCTTCACTGCCCAAGTTTGGCTGTCCTGGACTTTGCTCTGTAGACTGATTTTGTAACTCAGAGATTCATATGCCTGTCTCCTAAGTACTGGGATTAAAGGTATGATCCACCAAACCTGGAGTTTTGTTTGTTTGCTTGTCTGTAGTTTTTCACCTAGAATTTGCTCTATGTTGGCCTTGAACTTAGAGATTAGCTTGGCTTTTGCTCCTGGGAATAAAGGCTTATACTACCATGCCTGGACCTAAACTTAGCTGGGTGGGATCTTGCCCCAAGGTCACTGATACCTTAATTCAATTTAGTATCTTTGAACACAGGATTGAGCTTTATTGCACTTCCTAGTGCCCCTTTAATACTCAGAGCTTATATATTATATTTCTCTTTTCTAAGCTTGCTATGCTTGTTCAAAACACTCTTCATGAGACTTAACCAGAGAACAAAGTCTCAGCTGGGCTTTCTGAAACTTCCTTTTTCAAAGCAATTAGTCTATATCTCTTCACCTTAACCTCAGACAGACTCTTCAGCCAATGGCAAAAAACAGTTACATTTTTCACCAAAATACCACAAAACCAGTTTCTGTGCCATATTACAAAATTCTTCTCCACTGAAACGTCTTGAACCAGGTCTGTACTGTTCAAACAATTCTCAGCAACCAAGTCTTCCATGTTCCTATTAGGATGGCCTATTAGGCCTTACTTAAAGAATACCACTGCTTTCCAAATCCAAAGTCCCCAAATCCACATTCCTTCAAACAAAGGCATGGTCAGGACTATCACAGCAATACCCTACTCCTGGTACCAACTTCTTGCTTAGTTAGGGTTTTACTGCTGTGAAGAGACGCAATGAACAAGGCAACTGTTATACAGATGTTTATTTGGAGCTGGCTTATTGGTTCAGAGGTTTAGTCCATTATCATCAAGGCAGGAACATGACAGCATCCAGGTAGGCATGATGCAGTAGGAGCTGAGAGTTTTACATCTTTATCTCAAGGCTGCTAGCAGATACTTGCTTCCAGGCAGCTAGGGTAAGGGTCTTATTACCCACACACACAGAGACACACCTACTCTAACAGGGTCATACCTTCAAATAGTGCCACACTCTGGAAAAAGCATATACAAAACATCACATTGGTTTCTTGTATTGAAACTCGTAGTGAAATTAATTATGGCAGAATAAATAAGTATAACAATTACCTACATCAGACATAGCTTATACTCCTATGGGTTTTTATTTTTCCTACTGGATAGTTATAGCTTCTTTGACAAAGATCACGTGATCATAGCTATGTGAGTTCATTCTAAGTTTTAAATTCTATTCCACTGATCTACCTACCTGCCTCTGTACCAATACCATGCAGTTTTTATAACTATTGCTCTAGAGTATAGCTTGAGGTCAGGGATGGTGATTCCCCCAGAAATCCTCATATTATTGAGAATAGTTTTTGCTATCCTATTTTTTTAATATATAAGTATTTATTTAAATGAATGAATGAATGACAAGTATGCTATGAAGAACGTAGGGATATTTCCTTAAATTTGAAACATAAGTTCACTGACAACTATAGTAGCAGTAATTCTAAAACAGAAGTATATGTGCATTGGGTGACTGTTTTTGTCTATTTTCTTTCTTTTTTTGTCCTTTGTTTTTTCTTCTTTTTTAATTGAACAACTTTATTTTAAAAAACAAAGATAAATGTACAGATTTTAAGCATTTTTGTATAAAAGTATACAAATACATTTTTGTCA